>NW_026866608.1:0-451217 GCF_026571515.1 Ruditapes philippinarum
GAGGTGAGGGGAGGAGGGAGAAAAACGTTGATGCCGAGGGGATGGGAGTGGAGAGGGGGAGAAAAACGTTTACGAAGGCGTCTTTCAACTTCAGCTTTTACATTCGTGAGGCGTGTCACGACTTTCAAAACAACCAATTATCTTTTCTACAAATCGAAACACTTATAAGGACTACGAAAGCTGGTTAATCGTTTACAATGAATACGACATCAAGCGACACAATACTTTTTGGTTGTCAAATAAAATATGATGCGTATAAAAGTTGCGACACTCGTTTACAAACTTTCGAAACGTGGCCGCCTCAGATGTTCCAAGATAAAGTTACTCTAGCTCAAAATGGATTTTTTTACACCGGGCAATGCGATCGAGTGATTTGTGCCTTTTGTGGAGTAAAAGTGGAGAGATGGACAGCTATGGATATTGTAATTAAGGAACACAAAAAGTGGTCGCCCGATTGCATTTATTTGAAATTGACGGGGTGTCAAGACACTAACAAATATCCTATTGGTCATGGGGCATTTTGAGTAATCTGTGATGGAAAAACGAAATTCAAATAAAAATTGAAGTTATACAGAAATGGAACGTTCTAAAGTGTCGAAAGGAATAACATGTACATTGTTTGTTTTTTTAAAAAAAAGTGCTCGGACCGTCAACTTCTCGTTTTTGGAATTATATTTCGAATATGGACGAATCAAACATTTTTTCTGAAGCTGTAACTGCTCTTGGCGAATCTACAGAAATGTAATTTCAATTTTCCGAAGTAATTCATATCGTGTTGTTAACATGGATCAAGTAGCAAGACTAATTTGCCATCGGCTCGATTTGGCTTATTTAAGAGAGAAAAGGACATTTAGTTATAAAAATCAGACAAAATTCATTTTTAAGAAGACAAAGATTGTATCAGAAAAAGCATTAATTAACAATTATAATATTTTTTGTCGAAACTTTTGTCTTTACGCCAACGTTAACAAATCTTGCTCATATCTCAGCGGCAGGTCCAACATGAAGTGAGATATTCTTGCTTTGAATTAAACATAATTTGTGAACTACAAACATAATGTGTGAATTAAACATCGTTTGTGAATTAAACACCATTTAAGCATGTTATTATTATATTTTAAACATTTTACAAATGTTCAATCGTAAAACATGGAAGAAATTAAACAAACAAAACTTGCTTTTGATTCGAGTTTTTTTAAGTGATTGATACATTATCGTTTTTTATCCATTATTGATACTATTATCATTACCTGAACACGACATGAACATGGATATTTTATAACTAAAGAATAATATATGGCACACATGATAAAAGTGTAAAATTTTAATACTAAACTCTTTACTTTCCTTGACAAAACATTCCAGAAGAGGATTTCAAATTCTTTTTTCACTTGAATTATATAGTTATGTTTATCTTTTCCCACAAAACAATAACATAATAAGTCATGTATAAAAATGCTTTATTCAAGAAAGAATAAACAAAGCAAAACAGAATAAAAAGAGGAAAGAAAACTGTGATTTTATCTGATAATCTTCTGATAATAAAAACTCTCACACCAATTACTTAATAATCACTACCATTATTTTTTCTAGGGCAGAAATTTCTTTATGTTATGCTTTCATGTTATAAGTGCACGCTAACAAGTAATTATACTTCAAGTTGTTACATTTAGTAATTACGTTTTATCATCACACTAATTACATTTATACGACAAAGTAAGCCAATGAACTAGGACATTACTTTTCTATAAGCTTTAAAAGATATGAGATAAACATTAAACGAGTATTAGCTGATATGAAAACAGAATAACAAAATTGAAAGAAGTTTAACATGTTTCGGTGGTATTATCATTTGAACATTCAAACATATAATAAAAAAATGTTCAATGTGTAATATGAATGTTTTTATGCCTCTTTTAACATCCTTTAAGAGAACAGAACAATGAGGCTGTACACGATAAACATATATATATATTAGAGTGTGCAGGAAAAAATATCATAGCACAAATTCAGTCATAATATCTTTAATTCATTATTTCGCTACACATAAGTAACCAATAGATGACGTGATCAATGGGAATTTTATAAATCTCCTTTGTAAGTTATCCATTAAGTTCATTAGATGAAAAAGAATTGGACAGTCGTTTTTATATTTAATGCGGTTTTGTACATTATAAATTATTATTCAATGCACAATTTAATAGTAAAACTCGTTTAAGTACATATCTAATTCGGCCAAACTTGACAACAAAAATAGCATATTGTCACTTTTATCTATGCAAAGACTGTATATTCCTTACATGTCTATCTACTATAGAACAAGAGAATTTTCTTGAGATTGAGTATCTCTGATTTCTTAACAATCTTTGCAAGATGTGTTTTATATATTTGTGATTTCTTTTCCACAAGTTTCTCAAATTATGTTCAAGCTTTAATTACAATTTGATTGCAGTTACATCCATTATTCGACATGAAATGTTACCAATTTAAGAAGATATTTCCAAGAAAATCTAGATTCAAACATAAATATGATAGATTCTATTTTGTTTTTCAATGGGAAAGTTTGTCATATTGTTATCTTAGATAATAAACAAAAGTGGAATACGTCAATTTTACTTATAATCGTAACGTTGTGGTTCCGTGCTATGGTGCTTTGTATCCTCTGGAATTAAACTATTTCATAAGCAAATGCATTATCCTTGAAAAATAAATTATTATCTTCTTGAATGAGTCAGTATTTAAGATTTCTAGTAGCGACACTAAAATTGAAGATCAAAACATAATTTTACCCACTACTACAACATAAACCAATATGCCCTCAAAATGAGCTTATGCAGTTCCGTTGGCGTTTTCAGGTTTCACAATATAATGTGATAGTTAGTATTAAATTACATTCCGTAATGCAATATAAATTTGCATAACAGTCTAAATATAACTAAACTCTTTTAAAAAGTAAACTAAACTTGCTTTAATAATATTTATGAAACTCGTAAGGTATCAGTCTATATGATAACTCGTAAAATATCCCGAATGTCTGTCATTGGTAACGTTTAAGGGCTCATGTAGTATAGAAAATAACCTTGTTGTTGGCTTAAAATGTTAGAAAGAAATCAATTAAGGACATTAATGCATTACAATTTTATTCTGAGAATAAAGGTATGTACTAGATAGCGCTTGTATTACAGTTGTTTATTTAATTTTACCCATGAAATATGGTGCTATATCAGTCAAATATATTTCATATTTTTAAAAAATAAATATGAAATATAAATATGAAAGTGGGCGGAGTCAAAACTCATATTTATTTTAAGGGACTTCTTTCGCCGTTTTGTTTGAAAAATCTGATGAATACAAAACAACTTTTTCTTGAATATTGTTTTGAAAACTATCTAGCATGATAGAAAATGGTCTAACTAAGAAAATTAATCCGAACACCAATATCTTTAATTCAGTAATTAACGCTGTACAGCCGTTTAAAGAGTTGTTTACATGACGTCACAATGTAGCGCCAAACAGCGCGTGCTTACGCATAAATTACTGCGCGCTGTACAATTGCAGTTGGTAGCAAGCAAGGGGATTCGTTACCATTTTCTTTGATAATGAAATTAAATAAAAAGGTTATTTTTTCGTTTTTCGTGAAATATGGTATATATTTTCACTCAACATGATAAAATGCCACATATTTTCACTCGCCGTACCGGCTCGTGAAAATATGTGGCATTTTATCATGTTTCGTGAAAATATATTCCATATTTCACGCAAACGAAAAAATATCCTCTTAGTATTTTTGTGTAATTATTTAATGTATACATGTATTGATCTATATCAAAGTATTGGTAAAAGCTTTTTACTGACCTCATTTGGATGACTTAAAGAACCGAATTACTCTATTTCTTAAAGTATCTTGTTTACTAATGGCTAAATAGTAAATGTCATCTTAGTTTAGCCAAATGTTATCAAGTTACATGATAAAACGTATAAATTTATAATGTTTCATAGTTTGGAGACTAAACTATTAAAATTGTGTCAGAGGTAAATCGTATACCAATACATACACAGTGCGTTTACTGGAGTGCAGGAGTTAGCTACCCTCTAGAGAATGCTTGTTGATTGACTCATGTTTTCTGGGGCTTACAAACTGTGACAACAGGGAAAGAGAAAAATTCATACTTTCAGATGCTCGTACAGTTTAATATTGTGACGACAGGGTTTCAATTTTTGCCTATGATACAAAAGAGAAGAACATCACAATGCTCGGCAATCTGATTTATACTCGATGATACGCGCCCTTCGTACATTTCAGATTACTTATGATATCAAGTTATCAAAGGTGAGGCAACATTTAACTTGCAACAATCATGAAGATAAATCACATTAAAGTTGTTTAAAACGCGTCAAATCATGCGTCTGTAAATACATGTGTGTAAGTTTTCCTGTATAATTCTAAATGCTATTAAGTTGTTAATCAAAGCGCAGTGCAGTGAAATCATTTATTCCTTTTTATATTGCTTTTCAGAATTATTTGCGTTTAGTTGTTTTTAAGACTTGATAGTTTCTTCATTGTTTCGTTATACATTTAGGTGTCAGGTGTTTTTAAGCGCTCAAAATATATCACTATTCATCCAGTGTAGTACTTAGTTGGATCAAATTTGATCTTTTCTCATCCGTAGTCGCCGGGACCATCAGAGGAAGGTCGAATTAACAATATGGCACTTAAAGATATACGTTTAAGGGATATGTCTAGTAGATAGGATACTAATAATGTTAACACCAGACATGTGTATATATATTTTTATCTACGCAAAACAAACTGGGTACGATGTCTTAATGTCTTGTTTTTTAAAAGGCACACTATACCCTAGGAATGCGTTTTTTTATTTACAAAGCTTTCATTTTTTAGTGTACTTTTAAAGTTTCCAAAAAAAATACTTCTTTGCCAATTATCTTTTTCTTCTGTTGCTCTCTGGCAAGTAGTACGAATAAAGTGATTTTGTATGGAAGTCAGAATACTACATTGTTTACATTTTGCTACTTTTATGTCATTTCTTCACATTTAGTGTTATTTTTCCAGGAAACAAGCATCTTACATACTCTAATACCATTGTTTAAACGTTACTTAATTCTTTTTGTCCCTTCTAAAGAAGTAAATATTTATTCATTTCTCAGGCATAATGTGCCTTTAAGGCTATTATCATATTATTTAATCTTTACTTACATGTAAATATTATAGACACAGATTGAAATATACCCAAACGATAAAATAATTGTTGATTTCAATGTTTATTTATTTAGCATAAATTCATAATATTCATATTTTTAAAATATATTCATATTTTTAAAATATAAGATGACATCTATCAGAACAACATTGTGTCTTCACGCCATAAAAAAAAACATCTTTCCATATATTTTCGTCAATATCCTTTTCTATTTCATTTAACAATACAATACAATACATTACTCTCTCTCTCCCTTTAATGGAGAGTAAATTAATTATTCTCTAATCTAATATAACAAAACAAAGACAAACATAGGAATGACATTCTGTATTTGGCAGTAATTATCGACAATTCAATCGAGCAAATTCTTTTATTTTTAATCTTGTCCAAGTCAAACAGCATTTCTGTAGAATTCTAAAAGGCACTGAAACGAGACTAACACTAATGTTAATAAAATATCGTGAAAAAAGTATAAAAACTGAAAAGAAATGTTGTCATAATATTACCAGTTTACCAATTAATAGAAATAAAATATATTTGTACATTTTATTAATTATATGGGCGGAAGGGTGGGAGGTACATGAATATCTACATGTAAGTACTGCCAAAATACTTGTGTCGAGTGAAAAAAAGCGGACAAACAGGTCTATAAATACCAGATAGTCACGAAAATAGCGTGAAAATTCATGAGCAAAACTAAAACATCTTAAGGTGTTACACACCTAAGCAGTTCTTATATCAGAAACGAGAATAATTTCATATACAAAAAATGAAAAAAATTGCATCATGGTTCTTAATGACATTTCCAAAGTATATGGAACATTTATTTGAATGAATAACATCACAATTGGGCTATACTACAGTAGGGTGAACGTTCAGTTTACACGCAAAACGCACGCTCGGGAAAAAAAACGCAAACACGTTGCACGCTAAACGAATGCACGTTAAACGCATGCTATATCAAACGAAATACGCAAACGCACGCAAAATGAAAAACGCTAAACAATATACGCTAAACGATATACGTTTTCTCGAAACGTTTTAAAACTCACTCAAAATAAAACTTTTCGTCCAAACGTTTCAAAACGTTCAACAGCAATATTTTGCCTTTCACATTCATATTTAACAATTAAGTTAGTAAATTAAAATTGCTTGATTGTAAAACATGAAATATTTATATTTTCTATTTTTCTATTTTCTATTCCGTTCTGGACTAAACGATAAACGGACGCATACGCACGCAAAAACGAAAGCAAACGCACGCTCTCAAACGCACGTTGCACGATACACGCACGCACGCGACACGAAAAACGGACGCACGGAAAACGCTATTTTTGACAACCGATCATCCTACTGTACATAGTTATACAAAAAACAAATAAAATAACATTGTAATTGTTATGCTTACTATACCATAGCGTTGCCTTTATTTTAAGAAAGATGTTATTAATAAGTACATTCATGAACGTTAATTGATGCTTCTTACATTACTAAAAATAATTACGAAATCTATATTTAATCTAACTGAGATTAGGGAAGGTTATGCGTTTGCATTTTTCCAGAAAGTATGAAATCTACATTACATCTAAGACTGAAAATTCCATAATTCCATGGTTACTGTGGTTCATTATACTGTTTGAATCTGATAATTTTCTAGAAAAAGAAATTAAAATTAGATGTCATTAATTTCTTAGGAAGCTTTTTATCGGAAATTTCCTTTAACCATCAAAAAGCTTTTAATGTTTTTTTATTACTTCCCTGAGTGGCTTTATCTTTTTCTTTTAGATAAAAAAGGTCATTTATCTATTCATGAATACTTAAACATGCAGTTTCATTTTGCTTAATTGCAATTTGCATATTCAGCACGTATTCAGTCTACTTTGATGACATTTGTTGTAAACTTTGTAAATAAACTTTGCTGTATAATCTTTCAACAACTGAATATTTGCACTTTTCGCAGGGAAAAAAAAAGAAAGAAAAAACAACACCCAACTACTTAATCAGTCCCAAATCTATGTAATGTTTTGTATTTTTACTTGCTTTTGTACCTTCTAGAGTCTTCCATCAAGTTCGTGTGTTTTCATAATAAAAGGCTCAACGTTTTAACGATCGTGGCATAATATAAATAGTCATTAAATCAAATGTCAGGAGCATGATAAACAAGTCGTCCAAAGCAAAGATGTCCTTCGTTTGAAAATTTAGCGTAAAGTAAAGGTAAGTCAATTTGCTTTGTGGTAAATTATCATAATTAACATTGTTATTTAACATTTGACCTGAGTTTTCAATCTTTTTTAATGAAATATAATTTAAGGTGCAACCGGCACAAGAAAACAGCCCCTTAAAAATAATGTTTTCATTTTCTTTTCTTTGGCATAGTCAAATGTTAAAGATATTTAATCTCTTACCTTCGACAAATAATCTGCTTATCATTACTTATTCATATTAATCTTCAATATTTCAAGAGATATGTTTTTCAAATGATCGTGTAAACGATCGGCCATGTATGCCTCTTTTACAAATAATAACATCACAATGTAAAACGCAATTTGACGTGAAAAGTGTACTAAAATGGATATATAATTTCTGTATTATCGTTAGAAATAATGGTGCCGATGTGTTAAGTTCTTTTGTGTGAAACATAATACTGATACAATGATGTTGAAACCGAATACATAAGTTTTGTTTTAAATATATCAAATTATTAAATGGAAAAGAAAACCTTTTTTTAAAGGAAATGCTGAATTAATTATTTAGTGCAGTAATCCTTATAAAAGTCTATAGATTTCATCAATATTTCAAACAGGACCTTCTTTAAGTTGCACTTTCTGGGTAAAGTTCCTATACATATTTGATTAAACATTACAGTAAATTACCAGAAATAAATCACTTGTTCTTGTATGTTAGGAATAAGATAATCATTAAGAGTGTTTTTGTGTTGTTTTTTATGCTTTATCAAAGGTTTTGTATTATTCAATCATTCAGATGGGCCATGCATTTTTTTCTGTTTTCTAATTTGTCTGAAATTGATTTAAGATACAAACAAGTTCCCTACATTACAAAAGACATATAAAGGTCTGCTGTGAGTTCAAATTTACCATTATTGACATGATTTGCCTTTGAAAATCGAAATGTTTTAGAAAATGCATCTTTTTCCCCTGTTTTGTTAAATGCTCAGCAGTAACAGCTGATTAAATAAATGATATTTGTACTATAAATAATAAGATTAGTGTCTCAGGCTAAGGGAAATGCATTCATGATTATTCTTTGCCTTGTCTCTTAATAGTCATTGCAGAAGTGATATCATTAATAACATTGAAGACATTATATGGCATTGACACAAATTATACACATTGAGAAAGGAAAAACAAGTATAAGAATATTATTCATGAATTTTGTTCCACAAATATACTGCAGTATCTGAAATTATAATTTATAACTTATTTTATAAACAACCTTTGACTCCTAGATTAATGTTTAACAAAAGTTATGTATGCAATGGTTATTTAGCAAACAATCCGGTATTGAAAAAAAATAGAAGCCTAACGTTTCCCTTATTATATGAATATTCTATGTAAAACGACGTGTTAAAGTAAATTGAATAAATTCCACGTAAAAAATAAACAAGCATAGAAAAGCGGCACCGATTTCATGTCGCTGTAAAACAATACTGTCACCACATGCCAGATTAGCTATTAATATCTGCAAGTCACGGCGTCGAAACAGTTGCCAAACCGAAAAAAAAAATAGGAAAAGATAGGCTAGCTAGGCGAAATTGAAGGCTCGATTTGATTGATTAAGCATGTTCATGGACAGTAGTGGAAAATACAATTTTCCGTTCACGCTCCTGGTTTATTTAGACTAAACATATACAAATGAAAATTATGGTACATTTACAGAACAGAACAGAGATTATTTCTTAACTTGTACACACATAGGTACACCGTTAAAACAAGCATTTTGAAATATAATTTTAGGTCAAATATTTTACAATTACACATAAAGAAAAAAATCAATACAATATTGAGCAATGGGATATTTAATACATACAATGCAATACATTACATATAATGACAAAACTCTATTAATCAATTATATATTCATATCTATAAATTACTTCTGTCAGCAAATGAATAATGAAGAGTACTAAATTTAAGCGGATAACAAACTATAACTTCGCTTTTAATCGAATTTGTTCGAAAAATTATTTATATAATATACAGAAAGAACATCAAGGTATTTTTAATCAAAACAACATCATTATACTATTGAAGATTTCTAGAGTTATCATTTCGTCTGATGTTTGCCTTTTTTAAATAATAACATAAGTTTGTAAGTACTTTATGGCTTTTAGATGGCAGTAGTTCTATAAATTTGGCCATACAAAGCCGAATGTAAAAATAACGCTTAATATATTGGCTACGTAGAATTTCATAAGCACTGCATTTTAAAACAAAATGATACTCGTCTTCGAGCTAGTTTGCATCACAGAATTGACAAGTTCTTTCGTGACGTTCTACACGGCCTCGACCATACCTTCCGGACTCAACTCTAAGTCTGTGAGAGGACACCCGAAGGCGTGTAAGAGCGCTTCTAAATGATTTACAATTAATCTTATCTAAATATAATTCATAACAGAACTGTTTTTTTACATATGGATACAGATGTCTGAGCACACCATTACTAGATACATCTGCACGCCAGCCTTGTAAGTAACAATCGATAAGTCTTTGTTTAAAAATAGGTAAGAACGATTTCACCAATACACTATCGGGAAAATTCCATATTTCGGCAAAACCAAGTACCGCAAGCAGTTTTTTTTAAATTTTACATGGCCAGGTATTTGTGCCATTTTCACATTTGTCACTGGCATTTACAATAATACTTTTCTACTTATACTTTTCTACTTAGAAACTTTAACATATCCTTAGAATTGTAACATTTGACGATGACACGCGTTACGCCCAAACCTTTGAACTAGTGTTTTATGACTCAGATGCCAAAATTGTACATGCATTCCTTTTAAACGTTTCCTGCTCGGATGGGATCTTTTCATTGATCCCTGATACTGCATTTATATTAATTATCTTGACTGACTTAAACACATATTATTAAGCATTCATCATCTACTAAAGCGTGATCTTTTTGGACCAGGTGTAATCTTTCTCTTATTTTCAGTCTAGTATGTCTTGCAATAACAGACCTTCGTCATTTGTTAGTAACATGTTATTGTAACATTTTACATAAATATGCAGAAATATGGCGACTGTTAAAGGAAAGAAATATCATAATAAAACCATAATATAATAGCAATTCCAAGGCAATGAAATTACAATCCTGCCTTAACATTGCCAGCAAATTCTTTTGTATAGATTGAAATAGAGAAAACAGAATCCCCAAAGAAAGCCCAACAAGACAAAATAGAAAAATGTTGCAGGCTCGGTTTGATTGAGCCTGTTCATGGTTAGTACTGGAAAGTGCAAGTTACCGTCCACGCCCCTAGGACCGGCTTAAGAAGAATTCAACATTTAAACACGAACATGGTGAAATTTTGAATTTAGAAACATTCGCAGATATGTTAATACGGCGGTTTTCATGGTACTTTCAATGCCACACAGAAGTGCCATTCCATCAAAAGCGGCGAAAGGTCACCGAATAAAAGAATGTGTGTGCCCTTAACGAGAAAACAATGGGCAGAACTAAATAAATTGGAATTTTGAAAGGGGATCCGAGGTTATGAAGGACATTAATTTCAGTTAAAATAATTTGACCCAACATTCAATGTGTACCAAAGTTGTATAACCACACAGCGTCACATAATATACATTTATTAAATTGTTATAATATACTTTTGTTAAACTTCCTATAACAACATGCATTTCTCACTTTGAATGACAAACATTAAGGTAAAATAATAACACATGGTTGTTTTCTGTATCAATGGTAAAATACGTCAGAATGAATAAAAAGATTCCTTTTTTTATTATATGATATTATGCAAAATATTTAAATTGTATTTTATACTGTTATTAATGATATTAAGGATATCATTGTGGAGAAATACTGCACCAATACTTGTATTTATGTTAAAGGCGGTTAGTATATCGGAAATATCAAAATACCTTTGCCACTGAATAGTCTTATTTCTATCCTAATTACTAGAACTTGGGCTACATTAATAAAATTTACTTAATTCAACAAAACAAACATTAGTTAGATAAAAAAAATTACAAATTATTATTCTGTTTAAAGTAACCATCATTTATAATTCAAAATATGAATTAATTTTGTTTTGATACATTTTCAAAATATGATCTATTATATCAGTAATCTGTTTATCAAACGATGTATAAAATTGCCACAAACACTCGAGATATTTTATGTGCCTGTACACCGACGAGTGTCTTTGTCTTCCAAGCAAATTGTTCTTACATAAATCAATTAAACGGCAGCCAGAAACTGTGCAGACGATTTATAATCGCCAACATTTCTTTTCTGAAACAATTCAGTTCTGTTAGGAATTATATGACACGTTTACAATCTATTCACGACAAAAATATCATAATTTTAATAATTGATTGCTACATTTTCTTAAATAATTCAAAAATTTTATAATAAAAAGACATATTGTCAAGGTATATTGTTTCCATAATATGTTAATGGGAACTCAAAATGTTTGTAGTATAGAATATCACAGATTTGTAACATACACAAATACTGTTCGAAATAAAATTCTGGAATAAATTCTTATTCTGATTTTGTAAAGGAGGCTAAGGGGTTTTAACCGTTTAGCAGTGATTTCATGCATGCATCATTCACTCTTTAGGAACTGTATAATTTTATGTCTTTCAAACAGATATTTTGGAATTCTTCTCTTAAAAAAATAATTCAAACAATTATTATATTTACCAAAATCGACGGCAAGCAAATAGCTTTTACACTTTAAATGGTTTATTTAAATATCAATAGTCGCACTGCGTAAATTGTCAAACTAAATCATTTGTTAATCTTTAAAGATAATAGTTATTGTCATATAATTATTATCATAATTATACTTATTATTATAATATTGCATGTTTTTATGAAATGTATATTATATTGACAATTATCTAATAAACACATAGTTGACTTGACTTGATTGTCTAAATTGTCTACTTCAACTGCAAGAACTTTCTTAATGTATTTCTAAACACATAAAATCAGTAAATGTTTTTATGCATCATCATCTGTATACTGAAATTATACTGGATATTAAATATTGACAAAGTAAAGTATATGTGGCGTTAATGAGGACTTACTGTTCGGAAAATGAACATATATTTATTATTTATATCTATTTAATATGATTTTGACTGTTATCAGACGTCCTATAAACGCTTTATATTTTGTTAATGAATTTATTACACTCTTTTTTCATGGCACAACTAGTTTTCTGTTAGTTAAAGAAACTACCATTGTTACAATCCCAATGAGGAGTTCAATTTGTTTTGAGATACGTTACCGTTTTTTTTTCTCGCATGGGATTTAATGGTACATTGCTTTGTTGACTTTTGAAACCAGTCTTTGCAAATTTGACATTTTATTTGATTAGCAACATTCTTTACTCTTATTATACCTTCAGACTTAATTTTCAACATAAATTTCATAAATTTCATCATTAAAGAATGATTAATTTTCCAGCTTGTCTGACATTTTAACCTTATCGAAGTTCAACTTCATCAGATGTCTGTCAAGAAAGTTTAGCTGCAGCTTAATTATAGACTGAGTGATGTACTTTTGAAATTTCTTATGTAGGAATAAACGTGTACATACCGAGTTTTTGAACCACAATTGAAACTTGCACTTTATTTCAAAAGATAATGTTATTTTAACATGCAATATTGATATAAATGAATAGTTATACTTTTCTAAAGACAAGATGAATTCATATTTTACATTTAAACATATATTTCTAATACGTGTCGTCTCATTTGAGGTACACTTATGTAAAATTAAAAATCAGGAATCTAAAAGGGTGAGAAGCTTCATTATGTGCATGTTTTTTGTAAAATGAATTGATGTTTATTCTTTTGTTCAAAAGACTTTTGTTGCGAAAAATGGAACAATTGTACTTTAAAATTGTCTCTCTACAATAGAACAAGCCCGACCAATTAAAGCCTATATTACAATGTTTTATTTTCGCTATTTGTTATTTTTGTCACATTCATGAATTTCCTCTTTGATGTGTTTATGATCAAAGAACAATGTCAACATACATCACCGGCATGTTTATGATTTTTGAGAAAAGTTGAGTCGTGTATTATCACATAGTGTTTACTGACTGTTTTAATGTCAATATTTTAGAGTGGATGATTTAATATTTGGGGCTAGGAGGCATGAAAGGTAGACCACTGACAACAGGTCAAAATAATGAGCATACCCTTTCCGACGTACGTTGTATTAATTTAGAACATCATTGATGCATTTTGTAATTAATAATAGGCTTCCAATTAAAACTCTCAAGTGAATTCCCTAAAAAAATATGCGATATATATTTAAACCGTTATGGATTCAGGAAAACATATCATTGAATGTTGACTACAGCATGTTGTTTGGTTTTTAAACATAATTTTTTACTTTCAAAAAGGTCAGAATACCAGTAAAAAAGTACACACATTTTATCTGCTTTAAAGCTGCATGCCTCCAGAGGACCCAACATATTTCAAGAAAACTAAACTTTGGAAAACCATACTAAAACTGTAAGAAAAGTGAACAAATTAAAGATTCAAGTGATAATTTATATCTTATGTGCAATTAATGACTGTATTTTGTAGTATTCATCACCATATTTCCACTGCGTTACTAACGCAGTAGGGGTTATTTATGCATAGTTTGAACGCTATTTTGTAATTTACGTGGGTTTTAAGTGCCGGTTGTAATGTGTAAAGTACTTTCTTTGTTCATTTCACAATATTTTACCTATTATTACATTTTCAAAATTTTCATGAAAATTAGGATGAATCCGAAGGCATGCTGCTTTAACACATTAAAATAAAAATTTTGTTATTAATATGATTAATAATGTATTAGACAACAAAATTTTTAAAGATTTTTTCCTGATTTTTAACACAATTTCCTGTATGTAATTTATCAGTGAGTTCCATTTCCTCATGACACACTTACAAAATACATTGATATCTTGCCTAATGACATCACATTCCATCATATTTGCAATAAAAAAAAATTTCCGACGAACATAACTGTGTAGTCACTGATATTTTGTAGAAGGAAGTGTGACGTTTGTACGCAGTGGTTATGCAGCTACCGCAATCAAAGGTAACACAGTGAAAATGCCTGCTGGCATGATACATGTTTTATATTCTCATCTTGTATCTGGAGTTGTTAAATAACAGAAATAAGAATTCCTCTAATTCAGACTACCGCCCTTGGTGTTCAAAATCTGAAGAGAGAAATAAGCAATGATTGAACATTATCATATTCTGTGTTATTTTGACATACATTTTATTCCTTTAAAATATAATATTTATAGACATGACTTCTTCATCTCTTTCCTCTTTTATTACCGTCATTAAGTGTTTTAATATCATATTATATGATTAGCTGTAATACTGTAATACTAACATTGCGGTCAAATATTGCTTTTTTGGGGGGGGGGGGGGGCGATCATAATTTATGTGATTTGCTATGTAGGACAATGGTGCATCATTCTCTAAACAAGTGCATAGCATCTTTATTTAAAGACGCATTTATCAATCATTTGAAACTAAACCGTTACAGATTTCAATGTGAAAGAGATACCCACAGTTAGCGCAAAAACTTTTTAATTGGGATTAAGTCAAATGCGGCATTTTATTATCAATTGTGCTTAAACTGGCCTATTAAATACAATTCTCGTGATGAATTATATTGACCAATGTCTATTAGAAATAAGTGCATACATATTTAACACTTTAAAATTTTGTCTGTAACATTTCTAACATATTTATTAAATTGACAAATGCTCGTTTCTTTGTCTGAAGGAAAATGTTTAAAAGTTAATGGCGATGTGCGTATATTAAAAGATACACAAATGGATCTAACGTTCTTTCCATTTCAACAGTTATTTAGAAAGACAAAAAAACTACTTTCAAATTCCAACACGAAAATGTAAAATGTAGTAAGACATGATTCTAAGTATTCATTTCTTTTGTGTGATTGATAGTCACTAGTTTTCCATTTTCCGAAGAAGACGGTGGCATGTCATTAATAATGATATAATTAGAGTTCTTAATGATTATTGATAAATCTGATAAAGAGGAAATCTCTAATGAGAGATATAACTTAATTAAGTTTCTTATTTTTTTTTTAAAGAAAACCTTCAAAATGGATTGAAACTAACATAATTTAAGCGTCTAATACGACAGCCTTAAAACATTATTTATGGTTTTGTAATTGCCAAATTTAGGGAACATGTTACACAACTTATTTAGATTATTGAAGCTGTTATTAGTAACGCTCACATAACTTAAAAAATCATTTCTTTCTGTTCTGATACAACATAAGATCACGTCAAACTGTTTCAATGTTTAACGATTTATTTAATTTACATAAATGGGGTGTTATTCTACGGCAAAAGGAAAAAAATGGATTTAGCGGTTTCTTTCATTTAGGTTTCTATAATTTGACTAACGTTTTCGAGAAAGGAGGTCAGTCGGATGCCAATAACATGAAACAATAAACTCATTGATCTAAAATAATAGTAACACTTAATGAATATACATTTAAATCCATATTACAAAAAATCCGATTTTAATCTTGTATATCTTGTTATTTTATCCTTTGAAGATGTTTGTGTTTAGTTTAAACCATTTTTGAATGAATATATAATTAAGTTTACCGAGTTATTTTAACATAAATGTATCATATTAATGAAATGTTTTTTTTTTAATCTCCAGACTATAAACCAAGTTTATTCCATAAAGACATTTATTTTCACCAAGTTTTCTATGATAAATGTATGCATTGTGAACAAAGACAGGCTTATTTGATTGAATGTCTATCTTACATTCACAATTATTTAAGAATTCCCTGCTATTGACAGAAATATTCTAACACTGACAAAAAAGTAAAACCATCCAAAAAGCACTCGACTGGTAATTCCATCTTGTAATGGCGTATAAACTATTGTATAATTAACAAAATGAGTTTACATTATTTTTAAGATGTTAACCTCTTCTGTTACATTTCAGATGAAATGACTTGGAATTTCTAGATGCTTCAGACATAACTAGACAAATATAAACATCTGGGTCATTAGACATAATTAGTCGGTAATACTTTTTTGCATTCTTTTATATTCTGTTGTTACACTTGATGTAACCTATCAAATCAGTCAGTATGGACTCTCCTTCGAGTCTTTATATTTTTTTTGAGGTAATTGGACAACCCGATGCATATTATGGTCACGCACAAAACTAGACAGGCTTACTTGAATTTCTTTTAACGTATATTACAATTGCACGTATATGCTAATTTCATGTACAGATGAATTTTGGCTCACAATGGAAAAAGATCTTTATTCTCGTTCGAATGTGTACAGACGTTTCATCTAATATATAGACGCACTCTCGAATGTCTTCCCGGAACCAACCAGAACTGAGAAATGGGTGTAAAATTATATTAGAAAAATGTAATTTAGTTTTTTAAGTTCGACAATGAATAAGATAACAGACAAAATAGTTTTATATCTGTGTACAGCTAAGTGCTTCTGGTTAGACACATCCGACAATGTTTAACATATACAATAACTTACAGCTCAAGTGGATATGTGTATATCGAGATCATAATGTTTTTCATCATGTGTATCAATCTAAAATATCAATTTGGAACAAAAAAAAATCAAATAGAAAAAAAAAGAGAGTCTGTGTTCCTGCTTTACAAATACTTTCCTTTACACTGAACACAATTCTTGTACAGTGTTTACAGATGAATGTGTTTTTTTATCAGTTATAAATTGTGAAAATGTAATTATAGACTTTGTATTTAAGAAATGATAAAGGGTTAATATTTACTCTAGGGGTCTTTGTAAATTTTCTCTTTGATACTTTTTCAAATATAAGACTCACCAGGTAAAATATTGCCTATTTGAGATTAAATTTGACAGGCATTAGTGACATTTGAAATTGAATTTTATGCCGTTGCCTTAGAAAGAAGTCACAACTGTTGATATTTGTATTGAACTGTTATCAACTTTTTGATATTAAGTGCCTCATGAAATAAAATACTTTACATATTGGACACTTTGCCGCTTATATCTACTACTTATCACTCCCCCATCTTCTTTAGTAAAGTTGTAGTTTATAATATATATTAATTGGTTGCATTTAAGCTTTGTCCGTGCCTAATGGGTGTCCTGTTGTAGTAGTTTGGATGTGTCACGGGCTGCGTCCTTTGGACGTTTGCCTTTTCCTTATTGATCTTTATTCTCGTCTTCACAAATATCTGAAATATAAATAAATAAATAAATACAATAACGTATTTTTTAAATTTTCTATTTGTTTCTTATATATTACGTGTCACGTGATGAATGCCTTAACAAGTAATTTCAAACATTGTACAAACAGGATTTCAAAACAACCGTTATTTGCATTTTAATATTTTGTTTAATTACATTTTTCTGATATTTATCAACAGTTTCATTTGTTTAATATAGAGGTACAACAGTCTTTGTTTGGCACATTCTTTTTGCCCTGAAAATCTTATTTTAACCAGACAATGTAATCAAAATAAAAAATGATGTTTCTGTTTTAAATTTTATCAAAAATTTCAATGCTCTTAATATTTAACCTTGAAATTTTTTTAAAATCAATTTCTGGAACTCTTTTGTTTTGTTTCGACAGAAGCCTTTTAAGTTGAATTTATGAGTTTTAAAAATGTTTCTTGCATGTCCACGTGTCATTCCAGGCAGACAATGTTTTGTTTATTTTCACTTTTTAATGCTGGTATTACATCAAGTATGAAATGAAATCAACAAGGCATTTATACTAGAAGGTATTTTGCATATTCAATGGCAGTAAATTCCGAAAACAATTTACGACGTTTAATCATTTATTCATATAGCTATCAATCTGAGGGATATATTGCACATTAACGACGTTGCTGTTTTTTTTCTTTTAGCTATAATTTTAAAGTTTTTAATCTAAACGTTTAAAAGATAAATTTGGTAAAGTCTTGACATATATTGTTACAGAATTTTTTAGCACCCATTAAACAATTATTGGGAATAAACATGTATATGATGTGCAATACACCACGTGACACATGCTCTTTTTTATAAACTACACCAACTTATTGTGTTATGAAGAAGAATAAATAACACATTTTAGTCGATGTTTCGCCTTGTGATTAATATAGTGTAGTAAAAAAATGGCCAGGACAAAAATGAAATTTGAAAATCAACAAAAACAATTAATAAAAAAAATAAGAAATGCCGAGCAGAAGTTTCTGTGCACTGCACTTCTTATCAATAAGATCTATCATCCTATTAAGTTTCAAGTGTAAAGCTTTTATACTTTATGAGAAATGGCCCTGGGCAAAAATAAAGTATAAAATATACAAAGGGCAATAACTCAAAAATAAGAACTGCAGAAAACAAGTTCTTATGCACTGCACTTCTTCTTAAAGAGGTTTATCATCCTATCAAGTTTCAAGTCCATAGCTTTTATACTTTAGGAAAAATGGCCTGGACAAAAATAAAGTATGAAAATTAACAAAGGGCAATAACTCAAAAAATAAAATATGCAGAGTACCAGTTCTTGTGCAATGCATTTCTTCTTAATAATATCTATCATCCTATGATGTTTCATGTCCATAGCTTTTATATTTAAAGAAAAAATAGCCCAGAAAAAGTAAAGTATGAAAATTAACAAAGGCAATAACTAAAAAAAAAAAAAAAAAAATGCAGTGTACCAGTTCTTATGCACTGCACTTCTGCTTAATGAGATCTATCATCCTATGAAGTTTCATGTCCATAGATTTTATACTTTAGGAGAAATGGCCCGGACAAATGTAAAGTATGAAAATTAACATTTATTGCAATAACTAAAAAAATAGAAGTGCAGAGTACCAGTTCTTGTGCACTGCACTTCGGGTCATTGTAAGAAGCATGCATACCTAGTTTGAAGTCAATCCGACCTATAATGACTGACTTATGCTCCGGACAAGGTTAAGGTTACGCCGACGCCGACACCGACGCCGACACCGGTAACGACGCCGCCGACAAAAGTAACCCCTACATGTCGCCTTTTTCAAGGCGACCCTTTTTCAAGGCGACACAAACACTAAACCATGTCATTTTAGATTGATTAAAATATTTTTCTTACAAAGTAAAACATATGACTTGATGTTTCCCTTTGTTTGCAAAGAGCAACTTTTAACTCTTCTTAAATCCTTAAACTATAGTTACTGTGTGTCTAACAAAGTAATAATGTATTGACATCTTTTACCCATTAAAATCGTCTTTTATATGTTTGTTAACTATAGTGCGTGATAATAAATATGGTTGTCGCATTACTTGTATTATAATTCTTTCATTATACATATCTTTCAATATCTATAAGTGTATCTATGCATCTTTACTTTGGTCTATATTAATTTTGAAAACGATAAAAATATGTGAAACAACAGAAAAATGTTGACGTGTCTAGGAAACAGCTTGTCTTCTTCAAAAGGAATAAAGTATTTCTTATATGTTCTTGCAATTCCTAATGTCATGTTAACGTAACTTAAAAAATTCTTACAGCAAATGGTTTCTGACATTTAGTTAAAAGAAAGGGATGTGATGTTAGAAAACCTATTATCATTATATAGAGATTACTGTTACGGTCATATAGATAAGAAACATATAAAATTGTTAGAAAATCACAATCGAGTATATATCTAATTAGGATCTAACTTAAAAATGATGAGGAATAATGAAGACTTACTGGGAGAAATTCCAGAGACAAGCCAGACAATGTTTCACATTGTAAGGTTTCAAGAAGACATATGATGAGAAGTAAATAACTTCAAATCAGTTTCTGTATCAAATTACCTTATCGAAATTATAACAATGACATATGAGATATATTAATTTATAATTGAACATTCCTAACAAGGAAAGGGCTGAAACAGTTTTAGATCAAAACTATGAAATTAAGCATCAAACTCTTGAAAGCGGGTATGGTCTTTTAATTTTTACAATTTCATTTGGATGAAAATGATAAATGATAATTTCTTTTTTCTTTAAACAATTATCTTGTCAAACTAGTTGTATGTATGTTATATACTAGTTACAATTTAAACTGACTTTCACCGTATTTCAAAACCTGATAAAAACAATGGCAACTATTCAGATTACCATATGAAATAAACTGTTGAGTTCTAAGTAATGTCGTAGGATACTTTATAATTATGATGATTACTAAATGTGTGTCCTAACTTCTATAAAAATTATAATTATATAGATGCTATATCTAAAGTATTGTAGATATATCAAACTAGATACTGTTATTACTTTAATACGCTGATGATATCAATCTACTTTGTAAAAGAGGTCAGGGTTTTGCAGTCATAAAAACAATGTACGAATATAGATATATTGTGGTGGTTTTGGCTTCAAGGTTAGTGACGGGAAACAAAATAATATTTACACGAAAGGGTGTGTTGATAGACGTTGGAAGATGGGAGTAAAACGGGAAAACTTTGTTTATTAAAGATACATTTAGTAATTTTGGAACAGTATTTGGTTAAAATTGTAGTTTTATCTGTAATCTGCCATAATTCTATTTTTAATTGGCAATGTGAAGGGTATGACTTTGTTAAACTATCATATCCGTGAATTTGATTTTGTTTAAAAAGTTCAATGTCAACAGTTTTGTTAAATTGAAGTTGTGAGGCGGAAGATTATTTTCTTTAGAAAACTATGCATATGATTGTCTTATGAAAATATCAGACAGTACGATATGCAGTAAAAATTTAAATATAACAGCTATAAAAAGAAAGATTGACTGTTTCCTCCAGGAATGAAGAAGTGATTTTGATAGCGAACTTGAATAATTGAGTTGGTAAATAAATTTGTAAAAAATATTTTCAATAAAAACTCAAAATATTATGATACAAAGTAATAAGAATTCTTGAATTTCGTCTTTATCCGAAAAGCTTATTATTTTGTATAATGTTGCCTCGGAGAAAAATTCTCTTGCATCCCTATTTCGTCCTTTTCCTGTCTCACATACCTATTTGTTAAAGTATAAAAAAGGAAGTTTTTTTCTGATTGATAGCCTACTCAGTCTATGGTATATGTTTAGTATAATACTCTTTTCTTAACAAAAAATTAATGCAAACTGACGAGGAAGTAATTCGTCAATTTTTCACCAAGGTGAACATAAACCAACACACACAATATGCAAATGAGAATCACATGTTCTTAGGTTTTTGTTACTTTATCGAAACATTTTTGGTTGTCTTAAGAAAATAGTTTAATGCAAACAACAAAATCCTGTCAAAGATTTGATAACATTTGCCACGTGGTTTTTACAAAAGGGAGATATACATAAAGAGATATTTTACATGATTGTATATTTCTTGCTGTTTTTTTTTCTAAAAAAAATTTTGATGTTTACTCTTATGTACAAAAGACTTTTGTTTCGAAAGATAAAACAGTTGAACTTTTAATAAGACCCATTAAAACCAATATTACAATGTTGTTTTTTTTTCATTACTTGTTATTTTGTCACATTAAAGCAGCATGCCTCCAGATTCATGTTAGTTTACATAACATGTTTTGGAAATGTATTTTAAGGTAAAATAATGTGAGGTGAATAAATAAAGTACTTACATATTGCACTTACAATCAGACTACCTTAAAGGTCAACATATGCAAAAACAGCCCGTACTGCGTTATGCACGCAATAGAAATATGGTAATATTTTTTTTTTTTGCAAAATCATTGTTAAACCGCACATAACATGTAAAATAAAACTTGTATCTTGAATGTTTTTACCTTTCTTAGAAGTTAAGTACATTTTTCTCAATATTGATTTTCTTGAAATATTTTGGATTCACTGGTGCAAGCAGCAAAATGAACAAAGTCTACATACATCAACAGCATGTTTATGATATTTGAGAAAAGATGACTCTTGCATCATTACATAGTGTTTTAATTACTGTTTTAACGTCAATAGTTTAGAGTTGATCATTGAATATTTATAAAGCTGGGGCTAGGAGGCATGCAAGTTACATCACGTCTCATTATCTATACCACAACAGGCTAAAAAGTGAGCATACGATTTCCGAATATCCGACATATATATTAAGAACAGCATTTAACGTCATTTGAAAATAAAAGGTAATGATGTATATTTTACTTAATGATAGACTTCCAGTTAAAGTTTTCAAATGAGAAATGCAAAAGATACCATTGAATGTTGACAACAGCATGTTGTTGTTTTATTTTAAATATACATGTAATTTTGAATTCAAAAATGGTCAGAACACCAGTAAAATGTTATCTGCTTTAACACATTAAAATAATTTTGTTATTTATATAATCATCATTTCATTAGAAATCACAATTGGCAAAGATTTTTTTACTGTGCTTTAGCACATTTTTTTATATTTTACTAGTGAGTTCCTTTTGATTATGACACACATACTCAATACATTTGTAGCTTGCCTTATGAAAACACATTTTATCATATTTGCTGTAATAAAAAAAATCCGACGAAAATAACTGCATAGTCACTGATATTATGTAGAAGTTAGAAAAGCATTCACGTAGCTACCACATAAAAATACAACAAATTGAAAATGCCTGCTGGTATGATATTGTTTGCTCATCTTGTATCTGGAGTAACCTAATAACAGAAATAAGAATTGTCATAAAACTTTTTTAAAACCGAATACCGCCTTAGATGTTCAAAATCTGTAGAGAGAGAAGTAAGCAATGATTGAAGTTGATCCATATCTGTGCTTTTCTTTTTTAAATATTTTAATCCTTTCATCAAAGAATAAAATTTTACTAGACATAACGTTTTCCTCAGTAAGTGTTTTTAATATGTAATATGTAATATGTATACCATGAGCTGTTAAACTTTAGAATTTCGCATGCCTTTAAAAAATCTGCTTAATGTGCAGAAATTATATTTTATTTATTTTTAGTCTTATTATTATTTTTTATTATTATTATTATTATTATTATAATTATTATTATTTTGACGTCATAATTGATGTGATTTGCAATGCAGGAAAGTTATGCAACATAATCTAAACTTATGCATCACAACTTTATTTCAAGACGTATTTATGACTCATTTGAAACTTAACCTGTCTTTGCCCTGTCCTGTTTTTGTTTGGGGTCCCCCTGGGCTCCTTGCCATTGGTTCTTGTTGCTGGGTCATGTGGGGGTTGCGTTCATTGAACGCCGCCTTTCCTTGTTGATCTTGTTTATCATATTTTGACCGTTACGGATTCTGATGTGAAAGAGATACACACAGCACAAGAGCTGTCTTTTATTGGATTTAGTCAAACTGCGGCATTAAATTATCAAATTGAATGTGTTCACACTTGTCTTTTAAATACATTACTCGTGACGTATAATATTGACCAATGTCTATTTGAAATAAGTGAATACCTATTTAATAATTTACATTTGTCTGTACTTACATATTTAACTTGACAAATACCATTTTCTTAATCTGAAGGAACATGGTTTAAAGTCCAATTTTGCAAAATGCATATATTAAAAAAATAAACAAACTGATCTAATGTACTTTCCGTTTCCACGGTTTTCTAGAAAGAAAGGAAAATCCTACTCTAAAATTATAACACGAAAATTTAAAATGCAGTTAGACATGATTATAAGTCCTCATTTCTTTTCTTTTTTGTGATACATAGTCACTAGTTTTCCATTTTATGAAGAATGCCATTAATTACTATAAAATAAGAGTTCTTAATGATAATTGATAAATTTCATAAAGAGGAAATCTGTAATGAGAGGTATAACTTCATTAGGTTTCTCTTCTTTTCTCGAAGACGAAAAATACTTCGAAATGGATAGAAGATAATCTGATTGAAGCATTAATTTTGCTTTACAAAAACAACATCATTGGAACATTCTTTGTGGGTCTGTGGTTACCACATTTAGGGAACATGAACATTCTTTGTGGGTCTGTGGTTGCAACATTTAGGGAACATGTAATAAAACTTATTTCGATTATTGAAGCAGTTATTAAAACAAGTTACGCTTACACAAATTAAATAAATCATTACTTTCTGTTCTGATAAAAATAAAATCCCAATCAAAACTGTTTAAATGTATAACAACAAAATACGGATTAAAATTGTGTATATGTTGTTTTTATTTCGTTTTTTGAAGATGTTTGTCTTTACTTATAAACAATTTCTTGAATGAATATTTAATTAAGTCTACCAATCTTTTTTAACATAAAGGTATCAGATTTACAGAGTGTTCATTATTTTTCTTCAGACTTAAAACCAAGCTTTTTTTATCAAGAAATGTATTGTTGTATCCGTACCCCACCCACTGCTTTTTCCATTACGTTGTTTTTTTTTGATGTTTCAGATTATTAATGTATTATAAATAGGTAAATAAGGTATAATTGCATATCAGGAAGATGGTTACCTTTTATCTGTCTGGACATTTAAAGTATTTGACACTTATTGTTCTGCCGCATATTTTCAGTAAATAGTTTTACCCTAAGTCAATATTTTATTTACAGCGGCCATATTGTTCCCGTTTCGTTTTTTCTCATCTGACGTTATTTGTTTGTGTCTGAGCGCTATTTTAGTTCAAAAGTTATTCACCCACCAAATTAAAAGGTAATCATAGGCAACTTAATGATAAATTGTCCATTTCATTATTATTCATTTCTGTGTATTTACATGTATAAATTTTTGTATGTATTTGTTGCAACGTTACACAGTTGGAAGCCTGACATCCTTTGGTGCCTCTTCCAACAATGTTGGAACTTCCAACAGCGTTAGTTGGAATGTTGGATAGTTTGAAATCGTAGGGGCTATATATAGGCATGGTCGGCCATTTTTGGGCACTTCCACATTTTCAACTTTTTCAGTATCCTCAAATTTCATTAAAGTTTAATTAAAATCTGGACCATTGTTTCTTCAGAAACTCAAGCAAAAGTAGATAGCTTGTTTTTATGCATATAGTGCTCATTTATCAATTTTTAAATATTAATTTTTGAGTTTTGTAGGCACTTGATATAATAGTAAGATATGTTGTTTTTTTTAAATTACTTTAGTTCAGAATTTTCCCTAAATTGTAATAGATTTAAATACTTAAGCCTATTGTAGATTCTATATTATTAATTTCTGCTTAATATATAATCGTTGGTCACACATAGTCCCAACGCGGAATTTTCTCAACAAGTATTTCTTTTAGCTTAGGGTTAACGAAGTGCCATAACTGAACATGTAATTTCTTTATGATCTACTTCAGAATATTTGCTTCAATATTGTTAAGGCATTTTTAATTTAATTTTTAAAAGTGTCAGAGCAACTTATTTTTTGTCCAGTCATAATAATATCTAATACTTCAATAATTACTTTGTGGAAGTCACACCCTCCCCCCTCTTATCCTAGAATGCTGTAGACCGGGAAAGCATTACAGCTGCGCACTGGCAAGCTAGCAAACGTGCAAATATATATTTTTAAACGTCATCGCCGTCTGTTAGCTAGCCAAGTAGCCTCCCACCCCTTTCATCTGAACAGCAAACAAAGCAAGATACCTCACATCGCTACAAGGTGGCCCAGACTGGAGTTATCCGGCTCGTAAAATTAGTTTCACCTTTTTCAACTTATCTTTGATAAATGAGGGGATTGTAAACAAGAACAGTCTTATTTGATTAATATGTCAATCTTACATACACAATTATTTACGAATTATCTGGTATTGACAGAAATATTATAACACTGAAAAAGTATGAAGCACTCAACCGATAATCACGTCTAATTTTGGCGTACAAACTACTATTTGATATACAAAATGGATGTGCATCTTTTCTTGAGATATCACTTCTTCCGGAACATTACAGATACGATGACATGGAATTGCTAGATGCTTTCAGACACAAATAAACACATTGAGACATCAGGGTCATTAAAAGAAATAGTTGCATTCTTTAATATTCTGCTTATTCCGCTCGATGTTACCTATCAAGTCTGTCAGTATTTATTCTCATTCGAGTTATTATCGTTTTTTGTGCTAATTGGACAACTTGATATATATCATGAACACTCACATAACTATACGAAACTATACAAGCTTACATGTCGATCCCAATGCAAAAATCTACTGTAGACGTATATACTAATTACATGTAATAATTTACAGGCGCATATTGGCTTGCAACTGAAAAAGGTCAAACATTAGTTTCATAAAATTCATAAACACAATGGTTCAAGAGCATGTTTAGTTTATACAATTTATTTTAGTTCGAGATGTACAGATGTTTCATCTTACATTTAGACACACGCTCGATTTTTTCCCGGAACAACCATTACTGAGAAATGGGTGTAAATAAATAATAGAAAAAAATGTAAATAAAGTTCTACAATGAAAAAGATAACAGACAGAATAGTTATATATCTGTGTATACTTCTCTTTCTTATAAAGGTTAAAGATGTAAACAGTTTCTCATGACTAATTCTTGCAATTTCGCTTCGAGAATAGTTGCAATGAAACCGAGTTCTAAAATATTTACTCATAAAATGTTAAGAGGTTTGAAATATATACTAGATCTAGAATGGAATTACCGTTAAAACGAAAATAAAAGGTGCATTGTATGTGAATGTATCTTTTAAAAAATAACACTTATCAAGTTAAAGACACCTGATTACACCAAGAGACTCATTTATCTTTTTAATAAGACCACTTAAAATGGATATCTAGTTTGTTCGTAACCATTATGAATATATACTGAACAATCAATGTTATCTGATATGCGATAGACATCGACACAACAAAATATTCTAATTATTATACCGATAAAAAAAACACCCCTACTTATTTCTAGTTTTTTTTTTATTTTTTTCATTTTTTCATACCAAGTAAAATGAATAGTAATATTAGCTTTATAATGATCTTTATTAGAAAAGAAAAAAAAATATTATCTAAATTTTCAAGTTTACGAGTTGTCATTGACTTTTATGTAATAGCATGTTTAGAACAAAAGTCTATTATAAGTGAAACAAATATCTAATTACAAATTGAAGATTTTTTTAGGTTACATCGTGGTTGTCCGAAGAAAGTGTTTATGTCTGAGAAAATGTGCTTGATTGTACCGAGTGATTATTCCAGTTTTTTAAGAAATGAGCTCCTCTGGTATAAACAATAATTGATCGTCATTACGAATTGCTTTCTTCGTCAGACTGGTAGGATTGTCAATTGATTGTGATATCCATTTATGTGAGATGCAACATCTGAAATAATACTGGATAGTCTGAACGTAATGTAAGAGTCTTTAAGCTGTTTGTGATGAAAAATAAAGTACTATTTGTGACATGTAATAACATTTAACATTTTTGTGATAACTGACGTGATTGCTAGTTTTTATAGGATAATACTTGAAAGACATAGGGTGCGTTTTTATTTTTAGTGATGAAAAGTAAACATTCTTCAATATTATAAAACCTGTACATGCTTTCAACGATGAATAATATACAATGGCTTCACAACATTTATATCGTGCTTTAGTTTATTCTTAACCAAACCATTGAAGGCTTCACCGGGCACCCGGGCACGTGGCGGTGACACACATTATTACAAAATTGGCTACATCATGTTATTTTAGGTTTTCATCGTCAACATTTAACAAAAGTATCATCAGTAAATGGTTTTGTAAACGCCTCAAACACCATACTCATGAACACTTTTATTTTTGGTTAAAACATCACACTTTCTTATGCTTCAAAAATTTGGTTAAGAATTATCTAAACTCATAAATTTACTTTTTCATGATTACTTATGACATAAATATAACAAAGAGAAATAAGCATGATATGATAACTAAACATGTGCCATATTACATTAATCATTTGCCCAAGTCGGCAAGAGGGCAAAAAGCTAATTGTGTTTGAATAAAAATGTCATTAAGTTAGTTAACTCTCAAAGCATACTAATTAAATACTATGTATTAGACAAACCAGAGATGGAGGAAATCGTATACTATTCAATGATATTTTAAATAACCGGTTGCAGACATGAAAAGATACATATCATTGTAGTTCTTCGAAATAAATGCAAAAACGTTTGAATTTGTTGTTTATCTTTCTTTCTTTTCTTTCATTCTTGAAACAAAGTATTTTGAAACGATATGTTATAACTAGTTTTAACCGTATCATGTCCGTAAAATCTTTTAATTATTTTTTAATTCAGCATAATTTTAGTGTATTTTCGCGCATGTCTAAATATTAAGCAATTTCTATGACTACAGTCATATGTCTCTTTATTACAGGAAGATATTCACACACATGAAAATTACTCTAAAAAGTCCCTAACGTCTCATGATTTTATAATAATGCAATAAAATTTGACTTTTATTCAAAACAGTGTAACATTCGGGAAAGTAATTGAATTTTAGTTTCCTGATGATGTCTGCGATGCAAAAAGTGTATATTTGAATGATTTAAATTTAAAATTACGGCATATAACTTTACACAATAGGGAATTATCAATTTGCACAACTTTGATTGCAGTCATACGAATCGAAAATTTAATTGTATCTAAACTGCTTATGTCAATTCACATGTATTGATATTTTTGACACAATTTCACTTAAGCTACTGTAACAAAGAAAAGCAAATTAAATTGTTTTATCATATAATGTTATTGGTGTTTGCATTATTGGCATTATAACATCCGATTCGGTATTACAACATCTTCTTGAATTGAAAATTACGAGAATGATATCAGACTAGGACCATTAATACAGACATGCCTCTTATAGTTATAAAGTTATACGTTACAAATGAAAAAATACAAAATACAATTTTGAATTAATGCAATCATGCAAGACATTTCTTTGAACCTAAAGAATTTTAGAAAACTTTAATTTCTGCTAATTTCATGTTTTGTAAACAGAACATGCATTTTATTGTTTCCTAATAAGAAATTTGTTCAATAGTTTTGGGCGGTGCTTAGTCAAACTTTATGTGAAGGCATAGTTCTACAGGCTTTTGTTGGCATGTGCCATACAAAATATATTTTCTTTTTCTATAAATTTTCAGAGGTGCATTCTAGCGTATATTTTAAATAAGTAAAATAAATATGTTGAGGTGATATTGAAACATTGTAGGAAGACAAAACGTAATTTTTATATACTATCTTATGGGAAAATAAATGTATGCCGCGGCAAACACGATTACGATCTAAATAAGACTGGAATTTCAATTATCCAAGCTAAATGGCGAAGGTGAAGACACAAGAGAACTTGTAATTAATAAATACAGTAAACTCCGCTTATAACGAACTCATTAGGACATTCAAAATAGGTTCCTTATATCCGGAGTTCCTTATAAGCATAAAGCGAATAAGTTCCTTATATCAGGAGTTTTTATAGCGAACAGATTTACATATAACGAACTGACTGTTTACCATTGTCCGCCATTTTGAACAGCATTTAATTAAGAAAAAATGGTCATTTAATTCTTTTTAGACACAAAACCCGAGAGCGTACTATTTGGAATTTGAAAATCTTTTGCTATATCAGTTTAAGTTTTAATTTGTTTTGCAATTTCTCATAGAATATCATATTTTCTTTCTAAACTCAGTGTTATCTGTTTTCTTTCCATGATTAAGAATAAACAAGATTTTCCATTTTTCCTTCCTTTTATATTGAATATCTTCTATTATTTTTAAGGGTGACTTTTACTTATGAAAGATATAGATTTCTTTTTATTTCGATCAAACGTATTTTGGTGGATTTTTAATGGATAAGTCAGCAAGCGTGATTATGTTGAAAACCGATTATAAAAGATGATAATTATTTTACTCGAGCAAACCTATTAAAAAAAAGAAATAATACAATAAAAGGTGGCAAGAACTGATGCTTAAAACATCCTAAATAGACCACTATTACGTACTGCTCTACAAATTCATTTTCATAGCTGTATCTAAGTACAGACAACAATAAACGGTACATTCGGGCGAGTTTTATTCCGTGCCTATGAAAAAGGAAAGTTGTAAATTCGGGATATATTTTCGGAAAGCCGATGTTTTGGAGTTCACTATAAAAGTGTAATTTTCTGTACTTTTTACTGAATTGGGACTAAGAAATGAGTTCCTTATAAGCGATAATTCCTTATAATGGGTGTTCCCCCATAACCGAAATATTTTCATTTTAAAAATAAAGAAGGGAAAAAAATTGGGGCCAAAATAAATTTTTCCCTTTAAAAACCGGGAAAGTTCGTTTTAAAAGTGTTTTAAAGGTTTCTTTTCCCTGCGAGTATATATCATATTTTCATGTAGTATTACAGAATTTACAAATGTAACAAAATATATGTCTGCAAATAACTTTCCACACAGTACAGGAAAAACGACCGAGGTGTAATAGCCTGAAATAAAAATTCATGTGCGCTATTGCTATTATATTAAAGTTGTACTCAACATTACATTTTGTATTTGAAAAGGGAAAATAAGCAAAGGAAAATGGTCTGTAATACAATAAAATAAATTATTTATAAAAATAGCAACATTTCTATCGTGAAAGCACGACGTAATAACTTATGCATAAATATATTTGTATCAGGCACAAGATGAATATTGAAGATTAGATTAGAAATTCATATGATTTCTGTTTTTACTCTCATTTTATTTAGGTTTCTTCAGACACTTTCTTGGATCTAATGATCATTTTTGCAGTGTCAGACTGGCAATTTTGTACATATTTATTTAGTGAAGAATAGGAGTGAATCAGAGTCGGTTTAGAAACAAATATTATCACATTGAATTTCACATTTGGACGAATCAGTATGAACGTTTTGTGCTGAAATTGTGTCAGTAATCATTACGTTACGTAATGGACTCATTAGCGAATGACCAAGAAACAATATACCCTTGAATATCCATATGGTGTCAGCTTTCTTCTTTGATCGTTATTATTATCTTCTTTATTTTTTTTTCACAATGTACTTTTATATAGTAATGATACGATTTGTTCATAACTGAACAATTATAAGAACAAAATGATTTTTTTTATTGCTGGCTTTTTCAAGCAAGTTGTACTTTTATTAACGTTATTGTCTCGGTGAAGACTAATTATGTCGTCTAAGGAATGACAAAAGTCTAAGATCAGAGACACAAATAATTATTAATCAGGCTACTAAAATCGACCTATTTTAAATTAGTGATTAGAAAGTGATATGCTTCAAAACAACGATGGAAACTATTCAAAATAAGAATGCACTTTAATTGTGAACGACGAATAAAAGTGAGTCTGTAACCAAATGATCATAAAACTCCATTAAAAATGCTTGTACTTTACTTTAAATAGTGCGTATTGTTATAGAAACAATAGAAACAAAACCTGCAAATAATTCATTTTATTAATATCCTATCATAAAACATACACTTATTGCTAATCTTAGTTTTGTCGTTGAGAAGTACACTAATTTTTATTTCATAAATAGCACATGCAAAAAAATGTACCCTTTAGTTAGAAAAATAAACTAGAATAACGTTCATGAAATAAATATAAATTGTTTTATATAAACACTCATTGCCACATTGGGTTCATTTTACTGCTTGTGTTATTTAATGCAAGATAAATACAATACCTAATACAACAACTTCGTGTATTGTTCACTTAGTTCGACATCGTATCATTCTATTGGAATGAATGAAATTAATGAAATAGAAAAAATACAATCGACTGGTTAAATTGGTCAAATGTGATCAAACATTTGTTAAAGACAATGGATGTATCAATGTATCAAATAGAATGATGAAATAAGCACATTTCTTAATTGAGAAGAAAAGGTCATTATTGCCATTACATCTAACATTGTTTTCCCAATCATGTTGAGCGGATCACGGAAATCGTATACCTGTAACTGTCAGTTATAATTTGTAACTTTATATACGAAAGGGAACCTTTGCATATAGTTTGAACCTAACGATAACTTAGAATGATTGCATTTAAGAAAACGCTTTCGTACCAACGATTCCGTTAATCATTCCATTCTATTAAATTCAGTGTTAAGATTAATTCTTGTGTTAAATAATCTAATTTTTTATTTATTTATTTATCATTTCTTATGCATGATATTTTATAGTGACTTGCGTACAAAAAGAAAATACTAAATTAAATAATGATATATTAATAAACGTTGATTAAACACAGTTTATAATATAATGATATTTTAACATGATTCGATTTCATATATAAATACATTGTCTTGTTCTGTGCGCTGTGTAGTGTAAGAAATTCGCCTTGTATCTCATCTCTTCAATATCATTTGTATCAATATAATTCTTCTGAAATGTGACTACTGTTAAAAAACGTTTCATCAGCTTCCTTTAAATTACATCATGAAAATGTAAAATGCAATTAGACATGATTATAAGATTGCATTTCTTTAATGTAAAACATTTTCATTAGTTTTCCAGTTTCTGGAGAAGACGTTGACATGTCATTTCTAATTATATAATAAGAGTTCTTATCATGATTGATAAATCTGATAAAGAGAAAATCTGTAATGAGAGATATTTCTTCATTAGGTTTCTCATTTTTTGAAAAGAAAAAAACCCCTCTATATGGATGGAACTAACACAATTTAAGCGTCTTAAACGACAGCCTTAAAATGTTATTTGTGGTTTTGTGATTGCCACATTTAGGTAACATGTAACAAAACTTATTGCGATTATTGAAGCTGTTATTAAAACAAGTTACGCTTACATAACATAAATAAATCATTACTTTTTGTTCTGATAAAAGTAAAGATCTAAAACTTGGGTGTGTCAGGGGCTGCGTCCTGTGAAACGTTTGCCTTTGCCATGTTGATTTGTATTCTCGTTCACTACTATCTGATATATAAATAAATACAATAACGTTTCAATTTTTATTTTTTTTTTCTTAAATATAACGTGAGACGTGATGAATCCTTTAACAAATATTTTCCAACATTGAACAGTCAAACAGGACGTAAAAACAACCGTTATTTTTTTTTAGTAAATTATTCAGATAATTATCAACATTTCATTTTCTTAATAAAGAAGTAAAACATTCTTTGTTTGGCACATTCCTTGTGCCCTTGAGAAAATGTTTGAATTTTTTTTTACCAGACAATGTAATCATAACAAAAACAAGAGCTGTCGGTAGGACAGCAACACTCGAATATTCTTAGTGCTTGATAGTAAAAGAGCCTTGATAATGTTAAATTTTCTGAGTTTACAAAAGGGCAAAATTTTTCTTTAAATCCATGTTACAGTTATCGGCCTTGAAGACAGTCCTATTATTTTCTGCAAAGGAAAGTATAAAATTTCAGCTTGTTTCAAATCCAGATGTCAATAGAATATGAAAATATCTGAGGTGGTATGCAAACCTAAATGTAAATTCTAAGTTAAAAGGGGCATTATTCTGTCAAAATGTTTCATAATATTACCTTCCATTGTCTACAAGGTGACGTCATGATGGTTAACAACTGTGCAAAGTTTCAAAGCCATATGTCAATGGACTTTGAAAAATATTCGAGGTATTACAAAAACTTTAACGTAAATTCTAAGTCGAAAAAGGGGCATAACTTTGTCAAAATGCTTGATACAGATACCTCTTCCTGTCTTCAGCTTGGGGTCATAGTGGTGAACAAGTGCACAAAGTTTCAAAGCCATATGTCAATCGACTTTAAAAATATTTGAGGTATTACAAAAACTTTAACGTAAATTCTAAGTCGAAAAAGGGGCATATGTCGGTCAAAATGCTTGATACATTTGCCCCCCTCCTGTATACAGAATGGGGTTATAATGGTTAAGAAGTGTGTAAAATTTCAAAGCCATATGTCAATGGACTTTGAAAAATATTTGAGGTATTACAAAAACTTTAGTGTATATTCCAAGTCGAAAAAGGGGCATAATTTTGTCAAAATGCTTGATACAGTTACCTTCTGTCTACAGGTTGGGGTTATGATGGTGAACAATTTTGCAAAGCTTCAAAGCCATATGTCTATGGAGTTTGAAAATATTTGATGTATTACAAAAACTTAAACATATTAAGTGGTTACGCTACGCCGACGCCGACGCTCGGATAACTACAATAGCTCTACTTATTCATATTGAATAGTCGAGCTAAAATGGTGTTTTCTTTTTAATTTTTCAAACATTTTAATCTCTTAATATTTAACCTTGAAAGAAAATCAATTTCTGTAACTCTTGTTTTGTTTCGGAAGAAGCCTTTTAAGTTGAATTTATGAGATTTTAAAATGTTTCTTGCATGTCCCCGTGTCCTTTCAGGCAGACTGTTTTTCTTTATTTTCATTGTGTGCTGGAATAACGAGTCTTGTATGAAATGAAATCAACAAGACATCTTATACTAGAAGAATTCATTCAAAATGAGGTATTTTGTATATTTTCAATGGCAATAAATTTCGAAAACAGTTTACATTTTATCATTCATTCATATCATTGACAATCTGAAGGATGTTTTGTACATATACGACGTCGTTGTTTTTTCGTTTAGATATTATAATTTTAAAGTTTTTAATCTCAACAGCTAAGGCTATAAGTGTTATAGATAAATTTTGTAAAGTTTTGCCATATATTGCTACAGACATTTTGGCACCAATGAAACAATTATTATGAATGTATTAGATGTGTAATACACGAGACCCGTGTATTTTATAAACTACTTCAACTTATTTTGTTATGAATAAGTAAAATAACACATTTTAAAAACTAAACTGTGCTTTTATTAGATTAATGAATTGTAATGAAAATGTTAATCTTACAAAGTAAAGTATATGACTTAATGTTTCCCTTTGTTTGTACAGAACAACGTTTAACTCTTTTTTTTTAAATCCATAAACCATAGTTATTATGTGATTAACAAAGTAATTTTGTTATGACATCTTGGACCCATTATAATCTCATGTTGTATATTTGTTAACTATTTTGTGTGTTTATAAATATGGTTGAAACTATTTGTGAATTACTATGGCTATTTGTAAAAACTTTTGTCGCATTACTCGTATTATAATTCTTTGATTATACATGTCTTTCAATAAGTAAATGTATATCTATGCATCTTTAGTTTGGTCTATATTAATTTTGTAGAAGAAAAAAAAATGTGAAACAACTGAAATATGTTGCGATATGTTGACGAGTCTAGGCAACAGTTTGTTTTCTTTAAAATGAATAAAGAAATTCTTTATATGTTCTTAAGATGACTAATGTCATGTTAACGTAACTTTAAATATTCTTACAGCAATTTTTTTCCCCTGACATTTAGTTGATAAACAGGGTTGTTATTTTAAATACAGCTATTATAGTTATATTAGACTTACTTGTAAAGTTATGGGCATATAAAAAAGAAAGGAAAAATAAGAAATACATAACATTGTTAGCAAATAACAATCGAATCTGTACAAGATGTATTTGATTAGGAGCTAACTTAAAAATGATGAGGAATAACGAAGACTTCCAGAGAGAAATTCGGGAGACAAGCTAGACAATGTGTCCCATTGTGAGGTTTCAAGAAGACATAGGATGATAAGTTAATAACGTACTCTACAACTACAAATCAGTTTCTGTATCAAATTTCAATATCGAAATTATAACAATGACATATGAGGTATATTTATACTTGAACAATCCTAACAGGTAAAGGGTTGAAACATTTTTCAGATTAAAAACTATGAAATAAAGCATTAATCTCGTGAAAGCAGCTATAGTCTTTTTTATTACATGTTTTGCAGTAGATTACTGAATTATAACGGTTAATTATATTCTGATAATTTCACAGTAATGATTACCAAATATAATTTCACAGTAGCCGAACTATATTTGGCGTAAAAATAAAATATTTATCATTAATGAATGTTTTTTTTTTCAGCGGAAATGTAGTCAATCATAATAAAAAATGTACGTGATAACTGTAGTTCGTAAATATTTACGAACGTTGTGCTGAAATACATCTAAAATCTAAAAATAATCATGGAATTATATTTTGCTTCAACATTGTGACGTCATTATTTGATGACGCCATGAAGATAAGAGCATGACGTTACGCGGCAAAAATCAGTAAAATGGTGTAAAAATCGTTAAAAAATCATGAAATAAACAGAAAATTTGTTTGTTTTACATGTAAGATCAAATAATATTTCACTCGTGAACCCCAGCTATTATATTTTCACTCGTGGCTACGCCACTCGTGGAAAATATTGCATCTGGTGTTCACTCGGTGAAATATTTTTCGATCTTACACTGAAACAAACAAATATCCTCTATATTTTGTTTCATTTCATTTGTACGAAAGTGATAAATAATAAGTTCTACTTTCCTTCAACAATTTTCTCATCAAACCATTTGCATGTACATCAGATTCTAGTTATATTTCAAGACGATTGGTTTTTTAATTGGCAGATTTTCCATTATTATTATTCCAGATAATAAGAATAAGAAAAATAATAAGAACAGATAATTAATAGAAATATACTATTTAGATATTCAATACGACATATAAAAAAATTTTTGAAAGGAAAATGTTGAGTTCTAAGTAATTTCATAGGACAATTGATATGATAAATACCAATTTTGTGTTCTAGAGCCATTATTAACTTTTATATATAGAGATGTTATATTGATAGTTTCTGAAGTGTAAATATAGCGAACTTGACACTGATATAATTGCTTTTATACGTTGATGATATGAATCTACTTTCTAAACAGTTCAGGGGTTTTGCGTCCTCATTTTAAGAAACCAAATTTTTTAGGAAAAATTAAATAAAAAAAAATTTGTGGTCGTTTGGGGCTTAATTCTTAATGAAGGGGAAACAAAGGATAAGATATTTTAGCACGAACAAAGATAAATGTGTGAGACGAATGAATAAATGGGAATAAATCGGGAAAACTTATATTGTAGATACATTTTAATTATCGTGGAACTGTATTTGGTTCAAATTGAAATTTTAACTTTAATCAGCAATTGTTAATTGGTAAAGCAACGTTAGACATGTGTTTGTTAAACTATTATATATCTGAATTTGATATTTTATACTTTAGGTTCAATGTTAACTGTAATATCTATTATACTTGGCTATGCAGAAGAAGTGAGGGGTACATGTAATTCAAAAGTTCAAGAAAATAAGCGAGAGCAGTTAAAGTTTTGTAAAGTAATCCTTAACCAGAAAATTGCTTATCAGCATTCAAACCTTTGACAAACTAGTTGACATTGGTTTGTTTGTAATAGCATATTTAGAACGAAAATCTATTTAAATGAAGAAAATATGTAGGTTTTCATTTAATTATCAACATTACAACATTTTTCTCTTGATGAAAAGACTAACTAAACTAATATAAATTAGGTTTCATCGTAATTGTTTGATGGAAGTGTTTAAGTCTGAGAAAATTTGCTTCATTATACCGATTGATAATTCCTGTCTTTTAAGAAATAAAATGAGCTCATTATTTATCTTCATTACGAATGGCTTCGTTCTTTAGATTGTCAATTGATTGTGATATCCATTGATGTGAGAGGCAACAAGAGAAGTAATACTGGGGAGTCAGACAGTAATGAAAGAGTCTTTAAGTCGTTTGAAAAATTGCAAATTTTAACAAAATTGAACAGTTCTATGATAACTATTGGTAATGCTTGTTTAAGTAGTTTTAATTGGATGATATTTGAAAGACATAGGGTGCGTTTTTATATATAGTGGTGAAAAGTGAAAATTCTCCAATATCATAAAACCTGTATATGCTTTTAAACAACAATTTACACATCATTTATTCGTGTATTGCTTTGCCCTTAAATAAAATATTTGTATATCATCTGGAAATAAGTAGTAACGCCCCCGGGGGAAAAAAATTTCAAATTGGGGTTGAAGATTGGGGAAAGAAACTTGTCATGAGAAAATTTCGACATAATTGCGCTAAGAAATAGTAATTTGATAAGTAGCGACAATAAAGCAGTAAATTTTTGAATTTACCTTATTCTTAACCAAATTATTGAAGGTTATCATCCGTGCACGTGGCGGTTACACACGTTATTAAAAATTGGCTACATAATGTCATTTAAGGTTACATCATCGTCCACATTTACAAAAATATCCATCACTGAATGTTTTGTAAACGCCCCAACACCATAGTTATAAACACTTTCATTTTTGGTAAAAAAACACACTTTCGTATGATTTATTATTTTGGTTAAGAATCCTCTAAACTCATAAATTTACTTGTTCATGATTACTTATGATATAAATGTAACACAGAGAAATAAAAAGTCAGTGATTGGGTAAAAGCGAGTCAATAATTGTCAAAACAAAGCAATACAGTTATAGATCAAATAATGTGCCATATCACATAAGCATTTCTCCAAGTAGGCAGAGAGGACAGAAAGCTAATTGGGTTTGAATAAAGATGTCATTAAGTCGACTGACTCTAAAAGCATTCTAATGATACACTGTGTATTAGACAAACCAGAGATTGAACAATGTCCTTATGGAAATCGTATACTTTTCAATGACATTTTTAAAAAAACCGATTGTAGACATGACAAGATACATAGCGTTGTAGATCTCCAAAATAAATACAAATAAGTTTGAATTTGTTGTTTCCGTTCTTTCTTTTGTTCAATTCTTGACACAATGTATTTTGAAAGATAAGTTGTAATAGCCAATGATGATAGAAAATTGCGGTCGACTTAATCTATTTTCAGTGTAAACTAGTTGTGTTTTTATTACATATATCAGAAAAATATTTAAAGATAAAACTCGTTTAAACGGCATCATGTCCATAAAATCTTGTAATTATTTTCATTTCCGCATAATGTGTATTTTTGTGTATAACTGAATATTAACAAGCAATTTCACAAGATACAGTTATATGTCTTTATTACAGGAAGTTATTTAATTTTACCCATGAAATATGGTGCTATATCAGTCAAATATAATTCATATTTTTTAAAAATAAATATGAAATATAAATATGAAAGTGGGCGGAGTCAAAACTCATATTTATTTTAAGGCTTCTTTCGCCGTTTTGTTTGAAAAATTTGATAAATACAAAAAACTTTTTCTTGAATTTTGTTTTGAAAACTATCTAGCATGATAGAAAATGGTCTAACTAAGAAAATTAATCCGAACACCAATATCTTTAATTCAGTAATTAACGCTGTACAGACGTTTAAAGAGTTGTTTACATGACGTCACAATGTAGCGCCAAACAGCGCGTGCTTACGTATGAATTACTGCGCGCTGTACAATTGCAGTTGGTAGCAAGCAAGGGGATTCGTTACCATTTTCTTTGATAATGAAATTAAATAAAAAGGTTATTTTTTCGTTTTTCGTGAAATATGGTATATATTTTCACTCAACATGATAAAATGCCACATATTTTCACTCGCCGTACCGGCTCGTGAAAATATGTGGCATTTTATCATGTTTCGTGAAAATATATACCATATTTCACGCAAACGAAAAAATATCCTTTTAATATCCACACGCATGAAAATTGCTCTAAAAGGTCTTTCACGTGTCACTTTGTATTGCAATTGCATGTATATTTGACCTTTATTCAGAACAATGCAACATTGGAAAAGTTATTGAATTTTAGTTTCCTTTTGGTGCCTTTGACACAACAAGTGTATATGTGTACGTGTTAAGTTGAAATTTACGGCATATCTCTTTAAACAATCGGGAATTATCAATTTGTACAATTTTGATTGCAGCCATACGAATCGAAAATTGAATTGTATCTAAGCTGCATATGTCAATTCACATGATATCTTCACTTTAGCTACAAAGAAAAGCGGACTATTCGTTCTCATTATATAATGTTTTTAGTGTTTGCATAAATGGCATATTAACATCGGCATTAACATATTTTTAAAATGAACATTACAAAAATGAAATCAGACTCGGACCATTAATACAGATACGTCTCTTGCAAGGTTTGTTTCTATAAAAATATATAATAACTATTCAATTAGATAGCAAGAATGATATTAATTGTTAGTGTGTTTTTTAAACGCGTAGACTATTGCAGTAAACAAACCAAACTTTTGCTTCAAACAATTTTTAACATTGACTTTTCATTCTGACCTTATAAATAACAAAAAAGCTGATCTCTCGTGATCTCAACTACACCATAAGAGAAACATTTCTCTTGAGCTCTGTACATGTATTCTAAATATGGATAATTCAAACTATTCCTAAATGGTTTCCTTCCTTAAGTTTGGAAACTTTAGATAATGGCATAAAATACCTCGCCGTGTCATGGCTCAGACATACAGTAAAAAGTAACAAATGAAAAACAAAACAAAAAAAAACAAAAAAAAAAAACAAGATAATTTGAATTAATGCAACCATGCAAGACATTTTTATTGAACTTTAAGAATTTTAGAAAACATGCATTTTATTGTTACTTAATAAGAAATGTGTTCAATAGTTAGGGGCTGGGCTTGGTCAAACTTTATTTGAAGGCAAAGTTCTACAGGCTTTTGTTAGCCTGTGCCATCAATAAATATTGTTTGCTCTAAATTATTTTCATCGTACTACACCGGCTGTTTGCATGTACAGACTTGAATTTCATTTTTCCTAGCTAAATGACAAAGGTGAAGACACAAGATAAACTGTTATTAATAAATATGCCTCCAGAGTATATATCATATTGTTATGTAGTATTACATAATTAACAACGCTGTAAATATCAAAATATATGTCTTCAAATGACTTTCCACATAGTACCGGAAAAACGCCAGAGGTGTTACATGTATATCCTGAAATAAATAATCATGTGCGCTATTGCTATAATAAAATTATCATAGTTGTACTCAACATTACATTTTGTATTTGAAAAGGGAAAATAAACAAACAAAACATGTTCTATAATACAATCAAATAAATTATTCATATTATTTCTAACGTGAGTTATGCATAAATATACTTGTATCAGGCACAAGTTGAGTATTTGAGTATTACCTTAGAAATTCACATGAATTATGTTTTTACCCTCATTTAATTTTGGTTGCTTCAACCACTAGCTTGGATCAAATGAACAATTTTGCAGTGGCAGACTTGAAATGTTGTACATATTTATTTAGTGGTGAAAAGGAGTGAATCCGCGTCGGTTTTCATACTAATTTGGACAAATCAGTCTGAACGTTTTGTGCTGAAATTGCGTCAGTATTCATTTAGTTATGCAATGGAGTGACTCATTAGTGAATTTCCCAGAAACAAGGTGCCCTCAAATGTCAAAGTGGTGTCAACCCTGTTCTTGGATCGTAATTATGTCTTAAAATGTTTTCACAATGTACTTTTACATAGTAATGATACGATTTGTTCATAATGGTTCATTTATGAGAACAAAATGTAATGTTTTTTTTTAATGTTGGCTTTTCCAAGCAAGTCGTAATTTAATTAACATTATTGTCTCGGTGAAGACTAATTATGTCGTCTAACGATAGACCAAAGTCTGAGGTCAGAGACACGAATAATTATAAATCAGGCCACAAAAATCGACTGATTTAAAATTAGTGATTAGAAAGTGATATTCTGAAAACAACGAATGAAACTATTCAAAATAAGAATGCAATATAATTGTGAACGACATAATAAAAGAGAGTCTGTAACCAAATGGTCCTTAGAGGCCATTAAAAATGCCTGTACTTAACTTTAAATAGTGCGTATTGTTATAGAAACCGATGTATAACATTATGATTTTGTGAAATAACTGCAGTCTTATAATGCAAAATATCTCGATTATTATGCTATAAGTGTAGGCTTTTCCTAAAATATATTGATATTATTAATTTAAGTTTGTAAAGCTATTGCGTTTTTGTTTCTTTTATAATAAAAAAGAATGCTTACACAATGTTTACTTGACCGAAATATGGTAGTCAGCTGTTTTTAAAGCCAAATGCGCATGTATAAAATCATAACTTAACGGCTAAACACTACTTAAAATAGCAGCATAGTATTTCTATCCGGAACATTTTATTCATGTGTATAAATAACAGAGACATTCTACAGATACAACTTTTTCGAGAATCGATCTCAAATTAATGGAAAGAATATAATTTCATTGTTGATAACTTTTAGAGCATTTTTTCTTAAGATATAACTTTATACACTTTTACTGCGTCGGACTATTGTCACAGAAGACAGCATGAATTTGTATTTACAATTTACTCGGCAGACATAACAGTAGCTCCCCGATTACCAAATTTTAAGATATAATTGCACTATTAACAATCATAACAAGCATACCTTATTATGGTGTTTTTATGTCTATTTTGTAAAATATCCCATGTATCGATCAATGTATTCCACAAATCCATACATATCACTAACCTCAAAATAATGGACAATACTCAAACTATATTTTCATATAATGACAATGAGCTAAATGACTTTCAAACAAATATTTCAAGCAGAAAAAAGGTAAATTAAATATGTTTTCTTTCTGTATGAATTTCCAACTATTTTTCTCTATTTTATATAAAAAAAATTCAGAAAATTATTGACATTTAATTATTTTAAATTTCAGTTTAATTGTTCATTTAAAAATGAGAATTTGCAACCTGTATTAGAAATTTTAGCACATTTCAGGATTAAAATGAATATTGCTAAAAAAACCATTAAATTGACACAGTTTCTTTATGTGAATCTAATGATATTACACCTTAATATTTACTGTGGTTTCGTGATAATATGTTTTCAAAATATGTATCATTTTTGTACCATAATTATGCATCATCATCTTCTTTAAATGCCATTAAAATAGCTGAGACATATATATAATCTCTTTCTAGAATAGCATGCAACACTAAATATTCCCAACACGAACTATAGCCATATTAGAGCATATTTGTAACCATAATGCTCATTTTGAAAGACTAATTCTCATGAAACCTAGAATAAGAAACTGTATAATTGTTTCTAAAAACCGAAAACATTTAGAATAAGTTAAAAACAGTCGATAATTTACATTTTCTTGATAAAATGTACTTCACTATAATAGACGTAAATGAAACTAATCATGATATATTTAAACACGTATAAATGTCACTAATAAAACTGATAAAGAAATTGCAAAATAAATCGTACATATAACCTACGTAACAAGAGGTAATAAAAATGAATAACTATATTTATCTTTATGAATTTATTTTGATGTAACTAACTTAAAGATAATTTCAATATCAAAGTTATTTCTATTTTTATAATCAAATTTTCATTTTACATGAATATTAGACATGTAATTTGCATGTGTGATGCAGTTATAAGAAATAGTCACATCCCTTATTTTGTATGACTTTGATCTATCTGAATATATGGTGCACACTAAGTTTGGTTTGGGCTGTTCACGAGACCTCGTAAATGTTAATGCAACAACTCTCAAACACATTTCACCTGCAGAGGTGCATTCAATCCTCAACATTTATGATCAAAAAGACCATAAAAACATTGACTGAAAATGGGGTGACATTTCATAGCTGCTATATACATGATTTTATGGCTACATTCATTTCTCCATAAACCTAAATGGGTTTCATGTAAGTTCTGTATCTTTTAATTCCATTGTTACAGTATTTATACTTTAAATAACGTTAATTTTATATCTCTAATTAATATATCTTTGAAACTTGTTATTTATATAAACTTGATAATGTGCCTTTTACAATAATAAATAAAGAACATCTTTGTGTTTTAATTAGGGATGTGGGTGGATTGAGGAAATGATATCTCATTAAAATATTTGTTTCTGATTTATACAGGGCTATTTGTATATGTACTTTCCATTTAATTTCGTTAAAACATGTTCTTGTTTCTATCTTAAATACAATTATATATTTAAATGATATGACAGTAATATTCTTTGGACACGTTTTCCGCATTTAAATAACACGACATGAACTTTCAATGGTTCAAGTTCAGATAACAAGTTTTAAGTTATAACAAGAAAACCATGAATGATAAACCTGAAAATGTAATACAATCATGCGAAAATTTAATTTTGAATTTATTTCTTGCATGCTAAATGGATAGATAAATGGAACTTTGTTTAATGCACGTGTCTATTCCCAATACTTATATGTATATGTTTTTCACGTAAGCTTTTCTGAAAAGAATATAAACAGTCAAAGAAAATATTACTACATTTTTTATTGAGTCTAGGTATTTGAAACTAAATAGCCTAAAGGCATCTCTCTTCTAATACCATGTAACAAATGAACATACGTCATGTCAATTATATAATTGCTACCACCATTGCTATGCTTTTATTTGTTTATATAAAATCAATACCGATATATGAAATGTCTGTGTGTTGTATTTCAAAATCAGTACACGTTTTGTATGTATTTAATTTTGCCAAAGACAATGTTTTGCCGTTTTGCAAATAAAATTTGAACTTTGTTACTGTCAGTCAATGGTATCTAAATAAATTTAAGTTCTATAAAAATAATTTGTTCAACAGAGGTTTGATCGATTACACCATAATTCACTTGTTGGAAATTAATAATTGAAATGTTAACTCATTTACAATTACGTAAATTCCTTATAATTGTTACGATCTTAATGCCATATTTGTGTGATTGTGTTCGGAATTCCGCCTACAACCGAATGCAAATTGATTGTTTTTGTACTTTATATAAATGTTTAATTATACAAAGAATAAAACAATTTTCTATTAAAATAACTTCTCTTTAATGAATGAGTAGAATAACATACAGCATTTGTCATATTGTCTTGATTCACGGGCTATCGTACATTTTGATTTTGATAGAAGCGAAGATGATGAATTTGCCATGCAATCTTTTCAGCTTAGTAAGGGTTACTTAATATAAAAAAATGTTTCTTCTACAATACTTCTACAATACTTAAGGGAAAAGCTTTAAAATACGTAAAAACTTCTATGAAATAATTAATCTATTGATTAACAAAATGAATAGGACGTATTTTCGAGATAGTTTTGCTTAATATATATTCAGTTGTACAAAGGACTTATTATTATTTAGGCATCTTCAGCAATTACATGTTGAATTTAACTTAGAGCTTTTTGTTATAAAGATATAGATTCTGCCGTTGGACAAAAAAAAATATCATAGTTACTTGAGGAAATGGCACCAATTATTATTTCTTATTGTGACTTTCTGTCCCTGATATTGTTGATCAGAAATATAAAAAGTGTTTATCTTAAGAACCAGACAACAAATTATATATTTCCTTTAGGGGAAAAATACAGTTACAAGCGGATTACGGTGAAGATTTAACGATGGGCCATGAATGACAATATCTATTAGAGTAAACAAGTGTAGCCACCTAATAGATCTAACAAACAAAATTAATTCGTAATAAGAAATCAACACATAAAATGAAGAAAATATTTTATATATAAAATCACTCCTGACTTTGTCAAACTTTTTTTTTAAATATTGATAATTTCTTAATCTTAAGATAGATATTTTTTCTATACTTTCTTTAGTCGGATGCCGTGACTTTTATATAAAGCTACGATTAAAAATCTTCAACAAAGTATTATCTGAAAACACCTATTTTTCCCATATATGTTTTTGTACACTGTAGGAACTGGTATCCAAGCAGATTTCTGTTTATTTTAGTTATCAGTTTTACAAACTTAAGCTTAATCTGTTTTCAACTTGATGAAATATGTCTTGATAATTTTCGAATACTTCGTACGAACTATTTTCAAGCAGCATGATTTTTTAAAGTATTCAGAATAGAAAACTTTGATCAAACCAAATGCAAGGTTCATGTTCTCCTTTTTAATCGTGATTCAGTTTGATTAGCGGAAACCATTTAAAAACAATGAATCTAAGTGTAGCAATTTCTTCTTGCTGGGTTCTTATTTTCCACAATCAAATTTAAGCTATTTAAAAGTGGTTTGATAAGAAAAACGCAGGCATTCAGTAGAAACATACTAGTATATTGGAAATGCACAAACCGAACCGTTTAATATTGGTATCTTAATATGAACAAACTATTTAATGGTAAAAACTTGTTTGAATGCTATTTAAGCCCATTATGTCTCAGAAATCCACATATTTTTAAACACTCAGAAATGTTGAGCATGTTATAATGGATCAGGGTTATTTTCCTTCCTCTCGTGATAACCCAAGATCATAAATCCGTTATAAAGTGTCTTATTACATTATTTCAAAGTACAGCCTTAGCATTAACTTGTCGCCTTGTAATGAATTACAGTGATAAGGTAATGACTGGGTTTACGAACTTGTAGTGTCTATGCTCTTGAAGAAGCAAACATATCTTCGAATTCTCTTAGATAACAATTTTTTAGACCTGTTTTTATTGTGCCATAACTGTCTTTAAATATTATAAGCCAGTAGTGTTTTGAACAGTTTACTGCTTGGTTAAATAAAAAATGAAAAATAATATAATGAAAGCCCGCCTTTAATACTTGACACAAATTTTCACCATCCATCATGAAAACAGCAGTACAGTTATTTTTAAAATGATGCTACACTTTAACCTGCTTAGTTGTCGTAGTACATTAAGTTAACAAAACTTTAGATTTATTTAATAAAACAGCGTTCAAACTTAGCTGGAACTTAAGTTTGTGTTAACTGAAAGTATTAAATAAGTATTTAGATAAAATATGAAAACCTTTTTTGATAAAGGCAACTGAAGTAATTAATAACCTCCCTTTTTTTCTTTTCTGATACTTCAAGAATAGTTTACGTATATCACAAAATGAATGCTTAACATTTTAAAATGTCATAGCAGATTCTTTTCATCCTCAAAGCTTTTAAGAATTAGTATGTGCTTAATTAAATATGCATGCAATAACTGTATTCTTGTTTTATTGTTTATCAATAATTGTATTACAATATTATTTATTGATGCATGAGAAAATATATGAATTGGAATCTGCGTCACATTTTAAGTCTTAGATGTCTGTCATCTTGATACTTGTTAGAGTTAATACTAATCAGACGGATATCCTAGTTTACAACATTTTAATAGTGTGCCAAGAAAGAATTTTATCTCTTTGACGACAAAAACATAAATTACCTATCAAAATTAACATATTAATGATTGCTTATATACGACTAAAATATTTACCAAGACACAAAGAAAATAAAAATCGTTTCGGTTTTAAGGTTATGACAAATAAACATTAAAAAGGACATAAAAATACATAATGTGTCTACCTTTCTTGCAAACTTAAGCTTAATTACAAACATCTACATTTAGCTTGGAAATAAAATTGTATTTTCATAGCCTTCTGAGAATCAAATTTCTTACTTGGACTTAATCGACAGAATGATTTATAAAAGTTTCCAATTTAATTTTGACATTTGTAATTGTAATTATTTGTAATTTTGAAGCTTATGTATAAATGACAAAATGGAAGAACTCGAAATTCTGTCTTCTGTTAATTAAGAAGCGATTGCTGTAAGTAAATACATGTTGGCAGTAAGTATAATATGTCGAAATTAATTAAATTAGGGTAAATAGAGCACTTGAAAATGATGTGATAGTTTTCTTATATGTGTGACATATGTAATAGAAGGGGCATCGAAACACGAGTCTATCTGATTTGTACGAGTGGTGTAGTCCCCGAATATTAATCAAATTTCCGAGTGTTTTGATGTTCTTTCTCCTTTGTATCATAGTCAAACATAAAAGCACGTTCCCTGTTGTCACAATATGAAACCCCGGCAAAAATGAACCAATGAACGAACATCTGAATATGACATTGCTGTCGCTTTCCCTTTCTCTGCCGTCACAATATGTAAACCCCAGCAAAAATGAGCCAATCAATGGGCATGCTCTGGAGTGCGGGTAACTAATACCCGCACTCCAGTTAACGCACTGTGCATGTATATGTATACGATTTAACCCTGACACATTTTCAACAGAAAGGTCCCCAAACTATGATACAACATCAAGTTATTTTACACCGTACTTAAGTGTATAAAGACGTCAACACCTGCCACATGTGAAAAAGGTATTTCTGTGTTGTGTTTTGTTATTTTGTTATGTAAAAATGCTTTTATTGTAACATATACTTTTTGCAAAACCAACAAAGTCTCGTGCAACCTTTCTATGTGAAATGTTATGTAACATAATTATAATATCTTGTCCTTGAGAAAGATATAATTAACTGGTACATTACGACACCGAAAGCATGCAAGAAATGCATCTGCAGTTTTAATGGTACATTTGAGCACTCCGAACATTCTACAATGAGCTGATGAAACGTTATGATCATATCGTCTAAGTTTAATCATATTATGTTTGGTTGGGGGTATTTTTGATAGATTACATACTAAGGCTTTCTGTAGAATAATTAAGATTAAGGTCGGATAACATAGAATCTCGTCTTTTTGAGATATTTTAGAAAATTTTGCATTTATTGAATGTTCAGATAAATATATGCAAAAGTTTATTGTTTCTTTTTTTTTTAAAAACAAAACAACAACAACAAAAAACGATGAAATGTTTGGAACGCGGGGCGAGGCGATTACGTTATTACCATTGTTTACTATTCACAATTACTCGCGCCAAACACATATGAAGAAGTCTTTATTTACGTGACTGTAATGATTCGAAAAAATTGAAATCATCGCAATAACGTATAAAAACAAGGATGTTTCCTTTACGTTATCTTGGTAACGTCAAACAAGATCAATAATATTTTTCGACAAAAAACAAAAACATAAAAACCTTACTCTGGTGATTTTACGAACGCCAGCCAAATTCAGCTTATTTTGCTTCGTAATATTGTCATATGTTTCACTTGATTTAAATTGCAAACCAAAAGCAAACGAATCTATCTTGAGTGTGTCTGCTATAGGCTAAAACAATGCTGGATTTTATATGTAAACTATCTGTTAGACTTCTTAAAGAGCGCTGTTTACAGAATTGAATAATCTTATATAATGCTTTTAGGCGTCATTCCATTTCTTTTACAACCATTATGAATAATAAGATAATGTAACGGATAAGGAAATTAATAACTATAAAACTGTTATCAAATATATTGTATCATAGGCGTATCTTTACAACGTGTTTGAACAGATATTTTCCCATTAATGCCAATATTATCTGTTATTACCATTTTGTTTCTCGTAAGTAATAAAGTTTACTACTACACTGTTGCATGTCTTGGTATAAAGACGTTCGCTTTCACACATAATTATATAATATTGATGAACGGGTGCATCTGCCAATATATTTTGTATGTCATACTTTTATTTAATCACATAATTATATGATATACTATATATTAATTCACGGGTCGTAATAATCGAAATAAGCAAAAGACAAACTTTAAATACATATTTACATCAAAAATTATCTCAAATATGATAGACTACATCATAATTCACTGGTAAAAACACTGTCATAAAAGCATAATTTAAATACATATTTACACGATAATTAAAACAAATCTATAGGAAAATAAATTCAGCATTTATTTGTTGATATCACACGGTCAAGCCAACAACGAAATGATGCTCGATCCCAAATTATTGTCCAAATTTCGTTTACCTTATTGCATATTAAAGTATACAAATTGGTTCATAGTGTATCATTTTTATGTATGTATTTTGTCTAATGAACTAAAACTCCCAATCAGTGGAAGCTATATGCTTGTTTAACATTAATATATGTTTAAGTACTTTTAAACGAAAATGTTCTTATCTAAGTATGAAAAAATGTTTTTGCTCTTTCTTAATTCTATTTATTTATTTTTATTTATAAATTGTTTGTAACTTAAGCATTATGATGACAATTTTCGTAATTTACAACACTCTGATAAGCCTTTTTTACTTAAAGAATTTATTTTTATTGTTTATTATAATTATTAGAATAAGTAATTTTGAGACCGAACATAAAACATTTATATAATTATATTATATTTTGCTAACGTTTGGATTAATTCCCTTTTATTTATATTGATAATCTGATAGTCTTGTGTATTTGTATCACGAAAATGTAATAAAATGAAATATTTTGAACACCTTACAGGTCGTTAAAGTAGCGATTGGATTGATTTATTTAGATATTATAAATGATTTATGCTCATTTGTCATCATTAGATAAATTTATTTTCTTTTACAACAACAAATACTCAGTAAAGGGTAACGTGATTCAAATTAAGGTCATAGTAAAAATTCTTAATGTTTATTTGTGACATATTTGTCAAAGATATGTTTTTTTGAACTCGTATAATAACCATTCATTTGTGACAAATAATAATGTATGAAGATTACAGTCCACAACTTTTCTTCTCAATTTTCTCTCTGTAAGAAGGTTAATGTAGTTTTTTTCTATATTTTAAAGTATTCCGGAAATATTATCCTAATGCATTTCGACGGCATTAATTGTAATTTCCTAGAAATCAGATTTTTTTTCTTCCTGGTTTCAAAGTTGCTTGTCAACATGAATCAGACATATATCAACGAATAAAATAGTGCAACATAATGCGGCCTACATATACATGTAACGTTTAGTCTGTTCAAAGTGTAACAGTGGCATCATTTCATTGAAAGCATTTGATAAAAATAATGTAACTTTAAGAAAGCAAGTTTTAATTTAACAATATCACTACAATTTTGATGACAAATTCGTTATAGTTTTCATCTTGTAACATATGTAAAATCTGTATAAAACGTGTTTAATATGTTGCTATTTTGCTATTTTGCACGATTTAAATGAATTTACCTCCAAGCATGCGCAATCATTATCACATGTTTTGTTTGTTTTAAAATGTTTAATGTTTTGATTAAGAGTCTTGCAGAAGTTACGTGTATGACTAACAGCAAATACTTTTCACATTTGTGCGTAAATAGACAGTTGATACCAAATTGATTTTTTTTCAATTTTTTTGACCTGGGTAACACATTTATGGATTTCATTATTCAATATCCGAATATAATTATGTTTAAGGTACATTTAGTAGAACCTATTGCGACGTGGAACGTACTGTCACATAATAAAACTGACATAAGAAGCTACAAAGTGCCAAAAACCTGCCAATTATCTATTTAAAGTAGGTTAATCTAATAATATTTTAATCATAACATACACTAATTGCAATTCCATTGTTCTGTCGTCGGAAAGTAATTAATGGATTTTTCATAAAAAGTCGTGCTTTTAAAATATAACCTTTTAGTTAGAAAAAATAAGTAGAAAAATTTTATAATTAAAATTGTTCATTTTTGGGCCTTTCTTTTAAAAAAGGTTCAGAGTTAAATCGATCATTACATGACAGTGGTAACTGGGGCGGGATTATTTCCCCGAACCCGAGATGCCATTGTTTGGCTTTTTTTCGGGTTTTACATATTGTGAGGCGAGAAAAAGAAAGCGAAAAAATTCTATTCGGGGTTTTTTTCTTGGTTCTTTTTTTCCGGGGGTTTTTAATTTTGGGACACGGGGAAACGCGCTTTTTTTTTTGCTATGAAAAAAGGGAAAAAACCCAAAAACCCTCGGCTTTTATTTATCGGGGCTCCCCCTGTAAAAATCAGAACCCTCGTGTTTCGGTCCCTTTTTCTTTAGGGTTTTTTTAAAACACCTTTGCCACATTGATTTCATTTTTATGTTTTTATGTAATCAAAAAACTACTACCTCTACAAAACCCTTTAGTTTGACATCTATCTTTCTTTGGGAATAAATAAAAATTTAATGAATTAAAAAAAGTATAAACGCGGGTTAAATAACAAAAATCTCCCTAAAAAAAATTTGGAAACTTTGAAAGGAATGGGGAAATCAATGGTAAAAATAAAATGATCAATAAGACATTTTTTAAAATTGAGAGATAAGTCAGGGCATTGAAAAAAAAAGGGAAAAAAAAATTGTAGGGGAAAAATCGTTTTCTTAACAGTCTTTAAAAAAGCAATTTTAATAAAAAGGAAATTTTATCGTTTAAACCCTTTCGAATAATGGATACTTAAATGTTTGCAAACTTAAAAAAAGGTTCTATCGTTCCCGTTAATCTTTCTTTTCTATTTTAGCAGTTTATGATTAAATTTGATTTTAAAAAACCTCAATTTATTTTTAATTTTGTCATTTCTTTTGTATGTTTTTGAAGTATTGGGTACTTGCTAGAAAATAAATTAATTAAATTAAAGTTATTAAAAACACATTTATAAAAAAAGAATTTTAAAATGGTCGTTTTATATAAATTGATTGCGTTGTTTGTGCGCTGGTGGGGTTAAGAATTTCCCTTGTTTTTAAATTCATTCTTTCTTTTTCGTACTTAAAATTATTTGGGAAATAAATTTTTTCTAAAATTTGAATACGCTAAAAAAAACTTTTCGAAGTTTAAATATGACCCAGCTTCTTTAAATAAATCATAAAAATGAAAAAGTAATAGAAGTTTTTTGATTTATTTCTTTTAAAAAATTTTTAAATTTTTAAAGCGGCGGGTTCATTAAATATTTAAAAAAAAGGTTCCCAAATTTTTAAAATGGTAAAGGGAATCTTAATAAAAAGTTTCTCCCTTTTCTCAAACAAAAAGCCTTCAAAAATGGCTGAAAACCCCTAATAAAAAGCTTTAATTTAGCAGCCAAAATGCGCCAAAAATTCCTTTGGGGTTTGTAAAATTTAGTTAATTTTTAAAAAAATTTTGGGGTTTAGCAGGTAAGTGATGTAATTAGGCTATTTTGGATGTTTGGTTTTTATTCATTGCGGGGGGTAATTTCTTTGAAAAAAAGGTCGTCGGTTTGCTTGCAAAAACTTACTCATTTACCTAAAATATAGTATAAATTTTTATGATGCATGTAATATTATTTTATTTTTTTTTTATATTATCGATTCGATCCTTAATTTTATATGGTTTTTTTTTTCCCCCTTTTGAGATGTTCGTTTTTTATTGTAAAAATTTCCCAATAAAATAAAGGGGTTTTTTTTTAATAAAAAGTATAATTAAAAATTTCCCTTTTCTTCCCAACTTAAAATTTATTTTAAAAAATTCTACCACCAAATTATCTTTGACAAATGTAAGGCATGGTGAATAAGGATAAAACATGTTTTAACTTTTTTGATTGATATGCCTATCTAACAACACCAAATTATATAAGTATCCACTGTTTTGACATAAATACTATAACATGACAAAAAAGTAAGACCTTCCCTATAAATACTCGGCCCCGGTAACATCTTTTAGTCGCTACAAAGTAATAACAAAATGAGTTCTGCCTTATTTCTTTAGATATTAACTTCTTCCTACAAGATAAAATGACTTGGTTGCTAGTGCTTTCAGATAAACTAAACAAGTAGAAACACCCTGGTCATTAAAACCAGTGTCGCCAAAATAACTGCCGTTTGTAAACTTTTATTTTGCTTTATTCTCTAATGAAATCAAATAAATCATAATTTTTGATGCCTTTGCTCTTTTTTCTAATTTTTGACAACCTGATTTATCTAAACGTACAAAACTACAGGTTACTTAAATTCCCTTTATGGGATTGAAAGCAAAATCTGGGTACATGTACGTTATGCAAAGATGTTGTTTTAAAAAGGACATTTTTAACAGTGCTGAAAATGGGGAAGAAATTTTAGTAATTATATGAAATCAAAACCATGTGTTTTTTACATGTGTAGAATTGAAAAAATAATTTGGAATAAAAAGAAAATAAAAAAAAAGATTCTTTTTCCGGGCTTTAAAAATCTTTTTTTTTTGCTTTTGCCTGAAAAAATTTTCTGTACAAGTTTGAACAATTTTGATTTTTTTAAAATTGTAAAAAATAAAAAGGTAACATGGTTAAAAAAGGGTTTTTATTTCGCACCATTTTCTGGTGGTCAGCTAATTTTTTTTTTTAAAAGATTTCTTAAAAAGACTTCCGGAAAAATTTTCCCTATAAGATTTTAATGTGAAAAAAATTTATTTAATATATTTTTTTAACGAAAAATCATTTTTTTTATTCGTGATTAAAGTTAATTTTTGATCCTGTATGGGGTAAAAGTTACTTTCATCACTTAAAAGGGCAAGTTATGGTTTATATCCAAAAGTGATCCCCTTAAAAAACGTTGTCCGATGCAAATTTAAGCATAATTATTCTTACTTTTTAAGTTGTTCGATGTAAAAAATTAAAATAAAATATATTTTATTTTTTACTTTAATTGTTTTTTAAAAAATTTGGGCCCATTTTTTAAACCCCAAAAAAAATGTTGTCCCACATTGTTTCATCAAGATGTCAGAACAACCGTTATTTACTTTTTAAAAGTTTTTAATTGTTTTTAATAAATAGTTGAGATATTTATCGTCAATTATAAATGCTACTTGAAAAAGAAGAAACAAATTATTTGTTGTGCAATATCCTTGTGTCCTTGAGATGAAATTTTATATTTCTTTTTTATTCAACCAGACAATATAATCATTACAAAAATGTTTTTTTTACATTTTACCCAACACGACCTTTAAAATTTAACCTTGAAAGAAAGTCCATTTCCGTTCAAAGTAACGCTTTTGTTTTGTTCCGACAGAAGCCTTTTTAGTTGAATTTATGAGATTTTAAAATGTTTCTTGCATGTCACCATGTTCTTTCAGGCCGACATTTTTTTTTATTTGCACTTTGCAATGCTGGTAAAACAAACGCGTCTTGAATTAAATTAAATCGGCACGTCACCGTACAGAAGAACGTATTCAAAATGAGGTATTTTGTATCGTTTCACTAAAATAAATTTCAGAAAAACTTGACAACGTTTCAATTATTATTTATATCACTTTTCCAATCAGAAATATGTACAATGGTGTTGCTGTGTCGTTTATCTATGTGAATCCTATTATATAATTATATAAAAGGTATATGAGTTTAGTAAAAGCTTGATAAATATTGCTACATCAGTAAAATAATTGACAGCTGCCGCAACGTATTGGATGAGTTTACGTTGCGCATGTATTTTAAAAAAAAATACGTCAACCTTTTATGGCATGAATAATATAAACAACACTTTTAAAAAACATAATCTTTTAGAGAAATATTGTAGATTAATCATTTTTTTTATGAAAGTTTAAAGTTCTTCTTACAAATTTGAATATATAACTATTTATTATATAATCTATAAATAGATTTTAAAATGCCTTTCCCTGCTTGGCTAACAAGCAACTTTTTATTAAAAAAATAAAGGTCAATATCAGAGTATATTCACTGGTTTTTCCTAAAAATAGATTTTCAGAGTATATTACGTTTTTTTTCTCTAAAATAGATTTTCTTGAAATCCCCCGAATGAACGAGACCGAGTGACGTCATGCGAGTTTGTTGTTATTATTCTAAAAACGTTGACTGACTCATAAACTCACAGTAGTCAAATTGTCTATTTTAGTTACCGTCTTAACATTTAAAGAAAAATACAAATTAGCGTGCAATGCGCCTTTGTTAAAACAAAGGGCAAATTTAGAAAAAGTAGACAAGATACAATAATAATAATTTTCCGTTGTTACTGCAACGGTTAAATTTTAATAAGATATAAAACTATTTTATAAATTATATAAATAAAATTGGCTTTTTTAGCTGTTGAATATGATGTTATGTACTTGGAAAAAAATATTTACCCAGGCGGTTTAAAAACTTTTGTTCAGTAATATCACATCATATTTTAAAAGTAAAAGTCCCTATTTGTTTAAAAACGCCTTTTTTAGTAGAACAATAAACTCCCTTTATTTACAACTTTAAATATAGTTATTAGGTGGAACGCAAGAAATATGTTATACCCCCGGGCAATTAAATCTCGCCTATTTTAGATTTTGGGTTTTTAAAAAAGGTTTAAAATGTTGGAAAAAGTTTGGTTGTTTGTAAAAATTTTTTGACGTATTTCTTCTCTTCAAAGCAATCTTTTTTAAAACCCAAAGGGCTATATCTATTATTTTTATTTGCCTTTGTGGAGATGAAAAAATGTGACGCAATTGAAATTTTTTAAAAAAGTTAAATCGGAACATTTTTTTTTCGCAAAAAGAAAAAGTTTTTTTTTAGTATGTTCTTAGATGACTGATACCATGTAACGTAACTTAGAATCTTTTCGCAAATGATTTCTAACATTTATTATAAGCGGGTTTTTTTGTTGTTGTTGTTTTTGTTTTTAGGGAACACGCTTTCAATTTTGTTATAATATGTAGACTTCGTAAATGTACCATTAAAAATTTGAAAACACAAAGAAAACGTTTCATACTAATTTTTGTTAAACCAAATCGAGCCTGTAAAATTGTATTTAAATTGAAGCCAAATTAAAAAATGATACGAATAATGAAGACTTCCAGGGAAAATTATGGAGGAACCCAGACAAATGTTTCGGCTTTAAGGTTTCAAGACAGACATAGGGGATAAGTTAAAAATGTACTCTCAATACAAATCAGTTTCTGCATAAAATTTAAATAACCAATTATGACAATGACGAAGGAAATATTGAAAAATGAACTTCTAACAAGTAAATGGTTGAAAAATTTTTGATTAAAATTATCATAAAGATTTATTTGAAAGCGGCTATGGTCTGGTTAATTTTCTTTCCATTTTGTATGGAATGATGAATAATAATTCTACTTTCCTTCAAACAATTACCTCATCAAACCATTTGCATGGTACGTCAGATATTATTATAATTCAAGCTGATTGGTTTTTAATGGACACATAAAATTTTCCATAAGTATTTTCAATACAAAAATGTACCCAATTTAGATATTCATACCACATTTAAATACTTTACGAATATTCATCTATTGTGATCGTTGGGGCTTAAAGGTTTATGAAGGAAAAACAAGAATAATGGTTAAAAAGGCAAAAGCCGGTGCGTTTGAGGGACGATACAAAATTATAGTTTAAAACGGGAAACGTGATATATTGTAGATACATTCAATTCTTTTGGAACTGTAATTTGGTTCAAATTAGCGTACTTAATCGTTTCTGTAAAGGTACTAGGTTTTTTTAAGTTCAAATTACAATTTGACGGCAATAATTGTATTCTTAAGAACTAATATAAGGAGCTGTTAAATGATGCCATTCATTAGTAAAAGAAATGGGCTAATAGTTAAAAAAGCCTTATTTAGAAAATCTAAGGCATAATAGGACGTATCTTTTGGGAAATTAAGACAGGTTTATGTGGTAAAGTTTGGTTCAAGTTATAAACAAAGAGAATTGACTGTTTTTCCTTAGGAATAAAGAAAGTGAATGATAGCAAACATGTATTATGTTTATATTAAAATTTGTATAGAGCATTTCTAAAAGGACTCAAAAATTAAAATACGAATTTTCATATACAAATTTTTTTAAATTCGTCCTTTTCAGACAGCCATATGTAGGTTTATATTATTGCCTCTGAAGAAGCCCCTTGCTGTGTTCATCCATAATCATCCCTTTTCCTGTCTAAAAACTTGTTAAAAGCAAGTATCACTGCATTGCAATTTACTATGAAATAATGTTTAGATAATCGGTCTTACAAACAAGCAACTTATGCGAATGCGTCTTGGAAATAATTTGTCAACCTATACCCAAGGCGAGAATAATTGACAACAGAAAACCCCCTGATAGGGTAATCGCTGTTTTAAATTTTTTTTTTTTATTTTGAATGGGCTGAAGAAATACAAATGAAAAAAATTTTGGCCTTTAAAAAAACAACAAAACGTAAAATGTCATTAAAAATGGTATTGATAACAAGCGTTTGGAAATCATTATTTATCTTCGAATAAAGCCTCCCCCCTTTTTTCCAGTTTTTACTTTTAAAAACAAAGAAATTCAGTTTTCATTTAATTTTCAGCTATAATTTAATAATGATCCTAATCTAAAATAATATAAATAAATAAATAACTATTACCTTAATTTTTAAATAAACGAGTTGCCATTGATGTTTATTTAATAGCATGCTTGAAAGGAAAATCTACTGTCTAATAAAATGAAACAAAACTGTATGATTACAAATTGATAGTCTTCATCTAATTTTAACATTTAAAGATTTCCACCTAAATGAAAAAGACTAGCTGAACTGAAGCAAATTAGCTTGCATCGTAATTATTTGATGAAAGTGTTTAAGTCCGAGAAAATTTGTTTGTTTGTACCGGTTGGTGATTCATGTCTTTCAAAAAATAAAATAAGCTCATCTGGTATAAACAGTTATTGGTCAATTAATTGTAATATCTATTTATGTGAGAAGCAACATGAGATATAATACTGGGGGGGGGGGTCTGAACGAAAACATAGGCCTATATCACGTATGCGTCATTCATTAAGCTGTTTGTGATGAAAAATAAAATACCCCTTTGCAAAATGTAATAATATTTAAAATGTTTTATGATTACTATCGGTAATGCTAGCTTAAATGGGATTATACTTGAAAATTATAGGGTGCGTTTATGCATGATTTTAACATTTTACTGATGAAAAGTGAAAATTCTTTCATATTATAAAACCTGTATATGCTTCACCGATTGAAAATATACATTGAATACACACCATTTTTGTCTTGTTGCTCTTCAAGATAATCACACATGTATTTTCTGTCACCATTCTGTGTAACTTGGGCTTAACTTAACAATACTTACAACGAAGAACAGTCTATTTGTCAAATGCAGAGTCAAACATTTCCTCAATTAACGATATTCAGTTACTTAAAACATGCCTTTTTATTGGAATTTAACAATTTAGAAAAAAACAAAAAGGTATAAGAGAATTGAATTTCTCGTTTTGTATTTAAAATGTTAAATGATATAAATAGAAATAGCAAACATTTTGAAGCCCACTGTAAAAAGCAGTGGTAAATTTAAATTACACAACATTGCATTAAATTTTTATCTTTAGTTTAAATATTTTTGTTTATTTTATGTGTTAGTTCTTTGTTACATTTAATAACTCACGTGTGCTGTTTCTCTTAAATGAGTCGAAAATATTGAATGAAAACTTAATTTCAAAAGCAAAATCTCTAATTGTATTCGTCTTTCATTTATTTCAAAATACATGTTATAATGAAAAGAAGGTCAAGGATTCACGATGTTCATGAAAAATCTTATCTAAATATAAAAGAAAGCAAGACGTCTAAAATTTAATTTACAGTGTGTTCTTTTATTGACACATGATCTGGAAATATTGATTTTAATTAACTTTTTTTAAATATAAGGGTAAAGATTATTTATGGAGTGTAACTTACGCACCTTACACGTATACAGCCCTCGCAAATCTGCGCACAAAAATGTAGTACTAAAAGCAACCAACGACAAAATTATACAAAGACGAATCCGCAACGGAGTCAGACGAATGATGTTTTAGCAATTGGCTCCAGAATATTGTGTTTTTTTTACGAAAATTCACACACATTGTATAGAGAAAGAACAAATCGTTGGTCAAAAAATCAATCATGCCACGCGGAAATCTCTTCTGTTTTGCTTGCGATAGGGCTTCAAGCCTTTTTGCGCTAAAAGGAACCCCAAAACGTGTACAAGAACGAATCCGCAACGGAATCAGACAAATAGTATTTAGCAGTTGGCTCAAGAATATTGTGTTTTAACGAAAGTTTTAACACTTTACATACAGAAAGACCAGAAAACGACCATGCCACGCGGAAACATCACGGATGATTTGCTTGGGCTGGGGCTTTCAGCCTTATATTGCTGTAAAGAAACCATCAGAATTTGTACATTTGTACACTTTACATACAGAAAAGACAAATCGTTGGTAAAAAAAAGAAACGACTATTCGACGTGGAAATCTCACGGATGTTATGTTTGGAATAGGTCTTTAAGCCTTATATTGCTGTAAAGAAGCCTATCCATACATCCGCAACGAAAGCAGACACATGGTATTTAAGCAGTTGTCTCAAGATTTATTTTTTGGTACGAAGCGGTCACTTTACCCACACTTGTGCATTACGTCTCTGTTTGTGTAAGAAGGTGCTCTTGCCATACACCACATTGTATTTATAAAGCCATACGGAGAGCGTGTTTTACAAATGTATTTCAGACGGTAATTTTATGCACTTATTAGTTGTTTTGAGGGTGATATTTAACAGAACTATAAAATGAAAATAGTGAAATAAATCGAATGTTCGTTTTACGATCATATCCATCTGATCAGTTATATCTATTTTGATTCGGAATTTAAGGTTTCAAATTCGTTCTTATTTAGTACCAGGTCTGTAAACGATTATTAAAATTTATTTAACGCACATATCAAGCAGGTACTTTTACTTGGTAAGAAAATATGTTAAATGTCAAAAATAGTAGAAATAATCCGTTGTCCAGAAATTCTTATACACATCAAAAAAGGTCACTAAGTAATAGACATACAGTTATAAACGAGAGTAATTTCAGGCAAGTTTTGAGATTTGTTTCGTTAAATACTAGACGTTTCATTTACGATTTCTAATAATTAATTGACATGTATCCTGACATGAGGCTTATCTTTTAAAATTCAAATTATTGTTATAAACAATTTTTATATTTGCAAATTATATACAAGGTTTATAATCTGAGTAACGCCAATAGAATCCTTTTATAGAAGCAAACTGTTGTAATACAGATAGGTTTGATGGTCCTTTTGACAGATGAACCTATTGCATTTGGATAACAAGGCTCAGAGTAATGTGTTCAAATTCAATAACCGGCACGTTGTTATTTCCGCCAATCCTTTTCTCTTTTCAACACATCAAGTGGAGCTTTTATTGTAATATTCAAATTTTGTGTTTTACAAACAAACGTGATTGGTCCACAACGCCAATCGATCTATCATCATTAAGGTCATGTTTTATTAAATAAGTACATAATGTACATTGCTAGGCTAAGCAGAAGACGACAAAAGCAAAGTTTATTAATGCAAATGTCATTACCATTTAATACAAATTGAGCATGCAATACAAAAAAACAGACAATGCCCAAGAGAAATATTTTATTTCGCGTTATTTTGATTAGGTAAAGACTCAGCAACCTGCTTAATTTAAAATGACTGAATGAAAAACATTGTCAATAATTAAATAGAAAAGTCACTTAATAACTTAATACTACATGTTGTAGTACAAAAATATATGCTTCCATAGACAAAATTACTTTGAAAAAAACTTATTATTTCTTCGGTTCACCCAAATTATATAAGTCATTGTTCTTCTGATGGATAATTATCTATTGTATAATTTCTTGTGCTTAAATTATATATAATTTCAGGTAGGTTAGGTTTACAAGGGCCATATCTATCTGTAGCCATATCAAGTATAAGTATCGGAAGTATGAGGAGGTATAAATGCTTTGGCGAAATGCATTTTACATGAATGAAAAAAAAAAAAGAGATAAAATCCATATAATTTTTAAGTTCGTTCGTTGATCCACTAACTTAATTAGACAATCATATCTGAAAATGCAAATGGCGATAAAGCGTTTTGTTTAATTAGATTTCCTTGTCTTGTTTCTAGGAAATGAAGATGAAAAAGTGACGACCGATTCTGTAGACAACAATACGTGAGATATTGTAACAGGGTTTCTTATAAAATTTCAGCAGAACAAGAATTTGTTTCACAATGTTCATTTCTTCGTATTTCAAAGAAAATGGTTATTTATTCAATAAGAGAAACCCATTAGCTTTCACGAAAATCAATGAAAAATATATGTTTTTCTTTTCGTTTTTAATGATGTTTATCTAACCTGTTTTAGAAATACTAGCTACTGCTGCTCTGAAATTGATCAGATTGTTAAACATGATAACAATGAATTATAAAGACAGATCAATAAATAAAATTATGTTGAAAATAAGTACCACATGATATTTCTCAGCCTTTATTTTTCAAATAACAAAATTATCAAAAAAATATATAATTAAATATATAAAAATATCTTTAAAACAATATTTCGTCCAAATAAAACTGACTTACCTGCACGTGTTATTTCTAAGTTTTCGATACATGCAGAATTGTTAGCATTGCTAGCGTAACAATGACAAAACTATACAAGAACATATTAAATTTTGTCTTTGATTTACGTGTTTACCATCAGAAAACTAAAAGATACCGTTGTGTTTTATAATTACGACCCCTCCCTCCCCATAAAGAAACAACAACAAAACAACAGCAAACAAACAAAATCACAACAACAACAACAACAACAAACAAACAACAAAAAAGGAAACAACAGCACAGTACCATCACTTATTTGATCTTTTAATAATTTAATGAATGTAAAATGTAATAACTTTTTTCCCTTTTTATTTTTTTGTTTTCTTAAAATTGTTTAAGAATACAGAATAAGAAGCCATTAATAAAAGTCACATAAATGTGACAAAGGGAAATAAGCATGGTATCATACATTGTGTAACTGGACAGTGATTGGCTGAAAGCGAGTCAATATTTGTCAAAACAAATCGATGTAGTGATAAATCAAATAATGTGTTATCAATAAGCATTTCCCAAAGCCAGCAAGAGGACTATAAGCTAATTGCTTTTTGAATAAAAATGTCATTAAGTCGGTAGACACTAAAAGCATTCTAATGATATACTATGTATTAGACAAACAAGAGATGGAACAATGCCCGTAGGGAAATCGTATACTTTTCATTGACATTTTAAATAACCGGTTGTAGACATGATAAGGTAAATTGTGCCGGAGATCTGTTAAAGACTTGACCGAAATAAATGCAAATAATTCGTACTAGTTGGGTTGTCTTTCTTTTCTTAAATTTCAAAACAATGTATTTTGAAATGTTAAGGTATAATATCCAGTGATGAAACGAAAAGTGCGGTCAACTTATGACTTGTTATCGGCTATATGTGTTTTTTTTTTCATTTTCATTAGAAATAATCAGAAAAAAATATATATGCAGAAAAAAATATATATCCCGTTTTAATTTAATTTCAATTTTAATACTTATAGGGAATTTTAGTGTATATTTGAATATATATGCAATTTTACAAGACACAGTCATATTTCTTTATTACATAAAGATATCCACACACATGAAAACTACTCTTAAATGTCTTCCACGTAACATTTATAATAATTGCAAAAATATTTGACTTTTATTCAAAACAGTGCAGTTTTCGAACAAGTAATTGAATTTTAGTTTCGTTTCCTTTTATTGCTTTGACGCCAAAATGTGTATATTTGAACGATTTATAATGAAATTAACGGCATATCACTTTATAAATATTTGATTATCGCTTTGTATAATTTTGATTGCAGTCACACGAACCGCAAATTCAGTTGTATTTAAGCTGCATATGTTAATTCTCTTGATATTTCATATAGGAATTAAAGAAAAATCACTTAAGCTACAAAGTATAGTGGAAACGTGATTTTGATGATATTCTGATAGAAAAATAGGTGTTTGCATTATAGAAAGTGTAACATCTTCTTACAAGTACAATTACGAGAATGATTGGAGAGTTCTGATGGCCTCTCCATAGTGTTAAAAATGATTGCTTGCAACAAAATATAAAACATCGCATTTAAAGCCTTAAATAATAAGAACCAGTCTACAAAATAAGTTACGCGAATGCTCCGCTTCAAAATACAACTTAAACGAAAAATTAGCATCGTAGTGAACAAATAGGTACAAGGAAAAATCGGAAAATTTACGATACTTAACACTACGAGCAATGGTTCATTCCGTATTTAATCCTTTAAACTTTATAAATCAAATTCAGTTTTCTGAATAACGTTTTCATGTTCCGAAATATAGTAACAGTGAACATTATAGCTACAATATCACCATGCACTTTTATATGACCGAGTGAACTATGTACCGAAACTTAACTGTTCTTTAAACTTTTGAACTTTTGATCCGTATGACTGACATACTCAACGGAGATCTTTTGTCGCAAATGGCACACATTTTACTCAAGTTTGAAATTCTTGAAATATTGTGGTTGGAGGCATGCACCTGTATATTTTGTTTATTCCGATCAAATGATATTCACTTTTATGTAAGTCTGGGACATAACATTGATTGATTAACGTACTTTTTGCCCGTTTTGAGAAATATTTGTTGCATAGAAAATTTTCCATATACTTTTCAAAACGTTAATTGAAAATGAGATTATTGAATTTTATAAGAAATTTTATTTTGAACCTATTTTTAATATATACCATTTAGTTTCAATTTAATATAGTTACATCACATATATTGTTCCTTTTGTAGAAAAAGTATCCCTGATACACCAAGAAAATGTCAATTTTTCCGGCATGTAATCTTACAAACAAGAATTTGCAACTAGTACAAGAAAGGATGGCACATTCAGGATTAAAATGAATATTTGGCGAACATTTGTAGCACACAATCCACAAGATAACTAGAACTAATGACAATGCCAAAATTGGACTATTTGAATAGATACTTTCCAAAAATCTATAAAATGTATACAATTTTATTTGTGAAATTAAGGCTATTACGTCTTGATGTTTACAGTTGTTTCGTGATAACATATTACATAAAAATGATAAATATACAATAATGTTTTTTTTTTGAAAATTATATTTATCCATAATTCATCCGAATCAACTAAGATAAGTTTAAATAATTATTTCTATTATTATTTCTATTATTATTTTACGTCGATGAAAATTTGCATGTTCCTGGCAAAAGTACTACCCGTAAGAAATAGAATCCAATTTAGTGTGTATGACTATGATCTAGATCGTTATGGCTTATCATGTAGTCTAAAAACGAGAAAGAATATAATAAAAGGGGACTTGTAATAGTTTCTTGATATATTATTTGCATTAAGCTCTTACGCATTTTCTTGTACTACATTGTTGTAAATTTAAATCTACCCGTCCGCTCTTCGTGAGACATCGCTGTAGTCAAATATATGCTAAATATCACAATGCCTTTACAATTAAAAACTGGAAAAAGAAAGCTTCCCCATGAGCAACGACAACGATAGTTAAACGGAAATTGCTGTCTCAAGTTGACGGGGTATGTTCACGAGACATTAAGGAACATGCTGCATCTCTCAAGCCACTAGCACCTGCTGATGCTGAATTCAATCCTCAACATCCATGATCCCGAAGACTGAGAATATAAACGGGGCATTATTTCACAGCCTTTTGCAAGGCCTGTGTTTTCATTTAAATACTTTTTCCGTATTTTTTTTTTATTTTGGTAAAATATATATAATGAAGTTCCTTGTTGACTAAATTATATGTGTCATATGTGATTATATGAAACAAAATAATGTGATTATAGAATTGCGGAATGTTAATAAAACACATGCAATACATGTACATATAATTTACAAGAACAACACGATTTTTTTTATGTAACAGAAATGGCTTTCATGTAATAATTCATTACATATGTGTTATATATCTAATGAATGTATAGCTATGAAACTTGTTTTTTTATTCACTTGTTAATTTGTCTGTTACAATAATAAAGAACATTTCGTGTTTTAATGAGAGATGTTGGTGGCTTGGTGAAATGATATAATATCTTTTGTTTCTGATTTTTACAGGGCTATTTGTATTTCTAAGTGCTGACCTTCCTTTTAATTAGTTTTATATCTTATAAAATGACAATAATATTTGTTTATTCCTTTTTTCCGCATCTTAATAACACGATATCAACATTCAATGATTAAAAATCAGATCATAAGTTTATATTATTACAACAAAACCAATGATGATAAACCCTAATATGTTAAGTATTCTATTACGCTAAAAATGTTTCCAGGCTCAAGGAATATATACATTTACTTTTGCATTCCGTACAATCATATTGTTTTAACTTGTTGGTCTTTAGTATATTTTGGGCTGAAAATAAGTAAAATCTAACGGTAAGCATTAAAATATTTAAAAGCTGAAAGTTTTTTTTGTATAGTTCACCAATATGTCTACTTGATTTGTGCTCTTGCCTGAAACAATACACAGAAGGGCAGCTAAGGTTTACCTCAAATAATTAGGTTGGAACGTTGCCATATGACCCATACTGTGACGGTGTAAGCTAAACCAATCAAACAAACAAACTTTATTTGCCCATTAGTATTTGCTGCATCATTTATCAGTACTGACCTAATTCAGATATGAAAAAGTGTGCACTTGATGTCAAACACGTCAATTTTACGCCCAGACAGTGAAAAGGGACGTTTTACGCTTTCTTTTCTGTTCGAAATATAATCATTTCTCCCGTTTTCGCTTTAAAACATACCTTGAAAATGAAAATATTCTGTCAGACGTTTGTTATCATTTTATGTCAAACATGTTATTCCATCTCGTTTAGTCAGTAATACAGCTATTTAATCGAACACCTTCACTTCACTTGTTTGCAAATTTACTGTACATATATGTCGTACACTTGAAAGTGTGTTTGATAACTAACTGATTCAACTGCAAATGTAATAAAACTAAGCAAAAATATGAATTGACAAATGTTAAAAAATGCAAATTAAAATTGTCATTTTTACAAAAATAGAAGGGAAACAATTATGAGCTCTATTTGACATCATCAAACTAGACAAATAAATCCCTAATTCCCAAAAGAGCAAGGTTGATACAACGGAAGTCTATTTTAGGAAAAATTCAAATGTGATGCATAACAAAAATATAATGAAATTAGTGGCTATTCTTGAATTCAGTATTTCACAGGAGACAGGATGACAATTTTACTAGCAGCAAATATTTGATTTAAAAGAAAATAAAAGTGCTATAATTTCTAACGATTAACGACATGATTTTATAATTGACTAAAATTAGTTGTTTAATGTATTTTAGAATTTCCCGTGGCTAAAACAGACACATTGTTTGACAATGAGTGCATTATAAAAAAAAAGAAATAATTAAGATCATGTAAACAAATAATTTGATTTATCAATTCTGTGATTGAATGGCAGTATAAATGTACAAATAGATGATTAAAATTCAAGATACTGAATAATTAATGTATAATGAATACAACCCAATCTCTGGTACATTTTGATAGGAACAACATTTTAAAATGAGCTATATTTATTTAAATTTAAAGGACAATGATCTGTATCAATATGTCATGCCCATCTGGCTAGAAATGCCTAACACTTATTCTTGACCAATTTAACCTTTAAGTGAAATAAATGATTGTAGTTAACATTGTAAGTCAATTTAAAAATGTTTCAAATATCTTTTACTTTAATAACATTCAAAAATGCAATTTTAAACAACCGGTTTGTGCATTTTCAATATACAGGTATATTTCTTATGTTAAACTTCCAAGTTATAATGTCTTGACGATGTTTTTCAATGTCACATGCATTCTTCTTTACAATCAATCGGATTTTCCCTGCCTATTTCTATGTCAAACCACTTTTATGTAACCTAATTTGATTGCCGAAATTAGAATTCAACAAGTAGAATTAGGTACACTTTAATTCAGTATCTTTAAACGACTTCCGCTACTCAATCTAAATCATGATTATTAGGAGAAAATGAACTTTGCATTTGAATCGATCAAAGATTCCTATAACAAAATGCAATCACGCTACTTGGAAAACAGTACGTACGAGGTATTCGAAAACTATCAAATATTTTGTACAGAAATATGAAATAATGCATAGTAATATGTTAGGCATATGCATGTATCAATGATAAATTTTGGCGAAATCCCCAAAACAAGCTTTTAATTTTCTTATGATTTTACTTAAGATTTGAATGCATGGAACAGTTGTCTTCTTTATCAATAATTTTATTGATGTCTCGATTATACTAGCGAGAAAGTATATGAATGCGAATTTGCTTCACATGTTGAGTCTTAAACGTCTTTTATCTTGATACGTGCTATAATTAAGACTAATCAGACGGATATTCCGCTCTTGAACTGTTTAAAAGTGTGCTAAGGAAATATTAAGACTGCATAGCGACAAAAAAACATAAACCTGAACCTATCAGAATTGCAACGATAATAAACGCTACAATATTTTAACTTCATTGTAAAACAAGTTTTTGCAAGTTTATGAATCACTTTCTGCTTGCAAAAACTGAAGGCATATGAGGAGATATGGTTGTTGTTACCCTGTATGGATCAAACCCTCAAACTGGGGTTGTAAGACTACAAGTACAAAAGTGATCTGTCATTTGTGACTTTCCATGTGTTTGCAAAAATCTGTTATTATAATTGTTTTAAATTATTGAAATCATTTCAATTTAAAAATATATTATGGATATAAAATGTTATTCATATTATACAATTTAAAATACACTGATAAGAATAGGGTTACACCGTCAATATCTGTAACATATAATCAGGAAAATAACAAGTGCAAGATCTTTCTATTTTTTGGTTAAATTTCTGAAAGACCTTTGAAGTTATCGTGAATACAATTATTTTATATGGAATATTTTTCATAAGATGCCATTATTTTAAATGATACAGTTTATTTGGGTTTTTAAGCATATTTTTTGTAACCAAAAAAACACCATTTTTGTAATCAGTGCATTTAAGAATTATTCTTTTTGCATTGGATTTATAATTTATATGCTTTCATGTTACACATATGTGCTTTAAAAATTGGACTAACTTAAGTTATGATATTCGCCTTAATCATGGAAAATTTACAGAAATTCTGAGAATTTAACCCTTACATTTATATTTATTATCAATAACACTTTAAGGGAAAAGTGAAAAATCCTTTTTTTTCTTTTTCTGAAAAGTCTTAAATATTGTGGTCTTTTTATATAATGTATGCATTGATTTTGTGATGAATTAATCATGTTAAGTGCAAAAATATTGCATTTGATGATTGTTTTATTTTTGTTGCCATGGCAACCGATTATTGAAAACAAAATGATAGTTTTTATATCAAGATATTACATTTATTACACCAAGATGAATAATAACTTCATGTTTTGTTTATTATATTGTATATAACTATGGAATTATTTCTAGTTTATATATTTAATAACAATAAAAGTTAAAAATGTTATTTTTTTGTTGTTATGGTGATGTCATACAAATTAGAATATTTCATAAAATATCAAGGATTTTTAAAAAATAATTTTTGCCAGCTATTCTGCAGATGTTGTTCTACCACAAACTAGTCATAACTCATTTTCGCCCAGATATCACATTTGGGCCAAAAATCGCTGAGCTTGTCACATATACGACTTTAATACCTATCTAGCAACAAAGAAAAATGTCAAAGTACCTGTCTGTAGATTAGTTTTCATAAATCATGTAAATGAGTTAAAGATCATAATGTGTCTACTTTTCTGGCAATCCCATGCTTACTGGACTCTTTATATCTTTATTACAAACATAAATCTACATTTAGTTTGAAAATATAAATGTATTTCCATAGCATTCTGTGAATTAATTTTCAAACTTAAGCTTAATCCATTTCCATTGACAGAGTGATTTATAAAGAAATTTATGTTGATGTTTCCAATTTAATTTAAACTGTTATAATTTTACAACATCTTATGTTTAAATGACAAAATGGAAGAACGCGAAACTCACTCTTTTCTTAATTTAGTAGCGGTTGCTGAAAATACATTTCGGCTTTCAGTATAAAATGTCAAAATTAATTAAATCAGGGAAAAATCACTTGAGAATGTGATAGTTGTCTTATATGTGTTACATAACATCAAGTTAATTTACACCGTAATAAAGAGTATAATGGAGTTACACCTGCCACCTGTGTTTAGTATATAAAAATGCTAACATTGTAAAATATTCTTCTTGTGACATAATTCAAAAAAAGAATATGTTAAATCGTCGCTCATATCTTCTTTTGTAAGTTCTAGCTTTTGCTGATCTCTTTCGTTATGTTAGTCGACTAAATTGGAAATAAATCACAAACTTTGAAATGAAATATTAAATTTTTAAAAGGATTATTGTGATGTTCCTTTAAATTAATTTCATACTGACACAATTCTACACTTGCAATAAAATCATTATGTTACTAACTTTATTTTGCCCCTGTTAAAGATGTTACGATGTCGTCGTATGAAAGCAGTCGTAGTGTATATTCCATGTAAAAAAGAATAACGGACCATGTCAAAACAATACCGGACCGACATAATCTTGTTGTTTTTTTTACTCTGTCCCCTGATTTTGGTATCTTTGTCTTTAAATATCAGAGATTATTATTTTTATTGTAATCTAAAAGAAAATAGAACCTCAAATTTATTAAAAAGTTTCTCTTCTGTGCTCTCTTTTGATAAAGCTTTGACTTTTACATCGTTTTAACATTATTCAAGAAAACTAAACGTTGCTGTACTTGCGAAAGAGGCACAGAAACTAACTGAAGGCATAGCATGCAACTGAACATAGCACTAAAAAGTCAACTGATGTCTCAGTGCAAATGTATGCCTAATTTATTTGGATCAATCCATAATTTACAAAAAAATATTATATTAAGCTAATTGTAAATACAAATATTAATACTTATAAACATAATCAATGACTTGCAATTCAGTTGAACACAATGTACACATATCAAATAAGTGTATAAAAATCATAACTTGATACCGATTGTATTAAAGTCGACGCATTTGCATACTAAAATGTTACGGACGTCAGAAGAATGTATCTGTAATTAGTAAGCATTACGCCTTTGTAATGCTTGCCTCTCTGATTAGATATTCCTATGCACAATAATGAAACAAGTGAAAGAACATGATACATGTCATAATCACACAAGAGTACCAATGAGTCGATTATCAAAAAGGGTAAATGACATGTCTGATGTAACTGTAACTGTTATTCCTTTTAGTGATTACTTTTAATACAACACACTAAAATAAAATAAATAAACAAACTATATGATAATCTTTTAGGCCTTCTAAGTAAACATTTTCTATGTCATAACGTAGTTTGTTAGCATAAAACATTTTCTCTTTTTGTGTTAACGATTTTTACTGTTTATTTGCATACCACATTTGTTAAACTGATAAATGTGAGTGGTATTTTAACTAAATTATCAACCTGTTGTATACCATAATATATATTTACTATAATCAACCTTTATATATTCTTTGGTATAATTTGCTTACAAAAAAGATAATAACTGTAGTGTGAAAAAACAAAACAAATAAAAACATGTATCAAATTTCGAAAGAATTCTTTCTTAACTGATGACCACCGACTCTTTTGTAAATAAAATAAAAGTAAAATCTCTATACTAAGGACACTTATTTTATAATTTGTAGACTCCATCGACTTTTATCATCATCCTAAAGCAATAATTACAATTTGTGTAAACAATATCATAATTACTTGTACTAATGCGATACCAACTAGTTTCTTGCTACCTTCACTTCAGAAATACTATGTACATTAAATTCTTATTCCGGAGAAAGATATACATTAAATATGAATTGAATGCACAAAACGCCACAAAATAAATGCAAGAAATGCAATTTTAGTTTTACACCGTAGGAATATTCTGCGATGGGCTGATGCCGTGTTGTCGCGACAGTTGGATCATGTCATTCTAAGTTAAATCAAATTATAATGGGTTGGAGAGTGGTTTTAATCAATTGCAATACTTAGAAAAGATGATAAGGCTCCCTGTAGAATAATGATTAATGTTGGATAACACAATACCTTGCCTTTTGAAATATGCAAAATAGCGCGTTTATTTAATGTTCAGATTGTCATATAGAAAAATTGATTGAAGAATGAAGTAAGAAAATGTTTGTCATCCGATGCTATTTATTTATTAATTGATATTTTCCATAATATACATGTAAACGTGCATACTTATGGAGAAATTTCATTAAAAAGTGTAAGGTGAAATGTTTTTACACGAATTGGAACACATCGCAATTACGTATGCTATCTAAAGGATATTCCTTTAAGGTTTCCAACACCTTCTTGATAACGTCAAACATGGGCAATGGTGCGGTTCGGATTTTTTAAAATTTTAATTAATCTAGTTATTTTTGGATCGCCAGCCAAATTCAAAACTGTTTATCGCATTGGCTTATTTTGCTTCATAAGATTGAATGTCATATGTCTTGCTTGATTTGTATAACAAAAACAATGTAATCTATATTGAGCAAGTATGTAAATGCTGGAGTTTACAGGTTAACTTTCGTTTAAACTTATTTAAAAGTGCTGTTTACATAATTAAATAATCCTATATTAATAATGCCTTTAAGCGTCATTCAATTTGTTTTATAACTATTATAAAAAATGAGATATTGTAACGAAATAGGAGATTAATAACGTTTAAAACTCTGTTATCACATACATTAGGCGTTATCTCATTTCGTTACTCGTCAGTAATTAAGTCAACTAATAAATAAACTAAAACCTTCAATAAACGAAAGCTAACTGCGTTGTTTACCATTAAGTAAATAATGTGTGTACAATTAAACGTATACGTTCTTGTCTTAGTATGCTCAAGGTATTTTGCTCCTTATTAAATGTTTTTATTAAGTTTTACTTAAATTTGCCTCTATCATAGTATAAGCATAATGATGATGATTATTTTGGTCAAACTCTAAAGAGCCTTTTTTTTATTTATAAGGCTTTTTAATCGTTTATATCATAAGAAATTTGTAATTTTGTTTAAGAAACTAAACAAATTTTAATATAGTTATATTATTTTGCTACCGTTTGGATTACGTAACCCTGAGTTCTATTTTCATTTGCTAAGTCGTGTGTTCTTTGTTTCATGAATATAAAATGAAATGAAAGATTTTGGACACCTTACGTGTCGTAAAAGTAGCGATTATACTGATTTCTGAGAAAGTAATGCTTTATGTTCTTTCATCATTAAAAATGTGGCATACAACAAAAATACATGGCAAGTGGCTAGGTGATATAAAATAAGGCAATAGAAAAATTCTTAAGGTTTACTTATGACATATTTGTCAAAGGTTTTCCTTGTTTTGTTTTTTTTCCTTTTGAATTTGTGTAAATACCGTTCATATGTGACAAATATTAATGTATGAACATTACTGCCGGCACCTTGTTTTCTCAATATTATGTCTGTAAGTAGGTTAATGTAGTTGCTCCATAATGTAAAATATCCCGGAAATGTTAACATAATGAATTATGTCAGCATTAATTTGAATTTCGTAGAAATCAGGGTTTTTTTCCTGGTTTCAGAGTTGCTTGTCACAAGGGTTCAGTAAGAAATAGTGCAACATAATGCGACCCATATATCAAGTTCTGCTCAAGATCTTACAGTGACACAATTTGATTGAAAGCAAGAGATTAAAACAATTTGACTTTAAGAAAGTATGGGTTTTTTTTTTCAAATTCAGTTTAATGTGTAGCAATATCAGTAAAAGATTGATGATATGTCTTTTAATTTTTTAAATGGTTCTTCTTGTGCCACGGTTTACAGTTTAAACTAATGAAAAAATAGCGGTTAATTTTCAAAGTTTATTGTGAAAAATATTCAATCGTGAAATTATTGTGCCAGGTTCATTTGGCTTTTGTCTGTTAAACTTGATATTTTCCACATAGCGTTAATTATTTATATAGAGGATATTAGTATATTAGTTTAAAATGGATAATAATAGATGGGATAAATATAGATAATAGAATTTATAATAGAAGATATTTCCTTCACGACATATTAATTTGTTTAAGATTGGTATATGTGGGCGAACAGACACATTATTTTTTATTTATGCTCTTTAAAACGGGAACCTAATTTGTAATGTAAATTTACGATACGGGTCCTGTCCTAGAGTATTGACCTACGTCATAGTACTCTAATTTCAAGATAATAAATAAAGTATAAATGGAAAAACTGGGAATTAAAAAGACCAGAATTTCCCGTTGAAAACATAAATATATATTACAGAAAATGAGGTAAAGCATTGATACTTATGCCACATATTTTAAAGTTATGAAATGAAACAGGTTACAATTATAAAAACAGATAATGTATATGTCTAGGAATATTTTTCAAATTGATAAAATTTTCAAAATAATATCCTTTACTTTCTATAGAAGTACTTGGGAAAAACGATTTGTTCTTTCTGAACAGTATATAATGGCCTAAGAATGTGACTATTAAAAGCACATTTCTCTGTTAGCCGACAAGTTGCTTTTCATTATATGAAATTTCTCTAGTCTCTACCGAGGAAATGGTAGCGGAGAGCTGTTAACTGGTTCCTCTTTTGATAATTATGAAATGATTTGGTTTTTTTCTTGTTTTTTTTTTCTGTATAATCTTGAAGTCTAAGAATTCTAAAGAAAGACAATGTTTTCGAGCCAGCCGTTATAAGTCTATTTGTCTGAATCCATTTTTGATTCGCCCTTGTGTTAGTATGTATGATGTTCTTTTTAAATTAGAGTAATATAATCTCCACAGTTCTAATCTGAGGACCATGAGGCCTGCATGACAATGTTGCTTTTTTGATCGGCTTTTCTTTCAGGTATAATAAAGTGTTAAGATTTTTCATAAAACACACCATTTTCTGTAGCCAGTCGTTTAAACATCGTCATTTTTATTTCATTGCGAATTAGCCATTGTTTAGTTTGGAGGTTCTTCTTTACATCAATATAAGTCCCAAAATATAATAAACAAGATCAACAAGGAAAGGCGGCATTCAATGAACGCAACCCTCACACGATCCAGCAACAAGAGCCAGTGGCAAGGAGCCCAGGAGGACCCAAAACTCTAATTGATTGTAAATTTAATGACTAGCTTAGTTCCTCTTCATAATATGTCTCGTCACTGGTTAATATATATTAACCCTATACTTTTTATCCAGAAAATATTATCACAACACTATATAATGTCTTGTATTGTTTTTAAAAGCCGTATAAATAAGATTTTATTGACTTCCTGGTTTCAAGTCTGATTTGTAACTTTGTTCTACACTTTTAGTAGTGAGAAGTCCAGACTGTATGTGTAAAATGTCAAAGTAATATGTAAATCGTAAATGCCTTTGAAGTTTGCTTGGTACCGTCCCACTCATCCCTTCTCTTTAGCACAGGTTTAGGCAATTTTCATCATTTAAACATGATAATGATGCAAATTTTGTACGCAAGAGACATCTACAGAAGTGACCATACGGCGGTGTAAGATACTCGTTCTAGTATTTTATAGTAATTTTGAAAGTATTTACAAAACACATACGAGTTTAGATAATGCAAGTGGTACGTACATACGTCATTGAAATATGATAGCGAAATTTAATTATTCCTAGTTTTTTAAAACAAAATCTTACTTTAAAATTGTATATTGTGACTAAAACTAAGAAAAAAGAGGCGAATTTTATATATTTCATTCTTTTTAACAAAATGAGGGGACGGATTGGACGAATTGATCTTCATGCAAAAGCAAGATATTACGAATTAAACTCTTGAAGTATTTTTATTTACATGCATTCTTACAAAATACCATTGCAAATAGTTGGCATACATGTATGTGAATGATATCTCAAACCGCACCAGCAACAAGAGCTGTTGAAGTATTGAGTTCAAAAAAAGTCGTTCATTCGAGATATAATGCTGATAAAATTGATACAGTACTGCTAAACACGGTGATAGGACGCATGACAAATGTTACTATATATTGGCTCTGGTGAACTGGTTCAATCAAACTGAGTCTGCAATTTTCACATATTCAAAGATTGTGGAAGTAAAATTCATTGCCCAGAATTTAAACAATATTCTATATTGAGGTATACTTAAAGTACATCGTAATAGTTTGCACTTGTCAAGTTTTGTTGAATGAGTTATATAGTTTAAATCAATTGTCTATAAAAATGGAAATTCACCAATGATTTAAAGTAACAAATGTCTGAAATGTAAATGACTGTTCCGCTGTTTTCATCACTTAAGATTTACGATTAGTTTCGGGAGAATATTTAAAGATGTTTCCGTGAGACACGCGATGGTTGTAAATTATTGATGTGAAGTAGGATAATTATATTCAAAATAGTTATGGCGAAACAATTATTCTGACTGCAATCTATGTTCTGAAGATGTATTCTAGTAAATCATAATAACGCCCAGAGTTATTTATGAGTGGGCAGGGTTAATGCGTTATACAACTGTGCAAACCGGAGTTCCCGTAAACCACCATCAAATTGTTATTGAATGAACTGTGTGCCAAGATGAAGTCCAAGGAAGGAAGTGATCGAATGCAAACGAAGACGCATAAGGACATTATCGAAAACATCCAACTATAAGACCACATGCTGGTAGCAGAGAAGATAGGTAAAATGACCCGAGCAACGATATACATGCGTCAATGATAAATGGATTAGATTGTGCGACCATATGCAAACGTCACGGAAATCCTTTTCTAGATTAATTCAAGGGCAGATTGTTCACAGAGAAGACAAGCAAAGCCTAACATTTTCTGTTTTCCATGTCACTGACTTCTTTTCTAGAAATCGGTCTAAACTTCAAAATATCGCAATGATATATTTGTTTATTTTTCTTTTCTTTACCTAAACAATGCCAATTTGCTCAAATAAATGACGTATTTGTAAAGAATTTTCAGTTTTCTAATTACGCCTGAATTAAGAAAACAAAAATGATTGATGGAATTCTGTGAGATGTTGTATTATGATAAAGGATAACATGGGACAAACCAAATCTATAGTTAATATTAACGTTTGTAAGAGTTACGTATTAAGAAAATAGAGCTAAACATGGATTGAAATTGTTTGTTATAAGACGAGTAAAATATAAAAAGAGTGGTATTGTGACTTCCATACAAAATACTAAATAACTACAAAATACTAAATAACTGTACTTCATGCAAAAAAGGCAACACAAGCAAAAGATGGTAATGGATAAATAATTGCAAACTCTAACAGCACACCAAAACTAAAAAGCTTTTGAAAAAAAAAAAAATAAATAAATGATATAATTTGCTGATTAAGGATTATAAAACAAAACCAATAACAAAAGTTGAAACAATTTTGAAAGTTACCCGATATATTTGCAATTCTTTGTTAAATTGTATTAATGTGTAATTTTAAAATGCCCTAAAACCATTTTCTTTGAAAAATGGTTGTGTAAAGGCCATTCCATATGGAAGCAATGGTGCAATATTTCTGCATCAAACAGTAATAGTCATTAAAATCAAAATCAGGAAATGATCCGTTTTCGTTGTTTATTTTTTTTTCATTATTTCAAAAATGTGATATTACACGTCCATCATGTGGCAAACATACTCTCTGATTCTGAACCGATAAGAACTAAAGAAAAGTCATATCGTTCTGGTCCTTCGGGGGTCATTGATTCAAGCACATTAAGTGTTGGGGATGAATATCGTTAAGTCGTTGCCAGGGGACATGAGAGATGTTGTAATTTTAATTATCCCTCATGAACAAACTTAAAGTTAATCAAACCGAATCTTTAATTGTCATGTAACATTGCTGTTTTCATTGCTACTGAGGGGTCTCGCCTTTTCTCGCATTTTTTTTCCATTCTGTGTCTCCCTCAAATTCCGGTTGATTAAATGTAACGTTTTGAAATATTTGATAAAGAAATATTGATGTACTTTTTTACAGTTTATACTTCTTTTATTTTGGTAAAATGACATTTTTAGTTGTAGATGCGATGCATGTATATGTGAGATGAACCTTATAAGTATGTATTATTTAATAAACCCACATGTCAAAGGTAGTTCGTAGGCGTTAGACACATAAATCTTACTTTTTTTTCCTTTCTAAATCAGATCCGAAATTTTAACACTTCTTTATTTCTCATACGGGTTTTTAACAATTGACATTAAAATTTTATTGCTATGTTCTGATTCTAAGAATGAATTATGTATTGTTTACTAAATCTGGAGAACACACCTAGTTTTAAACGTTTTCAGAAGAAGTGTAACATTAAAGAATTGCCAAACAATGAATGGACATTGCTTCCTATGGCAGTTATTGGAGAAAGGATCTAAAAGTAACACTGGTGCAGTAAGGAGTCTTATGGCGTCTTTCCAGCCTTTTCAAGACAGTTCGTTTTTAGACTATAAAAACTTAATTTACAATGTTAAAACATTTTAAACTGAATTTTTACATATTTTTGAATACCTTATACATACTTATTAATTCAAGAATATATACTTTTTTATACACAGGAATTCCGACGAAGAAAGAAATAATTTCAAATTAGTGAAAAATCCCGACCTTTGTAATCCAAACTAGACAGTTTTTTTCCACATAAAAGCATGCACAAATCCCCTAAAAAGATACGGATTTAAATTGAAGGAAGACAAGAACCATTAAATACTTTGATGTAGATACAATGTTTCTGATGTCCAAGTATTTTAATTGGAGTTGGATAGCTTTAGCAGCTCAAATATACTGTAACACTTCAATAACTGTACAAACACATTTTTATAATTATCAGGTCCACCAGGACTATTGATTCCAATGCTTAAAGTGTTAAGTAAAAACCGCTTAAGCCGGTGCTAGGGGAGCTGAGGAATGTTGCTTAAAACAGTTTATTTCACGCATGAACAGAGTAAATAAAGCCGAGTCTGCAATTGTAAAATATGTTTTGTTTTCAAAGCGCTTGCAGGATCTCACATTTTAAAGATTAAAATTCAAACCGTCACATCGGAGGGTTTTAGCAAATAAAAACATGTATCTCTTTGGTGTAATTATACATATAAATTATATATGTAAAAACAGTTTCAAAACAACAAATTCAACTTCTATATTAATAAAAAATTAAGAAGTAAGACAATGACTTTGTGCATATGCCACCTGTTTGATCGAACATTTAAAAAGAATCTGTAATTCTTTCAACACGTATCTACCGATGACAAATGACTTATCTTATTAAAGAACAAAAATACGTTAATAATATATCATCATTTATATAGACAAAGAAGACATAACTAAACAAATTACTTTATTCAAGTAACAGAGAAACACAACAACCAAAATAGGTCAAAGTATTCTTATTCTAACGTCGACGCATTATATATTGATACAGATGACACGTATTACTTTCAAATGTAGAAATAATTTTCAGTTAAAATACTTTAGATCGGCTTTCCGTTTTTATCATTGAAAATTTCCTCGGTGTTTTGTGTTCAAACTTATATCGAAGGATTATCTACTATTTAAACACTGTTTGGCTGATGAATCCGTTTATTGGACTTTACCTGATCTGAATTTTCAACAATTCAGTTGGACAGTATAGCGCATCCAGATGTAAGGGCTGGTCTGGCTTTATACTTTTGCCTAAACAACAATTAAAAGTTTCTCATAGAATCTGTTTATATCAGGCATTGAAAAAATATATAAGTATATACAAAAATACCAATACATGTTCTTTTATTCATATAAATCACGCCGATGTAGTTGAGGTAATACACTCTTTCAGAAAAAATCAATTCTTTCGTAAAGTTTTTAGCTCTTAATTTAATGTAATATGCAATCGGTTTCATATTTTGTAATCAGTTCGCTGAGTACAATATATTGTATGCCACATCAATCAGGATTTAAACGATCTCGAAAGAGCAATACGGTTTCTCAAAGTAAACAATGAAAAATGATTCAAAATAAACTCTATACGACAGAACCTGAAATGATTTTTTTGCTGTCATTTCATAATATCTTTCTTTATTTATTTGTTTGTATCTTTGTCTTTTTTTGTTTTCTTTTATTCTTTTCTTTTCTTTTTGTGGTTGCTCTCCTTGTGTTTCAAAATGAGTTTTCAGCTTTTCCTCTTACAATAAATGTAACGTATCCGTTTCCACGGCTACAACGATGTGCTGACGTCAGGTTATGATTACACTGAGCACCTGCATGGCTATGGCTTGGCCTTTGGTGGAATAAATCAGAAAACAGACATTTGTAATAACCATATTACATAGTATACAACAGAACATGTATTATAACCTTACCTTTTTCTTCCCAAGAATAAACAAAGTTTTGGTGGCATTTAACCAAAAAAGTGTAACTAAAATACTGATTTTTTATGTAATCAATTCAACATTATATTGAAATAAGTTTTATACAAGTTCGTACGTATTGCATTTTGCTGATGTTTTATTTATGTCTTAATGATATCATCAGGACGAAATTTCGTGCGTTATATATAAGTTCTCCAAATAAATAGATGCCCCGGTAACTGCCAAATGAACATGAGTCCATTTTCTGTCTGTAGCGTATTTTTTACAAACGACACAACAGAATTGCCAACTACTTAAACTTAAGATCGGTTTAATTTTCCACCATGTCTAAATCAGCATCAACAGCACAATTAGTAAAGCTAGAACTGAAAGGCGTTTACCTGAATGTCAGTGTTATTCGCTTCGTATTGATATCGTGTGAGCCATCATTTCCAAACTGTGACGAATTGTTTTCCGACGAGGGCTTCTGCATGCACTTTGATTTTGAAAACATGAGACGGTATTCGCGTTTAAACTTTTCCTGCAAAACAATAAAATTTAATAGAATAAATAAACAAATAAATAAAGAAAGAAAAAAAGAAAGAAAAAGATAAAAATATGAAAAATCATAATTTCCTATTAGGTAATTTAATTTTTCGCATTAATATCATAAACCTTTAAAGTGTAAAATTCAGGAAAAAATTGACGAAAAACACGGATTTTTGTAACTGTATGTAAATGGATAATAACAAGAACTTAAAATTACATGATACATTACATAATAACATCTTAATGAATAATTAATTGGAATAAATAGCGTTCATTTAAATCTCAGCTTCATAATAATTGTTATCTACAAATAATGTATGTAGTAGCAGGCTAGATATTTCAAATGTAAATTATAACAAAATTGAAAAAAAAGACTTACATTAAGAAGGCCATATATGAAAGGGTTGTAACAAGAGTTGCTCATTGCCAACCAGTTTGAGCAGAACCATACAATCTTGATATATTTATATCTGTAATGTTAACCAGTGCACATCTTTAATTAATGTCATATAAACAGTATATTTATTAGGATTAACATGGCAAGTGCATACAGAAAATACATAAACTCATGATGAATACCATATGAATGTTATATACGTTTAATGAGAACATCAAATTTATTATGAATAAAAGTATTACATTTCCTACATCAGTTGTCAAACATACAATCATTGGGAAAATATACATGTTTCAGTAGAACTTGTTATCATCGTTTACAATTGATATGAATATTATGAATTAGCTTGAACAGGATTCCGGACTATTTAGCAGCAAGCAAAATTATACATGGCGTACATTATTACAACAAATTGTTTTATACGACAGCCCTGTTGTTGTTGTTGTTGTTGTTGTTAATTACAAGACAAATACATGCTGATAAAATGTGACTCTAACGCAGTGACATGTGCACAGTACCCCATTTAAAATACAGTACAAAAGATTAATAAAACAGAAGTCAAAAGAAGGCGCATACTCATTTATTTGTGGGTAAATCTCTTTTATAAAGTTGTAGAGCTGTAGAGGCATCCAGCAAATCACGAACAACAGTACAACAATGATCAGCATTTTTACAACCTGAAAGTAAAAGAATGAGGCATTATGCCAATCCTAGGACTTAAAATTACTTTAAAAAGTTGAATTATTTTATATTTTGTCATAATTATTTCTATAATTTTCATACTTTTATATTTATAATCATCATATTTTTCAATCAAAATTTTACTTCGGATGAATAACTAATACGACTCACGAAACTTTTCATATGATTTTTTCAAGAATGTATCAAGTAATAAAAACGTGAGAAATACGTTTTATTTTAGATTTTATTTTGTGTGCCTTAAATGTTAATGAAAATACATTGAATTTCTGATGCATGTTATGATTTTGGCCACAACATAGCATGGCAGTTCGTTTTGATTAGGCAATAAAATCTCACTTTTGAGTAGTGGTATTATATTTTATTTTTCGTTGTTATTTGCAGAATTTATTAAGCTTATTAATAAAAAGAACAGAACAGATTTCATTATTCAATGTGACTTGAACATAACAGTGTGGCGGCATGGCCGAGTGATTTAAGCGTCGGACTAGTAATCTAATGATCGCTAGCCGCATGGGTTCAAACCCCGTCAGGGGCAAGTCGTTGTTTCCTTGAGCAAGAAACTTCACACTCATTGTACAGTACTGGTTGGTTCCAGGAACGGATTCGAAAGTGTATAGCTTCCTACACAATCAAACTAAAATAAATTCTGTATAAACAAACATAACTGTTCCTCGTCATTACACAAATATACTGTACAGCATACGGTAAATACAGCGAGAGTGAAAATATAAAAAGACAACTTTGACATTTGGTATTATCAGTCATATACTTCATTCATATTTCCTTTTCTGATACTAAAAGATAAATTACAAAGTATTGCTAATCTATTCAAAGTATTTGTATTTCATGTATTTAACAGGTCAATAAATTTAACCATGCTAGGTTTTAAGTCAAAATAAGTAGGACAACTTAAAACAAAAAGGTGTTCATCCTCTTTATCGTTAAGGTTGCAAAATGTACATTTTCCTAAGTCTGCCAATCTCTATATTTAAACGGTGCAAGGACGATCTTAGTTTTGCTATAATTATATTTCACAATTTTGTGCAATTTTTTTTTAATCAATTTGATATTTCAAAGTTAATTTTAAGTTCTTTAAGCTTTTATTTTCAACATTTTGTCTCCAGTTATTATATAAATAGCTATAAGTCTTCTTCGAAATATTGAATATTTTAAAAAGCTATTGTTAATTAATTAACCAAAATGCATCATAGTGAATGAACACGCCAAAACTATTTCCGCTCATGTTATTCATGTCTTGCCAGATAAACGTTTGCCTGTGTGTTTGTTTGGTTGCAATTTTCTTTTGCTCTACATGCTCTATGATGTTTGTTCTTTGGGTCATATAATGTTTTGTTTACGTATTTTGAATTGATATGTTTGCATGAAAAATTCCCTTGATGATGTTTTTATCATTTGCTCTGCTGAGTTTATTGACTTTATGGACCTTTTTTCTTTTTTTTTCTTTTTCTTTCTTTTCAAATTGAAGTTTTTATTTTTCTGTTCTATTTTTGTCTGTTAAACGAATAACTTATCTGTGTCTCATTAAACATGACTTGAACATGTACCTGTAGCATCATTATAATGACAAGCCTGATACACTGCTATACAGGCTCTTTGGATTCGTAAAATATAATTAATTGAAGTTTTTATTGTTCTGTTCTATTTTTGTCTGTTAAACGAATACTTATCTGTGTCTCATTAAACATGACTTGAAAATGTAACTGTAGCATCATTATAATGACAAGCCTGATACACTGCTATACAGGCTCTTTGGATTCGTAAAATATAATTAGTTGTTCTTCCATAGTTCGTTTCAGCAGATTTTCATTTCAAATAATAGAACAATTTCTATGAAAGCCATTTATTTAAATGCTGTACAGCGGAGAGCTACTTGACAATAATTTGACAGTAATTATCTAACCAACGAGGCCTTGTAAAGATAAAGAAGAGAAAAACGATGATTTCTTTGAGAATTTCAGGGAATAAAATCTTTCATGATATAAGACACTAGCTCAACAGATGATCGGGGTTTTTAAAGCCTTAATTTACAATTTGCTTAACGCGTGTATTGGTTTGAATTGCATCGTTTTTGTATGACGTTATATGCTTTCATATTATATTAATATTTGAGAAGATTTATTCTTTCGGTTTGTGGCAGCTGTAAAAATTTTCACTTTAGTGTTGTTATATTTTTCTAGTCCTTTAGGATCATTGATTCAAGCACATTTAGTGTTGAAGATTGAATACTGCTTAAGCTAGAGGGCATGAGGGATTTAGCGTTTGTCTATTATTCCTCATAAACAGACTTAGTCACACCGAGTCTGCAAGTGTTATGCATTTTTGTTGTTTTTCACGCTTTCTATGGGTTGCTCCTTTTCCTTGGACAAAAGACATGCAGCTTGTCGCCAGTTACTTGGCTAGTATCATTTTTTTCCTTTTTTCTTTCTTTCTGTTTCTTTTTTCCTTTCTTTCTTTTTTATGACTGTGGCATTTCCTTGTTGTGTTTTCAAGTATGATTTCTGCTGCCGTCATAAACTATTTAGTTTCTGTCTTTTTTGCCATAAAAAGCATACAGATCGACACTCTTAGAAACAGTTTATAAGCATTTTATTTTTCTTGGAGATGTTTGAAAGGTGTTAACAAAGACAAAAACCTCATTACAGATCAAACCCAACGTTAAATCCGACTTGGGAAATGGTTACGATACAATTATTGCTAATAAATGTAGAAAAAATAACGTTTAAAAGTACAAAGGAGGTTCATTAATTTCTAAATCATCACGTATATATAATATAATTATAAAAGTGCGTGTGAAGTTCATTGTACAGGCTTAACACTTTTCATGTGCATACTATTATATATCAATATCATTAGTAGATATCATTGCTTCTTTTTTAAGCAGGTATAAACTTTACTGTGCATTAAGCTACTGAAACAATTGGAATTTTAAATATAATAAAAGATAATTTTTGATATGTTAGCATTTATGAGACGTTCATTGAACACGGTTAATTGAATATTTCATTTTCTGTAAAATAATTGATTCATTTTAACTACTTAAATATTGCTTTGCTTGTCTCGTGATTTTGCTCTTACGCCCACTGTACTTTTTACTTTACTTTTACCTTACTATGGTCAAGTTCACTTATGGTATGATTTAAATTTTACATTATTTTTTTTCTTAAACCTCTTACTCTTACAAACATGTTAATAAACTTTATTTACAGAGATTTTTGTAGTTTTTTATGTTTTTGGGGGATTTTTGAAAGGGTTTTTATTAATTAAAACCTTACAGAAAAAACCCACTGGGGGAAAAAATTTAGATAAAACTTGCAATAAAAAAGTGTTGCTTAAAAAAACGAACAAAAGTACAACGGTGGTTCATAGATGTCTTCATCAACAAATAAATATAAATTAATGTTACAAAAGTACATGTTTGGGGAAATGTATGTGAAGTTCAATGTACGTTGTTGACAATGTATTTGTGTTTATCTGTCAACTTGTTTTGTAGATATCATTGCATCTTTTGTAAAAAATATTTAAACTACGTATAAATGTGTTAAATAACCAATAAATGTAAAGTAAATGTCAAAGTTAATGTTTCGTAATGGAAGTTCATTAGCGAGGTTAATAATCCGTTTTGTATACATCTTTATTTTCTGTCAGTAACATTTTTGTTGAATTTATAATGTATTTAGTTATTGTTCTGGACATTTAGCAGTTGTAGATGACATAATTAAAATTAAATTTAAATTATTTAAAAGCAATAGCAATTGAAATTAATCATTTATTTTAATAATTGAAAATACAAGACTGTCTTTTTTTTCCAACAGTGCGTTCATTTGAATATTATTTATTCGTTACAACTTCGCCGCAATTTTGACATAGTGCACCCGCTAACTCTAACTAGTTCAACGACTAAGATAATTAGGCGCAAAAAAGGCAAAATGAACGTTTTTGATACAGGTAGTTGTTGTCGCCCGGCATCCAATTTTCCCCTTCTATTTCCTAGCTCATATTATTTAAAATAACCACTCTAAGAAGTATTTAAGCTGCTGAAAGATAGAAGCCTTTTGCTTCAGCTTATTATTTTTCGGTGACAAGAAGTGATACTTATCCGAGAAGCAGTTACTGAATATTGATTAAATCAAGTTCATGAAGAATATAATTTTAGTGCAAGCTAGATATTGAATTACGATATTATATGTTTTTGTTTTTACTTTTGACAGAACAATACATATTTTAATTGAAAACGCACAAAGGTGATGTAAGCATATTGCGATTTAATATTTTAGTGCCGATTTGAACTGATATGGCAACAAAATATTAAGAAAATATATTAGATTGCAAACTAGTATTGGAATATAATAGCTTCTAAATTATTTATTAAAATGTTCCTAAACAAAATATTATGCTTGTATGTTAAGGTTTTAATTCTGTGCATGCACAGTCTGCAAATGTTACCTTTAGGACGGACACTTCCTAAACAAAATATTATGCTTCTATGTTAAGGTTTTAATTCTGTGCATGCACAGTCTGCAAATGTTACCTTTAGGACGGACACTTCTTATGATATCATTTTATTTATCAATGAAACAAGTAATTTAGAATATCAGTCAATAACAATTTGTTAAAACACGTATCATATGAGCATTGTTTGAGACTTCAGCAAAATATAAAATTTAAGAATGTTTACATTCTGACCATTTCATTTAATTTTGTGTAATTGTCGGTAGAGTTTTGGTTCAATTTTATTTGTTAAAAGCGTGCGTGCAGCAAAGCTTATTTATTGCTTTCATATTCTCTAATGCAAGCATTTTGGAAGCATTCTTTTATAAACTAAAACATTTTTTTTTCTGCAGATATAGTCTTTAAGGCTAATAAAAATTATATTTGCTTCAGTATGTTATTGACCTTTGAAGTGAATAATGGAATGATCTATCATACAAAGATAAGGAATATTATTTAAAAAAGATACTGTTTATTCTACGTTATGTCTATTCATATATTCACTTTCTTTTCAGGTCATTTTTATTTATTTATTAATTCTGCATTTATCAATATTTTATAAATAAATAACTGTAATTTTATTTATTTATTTGTTTATTTGTTTTGCATTTTAATCTGCCTTGTTATAACTTTTGTTATTGTTTTACATTAATTTTAAAACATTTTTTTTACTAATTTGAAGTTTTGATTTTTTTCTCATTTTTCTAGCCTAAGTTTTCTTTGCTTTACTTTTTTTACTTACTAATTTGATTATTCTTATTTTTAAAATAATATTTTCGTCTTCTTTTTTTCTATCTTCGATATCCCTTTTTGTAGTACCATTAAACTGTGTAACTTACACACTTAAACTGACTTTGTCTTGGCTCATGAGTATAGATGACCGTCTTATCAGTATTGCTAAGCTTCCAAGTTAATGCGATCTCATAATCATTCATCTTTAACAGCTTGGTTAACGGACATTCATCATTGTGACACATAAATGTCCGATGGTATTGTCTTTCTAAACTAAAAAAAATGCTGTCCGAAAAACATACGTGCCCTAATAGAATACAGGAAGATTAAAGAGGTATTTATTTCATGACAAGAATATCCGACACGATCTTATTATACTGTTTTAACAAGAAAAAAAGATACAATGCTAATTAACTTCTTCGTTCTGGTATTAATCAAGTATAAAACTGTTGTTTTGTTTGTTTGTTGTTATTTTAATGTAAAGAATCGAGCGGCTGCGAAATTTCAGTGATAATTGTTGTAAACGATGGTTTGTTCAAGGTGAAATTGAAAATGCTCTGCAAAACGAAAACGATTTTGCAAAGTGGAAATTAAATGGTTTAATAAAGTAACAATGGTCTTTAAAGGTTAACTATTTTGCGATGTGATTAGGAGAGTTACCTTAACTAAATCTACTTTCATTTGGAGACTACGATTTACCAATTAATAGTTCAGTTGTACTTTCCTCATTACCGTTATTGAGCAAAACATGATTAGTTCTGAAAAGCGGCGTAGCCGAGTTGATAACGCGTCGGAAAAGTTATCTAAGGATTATTGGCCGTGTGGGTTCAAACACCCTTTGAAAGAAATTCTACTTTCATTGTTTAGTAATGGTTGGAGAGGATTCGAGAATGTTTCAATAAGCAAAACTATTTGTAATTAGAATAAATCAACATTCAATAATTCTTTGGTTAGTATAATAAGATATTTCAATTGGTCATTCGTTTATCTCGTGAGTTTTATCACCATTTACAATTCATTGAGCATATAGGCATTTCATTGGGCATCAAACTATAACTTCGTATACTTGACATCATATTTTCCACATTAAGCAACAAATTACTTTATTAGATTAACTTGTATAATTATTGCAAGGGCCTTTTTCTGTGTGGATATATAACTTTGATACTCCTTTTATTCAAGCGTAACAAAAAATGTGGGCATACTTTTAATTAAGCATACTTCATAACTCTTCGTTAGACCTTTTCCAAATAAGACAATAGTCCTTTTATACACAACTGTACCAGTTTTTCTTATGTCTTCTTTGCAGTTTTATAAGTGACGATATAAAAATCCTCTAATTGAATTGTATTGTTTTTGGCGTCCGCGCCGAAGCGCGGCGCCTATTGGAATGAAATGAGATTTTGTGAAAGGGCGACAGCAACTTCTCGAGCCTTTTATAGTTGCCAATAATAAAAGCCGATCATTCCGATCGGTATGAGGGTGCTTGATTGTTAATTAGTCGCGATATGTACAATGAATGGCGAACTGGAGAATTTCGCAATGCAAACATTTTCAAATGAAATAACCTTTTCCGTCAATAAATCGCGCTCTTCGGGGTATTTTTGCTTATCATTTTGTAGTACACAGTGGGTTATTATGGTATGTTATTCCGAAAGCTGTTAATAGAATGATGAGTTGATGACCTTAATATTCCGAAAATCTATTTATAGAGGGATGTACTCCTAGGTAATTCCCGGTCTCTCCCGGGATTTACTAATGACCGGCGAATAGTACCACACGTTTATTGTCCGGTCTCTCCCGGAGTAGATATCGTTACAGAATAGAACAAATATTTTACAGATAAATAAGCTTTTTTTCAAAATGAATGTTTGTCACTTAGTTTGGTTACAATAATTAATAAACACAGATCAACTCTCGAATTGATTGATAATTATTATACATAAACATACAATTCGAAGAAAAAAACCAACAACACAAATCGCATGTTATATTTGATCTATATGAGATAAAAACAATAAATATGTACAATCATTTAGAAAAAATGTACATTTTTATGGCATTAATATGACACTATCAACTTTAAAACATTTTATATAATTTGTTATTCGTGTTTAGTAAAGATTCCGAGGAATTATTCAAAGTTACAAATCAGATTTTATGAATTATTCAATTGATTGATAATTTAAAAAATGATAAAGAAAAATACAAATGTACATGTATATGGTTTAAGAATAAACAATATTATAAATTGAAAGATTAACCATGATTTACTGACTTTTTCCAGTTAAGTTTTGACTTATAATCGTCGATCATTATGACAATTGAATTCTTAAAATAGTAGTAAACGTAAAAACTCAGTATTAAAATAGCACATAAAACACACACAAAAAAAGAAAAGAAAACAATATTCATAAAATCTGTATTTTTTTCTTCATTAAAATAGAAATTACATTTATTGTATAATAAACAATTATGCTCAACATGATCAACATGGTAATATAACAAGTGTCATATTGTTACTTAGTGTGAACAGATACCGTAAGAGGGGGTCCTCGTTAATAGCAATAACATAATAAGGGACAATAACACAAGTATGGTGTTGATCATGCGTTACACATATGGATTATAAATGATTGTATACATGTATATCCGTTGCTATTAATAACCACGATCATAAAGAAATAACAAGTAATATTCTAATTTCTAGCATGCCGATCAAAGTTATAAATAATGAAGAATGTCTTTCGTCCGTTCATTCAAAAGTGATATACAATTCTGGTAAAACCCAATGAACCATTGAAAAGTTTATAAGAATATCTTGTCATCATATATCTACTAGTTCATCTGCACCTGCTGTTTGGACGCCCTTTGATGCTTTGCATCAATGCTTTTCTTGTAATATTTTGGACTAAAGGACTTTTAGACAGTGCGGAGTGTGTTATGGAATGAGTTTAACGATCATGGCAGGACTTTTGTGTTATTTTATAGTGCGGAAAGGGTTGTTCTAAGAAAGAATAGACGAACTAAGTTTGTTGTTATAACAATAACGGTATGAAAGAGAGTATGATGTTGCAACCTGCATCCTGCATTTCACATGTCAGTTTGTCTTGTGTTTTTTTCTGTGTTGTGTTTGTGAAATATTCTGTAATCAAATTGTCACTTTGTTCAATAGTGTTTGTGTCACATTGTTTAATAGTGTTTGTAACTTAAAAGTGGTTGCTGAGTGAATATTTTTTTAATTATATGTTGGTCAGTTTTCTAAACAGTTTTATAGTTTGTTTTCCACGTGATGTAGAAATTCTTCAATTGTATTTAAGTATTACGTATATGTATTTTTTAATTATGCGTGTTGTTTTTCCTTACTTTGTAAACAGATATGACTCTGCTTTATTTTATTTTGCCCCGAGAAAAACGAGACGATCAATGGGTAGGCTCTGGAGTGCGGGTAACTTATACCTGCACTCCGGTTAACGCACTGTGGACGTATATGTATATGATTTAACTCTGACACATTTTCAATAGAAAGGTCCACAAATTATGATACAAGATTTCACTTATTAAATTAATTTTTGACGTGAACGAAAAAAGAAAATAAAAAACAGATAAGATAAATGAAGAATATTATACATATATATATATATATATATATATATATATATATATATATATATATATATATATATATATATATATATATATATATATATATATATATATATATATATATATATACCACAAGCCACATACCTTTTTCTTATTTCGCTGTCTTGCGTTGTCTCTGTTTCCCCTATCAACAGTATTTCCCGGTTGCTTTGTTCCCCATATCTTGCACGAAATTCTCGTGTATGAAATATTTATAACCAAAAGTGGAAAAAGATATTGTACAAGTAAAAGATAAAGATGGTAATATTTTCCAAAATTTTCAGTCGGCCAAGAAGCATCACATGTCAGTACAAATTTCAATTCAGCATTAATCATATAATGGACATAGTAGTAATATCCTTCAGGAAAACATGATCCCAAACCAAGCCCCCAAATGATTAATAAACACACAATTGCGGAGCTTTTTGAAAAACCAGCTTTTAACGGGTACATAACAGCAACGTATCTATCCACGGAAATAACAGTCAATGTTATAACACTAACACTCACAGATAACACTTTTACTGACGGTGCTAGTTTACAAAGGAACTCGGGGAAATCCCATCTTTGGTGTAATGCTGGATGAAATTGAAAAGGTATGGTGAACATTCCAAGTATAACATCTGCAAAGGCCAAGTTAGCTATAAAAATATTTGTCACTGTTTGCATGCGCTTATCTCTGGCTATAACAACAATCACCAAACCATTACCTATAATAGCAATAACTGATATGGAACCATATAGAAGAGCAAGCAGGGCAACTACAAATGTTGGAACTTCGTACATATCCACATCTGGAAATAAACTTGTGTTCAATGATTTATTCTGCAAACTCATCCTGGCAAGAATATCCAAAACGTTAAATGATCCATTCAGTAAATCCATATTTTTATAGACTATGTCCCTTACCGTATGAAATATTTCTCTTGGCCGTTAGAATCTTCCAACCGTGTGGAAAGGTTAGAGATCCCTTTACATTATCGTTTTCTTGTGATTCTTGCGAAAGCATACGGCTCTGACGTTACAACTATTGGTAAAACTATTTTCCGATCAACAGCAGGACAGCAGGTGCCATCCTTTTAGGAAGAAATATAATCGTAAATATTAGATATTGTATTGGAACATAGAGCATTATATATTTTCATCTGACAGAAAAATTGTACGTTTTGCCACTGTAAATATAATACAATAGCGTAATAATAGTGTCGTTTCCTTCCTTAAAGAATAAACAAACAAAGCTATTTTGACCCAAAAGTGATTATTATTCCACCCACGTTATTTCGTGCAAATTTTAGAAAAGTTATGACATTGTGCATTAAAACAAATGCTTTCTGCCATAGCATACCATCTGTCTGCCCTGTTATCTTAGATTATGTATCTTTTTAGCTTATCGCAATTAAACCATTAACTAGCGTACATTTAAGTATATATCTCCATTGCTGTGTTTTTCAATCGATTTCAAATTCAAATTCAAATTCTTTATTTCTCTCAGTGCATCATACATGATACAAACATAAGGTATATAACAATTAACATCTGTAAAAACGGCAATACATACATGGCAAGTCATTTACAGAGAACAATCACAATACATAAAAAGATTAACAATCTATAATTGTTTATTTATTTTTTCTTCTTTCGTTCAGTAGGAAGTCAATTATTTAGTGTATTTAGTGTAATGATTCTGCAGTATAAACAGCTGATTTGACCACGTGTTGAAAATAACATAAAATGATGTCTATTTCACATAATCATCTTTTGACACCTGTCATGCATAGTATCGGGCAAACGACAGTATATGTTTTTATAAGAGATTTAAACTGATTGTAAAGTTTAATGTATCGAAATTGTGTCGACTGAACACATTTTTTGCGGGGTTTATTTATTTCCTTATTTCACGGGCCTTAAGTTACGCGGTCTCACGTGGGGTTTTAGTTATTCACAGAAAGTGTTTATGGATTTATTTCTACTGGAATTAAGCAGTGTTCTGAAGTTTGCAAGTGATTTTGAATACATTTTACTATGAAATTGTGCAGTAGCTGGATATACCGAAAACTAGTGTTGCAGTGCTACTGTCATTAAGGGAAACGTAAGTGTTAACAATTAATTGTTAATCTTGGTTTTGTTTTCATTAAATTGGAAGTTTTTGAGTTTTTTCTTATCTTTGTGGTACCGATTTGATTTCTAATTCAAATTTAACGTTAATTCACAACTGTACAGAAAAAATAAGTAAGTAAAAATATATGCATTTGTAGATATTATTATGAATGTTTTATCGAATAGTAATGAATACTAGTCGCCTTATACAATAGATGGTTAACGCGTTAGCAAAATTAATGTATTTGCAGACATGCTTTTTATTTTGAGTTTAAGTATTATCCGATAAAAACATAAAGGTAATTTGCTATTGAACTTATGTTATTATTATTGATATTTTTCTTCATTATTGCTTCTTCTGACTATTTACTGATGTTTATTTATTTTAAAGCCAGTGCAAAAATGAAGGAGTGTTTTGTTTGTTTGTTAATAATTGACATGCTTATGCTTTTGGCAAGAAATCTTACCGAAACGAAATGTAAGAAAACTTATAGCATGCATGCCAGTACATTTTAGCATAAAAACAGTTAACAGGTTAGGTAAAATATATATGTATATATAATAGGTTCTTGACCATTCATTCTCACAAAAATTTCCTAACACAAATATATATCATATAAACTTGCAAGTTAGCACACATATATATACCTATTTTATTTTATATATACATAAACACATACTTACACACATACACATACATGTATATACAAGCATACACCATATTTACATAAATATATAAACATGTTCATGCATTTATAAGTGTTTTAAACATTTTTATCAGAAAACAAAAAACAAAAACAAAAAAAACAAAAAAACAAAAACATTTATTAATTATAGCTTACTTTAACATTTTTCATTATTATCTCTAGAAACTGACATAATTTGATTAATTCAATTTTATTCTCACTATTAAATAATTGATTGTATTTCAGTATATTTGGATGTCTATAATAGTATGCTTTAACAAACTTTTTTCTATCATCAATGAAATTTTTACATTCAAGTACATAATGAAATTCATCACCAATATGTATGTGACATAATTGACATTTTCTTTCTGGTATTGGAATACTATGCCATCTTCCAACTTCAATTGGCAGTCTATGGTTTCTACATAAGAATGCCATCATTGTTTTACAGTTCTTTTTGGGAAGAATATTGATATATTTACTTTGCACAAAATTTTCATTAACAAGATTATAACACTTAGAACTAGATGTTTGTGAAATATTTCCGTTCCAATTTTGCATAAATTGATCTTTTATCTTTTGTTTAAATGATAATGTTAACCATTTTGCATTAACATCTGGGAAGACATTCCAAAGATATTCATAGCCATTTGATACTATTAAATGTCTAACATTTTCAATCCATTTACATTTTATTTGGTTTTGATTAATAAACATATTGAAATATAAATTACTAGATAATTTTCTGGATTCAACATTATGTAACCTACTCCAAAATGCAACAATTCTAGATTTTATATCTACTTCCAGTGGTAGTACACCTAGTTCTCCATATATCATATTAGATGGGGTACTCTTTTTTAGATTTAAAATTAATTTAAAAAATTTTAACTGTACTCTTTCTAATATATCTAAATTGCCAAACCCCCAAATTTCACAACCATACAATAAAATTGGTCTGATAGTTTTACAAAAAATATCAACTTGTAGATCAATAGGTAAATTAAGTATTCGGATCTTTTTTAAAAGTGAAAACATGGCTTTATTTGCTTGTTCTGCAATATGCTTTTTAGCTGTTAAATTGCTGCCACTTCTTGATACATATATGCCTAGGTACTTAAATTCATTTACTATTTCTAATTCTTGACCATTGAATAAATTTTTTATATAATATTTTATATTATAATTCTTTTTCTTTGTACCCACTAATAATATTTTGGTTTTGCTAACACTAACAGTTAATTTCCACTTTAAACAATATTTCTCAAAAATATTCAAACTATTCTGTAAGTCTGTTTCATTTTCACTAACTATAACAGTATCATCTGCATAAAGAATTATAAATATTTGTAAATATTGATAAAAACCTTCACATTGAGCAACACTATTTACACCTTTTGCTCTTTTTTCACACAAAAACTCTTCTAAATCATTCAAAAATAATGAAAAGAGGAGAGGAGACAAATTTTCTCCTTGTCTTACACCTTTTAAACAATTAAAGAATAGAGAATTACCTCTTTTTGTAACAATTCTAGATTTAATGTTAACTTTGCATACATACTTTTAATCAGGTCAAAACATTTACCATTTATGCCATATTTTAAAAGTATAAGCCACAGTCCTTGTCTCCAAACTGAATCTAAAGCTTGTTTGAAGTCAATAAATGCACAACATAGCTTTTTTTATTTGCTTTAAGTAAATCTGTGAGACATTGTAGGACAAAAAGGTTATCTATAGTTGAATGATTCTGTCTAAAACCAGCCTGACAGTTTTTAATAATATTGTTTTCTTCTACATACTTATTCAATCTACTATTTATAATAGCTGTAAATAATTTACCAACACAGCTTAACAGTGTAATGGGCCTGTAATTTTCAGGCATTGTTTTGTCACCTTTTTGCTTATAAATAGGAATAATGTTTCCACTTGTCCATGATTCTGGTATAATGGCTGTATCCAATATAAGATTAAACAGTTTTACATAAATAGGCAACATACAGTCAATTGTACTTTTTATATGTTCATTAATAATTTTGTCAACACCAGGGCTTTTATTATTTTTTAGTGTTCTTAGTGCTTTCAGAATTTCTTCTCCTGTTATTGGCAGATTTATTTCATCATTTACATTATGTGAAAATTCAACCTCAATTTCTTCATTACTTTCAAAAGAATTTTCATTTATTTCTTTAAAAAATGTATACAGTTTATCTAAAGAGGTGCTTTCTGTTGGTTTCATATCAACAGAATTAATAATTTTCCAGAAGTCTCTACTACTTTTAGACTTGCAATTTCTTAAAGAGTTTATTGTATTTTGTTTATATAAGTTAACACTTCTTGAAATTGATGATTTATATTCTTTACTTACTTGTTTTAAGTTATTTTTGGTTTCTATATTTTTATATCTGTTATACAGTTTTCTAGCATTGTGGTATTTATTTATCATATTTCTACAAGTAGCATTAAACCATGGTTTCGTTTTGTTTTAACCATGTGAAATAGTTGGTATTTTAAAACCAAAAGTATTTTCACAGCAATTTTGAAAGATGTCATTAATGTTATTTACAATTGTGTCAATATCTGCTTGAGTGGCCTGGTTACTTTCACTAAGCTTACATAAGTTGCTGTAGACATTGTCAACATCTACCTTGTTAATATTATCAAAAAATATTTCATTGGAACCTTCCCTCCATAACTTACATATAGGTGTGTTATCAATTTTATCATTTGTGTTAACACATTCTATCATAACTTCATGTTTCATTTTCAAACACAATGAGATAGGACAGTGTACATCAGACAGTAATGAGCAAAAATCTCCAACTGTTAATGATTTTAGATATTTAAAACATTCAGTATTACATATATAGTAATCTACCACACTTTTTCCTTTACATGTAGTTTTACAATTATAATAGTCAGGATTTAATCTACCATTTAAAATGAAAATGTCATTGCTTTTACAAAAATCCAACAGTTCTGTACCATACTCATTTCTAACGGTATCAATACTTCTTCTTACAATAGGAATATCAGAATGTATAAATGATTCAAAAAGTAACTGGTTTTCCTCATATGCTTCACTATTACCATTTATATCACAAATAATACTATTTATTTCAGTATAATCTCTTTCATTACTAACTCTAGAGTTAAAATCTCCAAATAACAACAGTTTACTTCCATCATATTTGTCAATCTCCATTTGTAATTCCAGATAAGGATCAACATGTGCATACCTGGTTCTAATAGGTGGAATATATATTATTCCACAAACTATTTCTTCTTCATTTTGTGTTTGATCAAGTTTAATTTTGAAAAGTAGCATTTATTTAGTTTGGCACTCAAGAACTTCTATATTATCAGAAATGTTATTTTTTACAAGTAATGCAATACCTTCAGATCTATATCTGGCAACTGATTTCCTGTTTGAAGCAAAACATTTGTAGCCATCAATATCTATAGTGTCAACGTCATCAAGTTTTGATTCCTGAATTCCAATTATATCATATTTATTGACAAAGTTTATAAATTCTGGACAGTTTAATTTTGACTTCAGCCCACAGACATTTATACTAAGAATATTTAATTCATCATATTTTATACTGTCATGATTGTTCTCAACCCCATCCTAGAGGTTTATGTTTATGTTATCTGTATCATTGTGTTTGTTTGAAGTATTCTCCTTCTGTTGTACTCTTGTTGATTCTGATTCTTCAATTCTTTTGTTCACTGTTGATGCTTGTGTAGATATTGTAGCATGATGAGTAAACTGTAACATGATACTCTAGGTGCGTACAGCTCCTTTATAATAGAGAGTTCCCTAGATCTTAATACTACCATTACGGACACTGATATGTAAACACATGTATCATATAATATAGTTTAGATAATAAACGTAGTTAGAGCACATATATATTTATGTCGTTCATAAACCCATGACATAACATGGTGTCAGAAGTGGAAAGATAATAATTCTTAAAGACGGAATATTTTAAATAGTTTAATTATAATTCCTAAGGAAAGAATATTATATTAAAAGGTAAATCATTCCTAATGACGGAATATTTACAAATGTGCAATAAACATTCTTTAAAAAAAGGACAGAAATTAACTATAATTCCTTCTTGTTGGAATATTACATAATAATTCCTTAAGTGCTGGAATATTATAAAAAAATGAATTTAAGTGGTATCCCGCAACCTCAAATGGACTGGACATCAACCAATCTTGTAGAAGAATTCGCAAAATTTCAAGAGCACTGTGAATTAGTATTTAAAGGACCCTTGAAAGAGCAAGAAGAAGATGTCCACGTTACAATGCTATTGCTTTATATGGGCGCAAAGGGAAGAGAAATATATAGAGCCGCCAATTTATCTAATGCAGATAGAAAAGAAACAAAAAAGATCTTCCAAAAAGTCCGAGAACACATCGCTCCGATAATTAACCCAGTATTTAGCCGCTATCAATTCAATAATATCACACAAGGCGAAAAAACTACGGAACAATTCATCACAATAATAAAAAACAAGGCTACAGAGTGTGATTTTGGAACAATGAAAGATGACATGATCAGAGATAGAATTATTTATGGCGTGTCATGTACGAAATTAAGAGAAAGGCTTTTGCAAGTAGGGAATGATCTGAAATTAGACAAGGCAACAAAAATTTGCCAAGAATTTGAATATGCTGCATCTCAAATAAAAATGTTCAATAACGTCCAAGAAAGTGCTCCGGTACATGCATTATCAAGACCGAAGGGACGGATGCCTAGCCGTTCATCGGGCATCCAAGGTCGTTCGTCTCGGAACCCTTCATCGATGAATTCAGGTCGATATACAGAAACATCAAGCAATCAATGTCGCATTGGGGAACGTTCACACAGTACAAAATGTAACAGGTGTGGAAATAAACATACTGACATGCAGTGTTGTCCAGCAAAAGGCACACAATGTAACAATTGTAAAAAATGGAACCACTGGAGCAATGTTTGTAAATCTAGAACAGTGAATGAAATTTCAAATTTAAGTTCTGAATTATACATTGACTGTGTAGAAAATGTGGACAGTATTGACTGTGTAACAGTAAAAAATGGGCAGATGTTTACAGAAATATTAATTGGAAATAGTAAAAAGGCTGTGCAAATGAAGTTAGACACTGGCTCTCAGGTAAACATTTTGCCATTATCTACCTTTCAAGGTTTAGGAATCAAGGCACCACTTGAAAAGCCAACATCTAAATTGACCGCCTACAATGGCAATTCCTTGCATAGCAAAGGGCAAATCACTCTCCCTTGTTCTCATGCTGTTTCAGGTCAAGCAAAAAATGTCACGTTTCATGTCGTAGACACGAAATCCCCACCACTATTAGGTTGCGAGTCATGCTTGGGCTTTAAGCTCATAGAATTCGCTCATTCTGTAAAAAATGATTATAATCATAGAAACAAAGAGGCATTTCTTACTAGTGGCCCTTTTGACGGATTATGCCCAGGTTTTTGATGGCATAGGGTTACTCCCTGGGGAATGTAACATTCATGTTGACCCAAATGCTACACTAGTTGTTCATCCTCCCCGTAGGATTCCAGTTGCTTTACAAGATAAAGTGAAACAGGAACTTACACGAATGGAAAACATGGGAGTAATTGCTAAGATTTCAACACCCACTGAATGGTGTAATAATTTAGTTGTTACTGAAAAAAGTAATGGCGATATACGTCTTTGTTTAGACCCTCGTTCGCTGAATAGTGCAATTAAGCGTACACACTACCCGCTCAAAACACTTGATGACGTATTACATAAGTTTGGTAATGCAAAGTATTTCACTAAATTGGACTTAACTAGTGCTTACTGGTCAATACAATTATCTGAAGAGTCGTCATATTTGACTGCATTTAACAGTCCATTGGGGGTCTTCAGGTATCTTCGATGTCCATACGGATTAAACGTATCAGGTGTTTTTTTTTTGTTTCGCGCCCTTGAAGAGGCACTGATAGGTCTCGAAGGGGTAGCTACAATTGTTGATGATATTTGTGTATGGGGTTCCACGAGGGAAAGTCATGACCGAAATTTAGTAGCTGTCCTTGAACGTGCTTTAAACAAAGGCATTCGTTTCAATTCCAGAAAGTTGGAAGTAGGTCTCACCGAGTTTAGTTATTTTGGTCACGTGTTAACTGCAGAAGGCTTAAAGGCCGATCCCGCCAAAATTGAGGCCATTAAGGATATGAGACCACCCACATCAAAAAGTGAACTACATGTGGTATAAGGCATGGTTAATTATCTCAGTCGTTATGTCTCTGACAATTTATCAGAGATTACCGCTCCTATGAGAGAGTTATTGCATAAGGACTCTATATTCACGTGGCAAAAGCCTCAAAGTGATTCCTTTGAAAAAATGAAAGAAGTCATTTGTAAAGACACATGTTTAGCTTATTATGACCCAAACAAATCCTTGACATTGATAGTTGATTCTTCTTCAAAATCTTTAGGGGCAGTAATCCTTCAGGAAAAACGTCCCATAGCATTTGCGTCCCGTAGCTTAACTGAATCACAAAGAAATATGGGTCAAATTTCTAAAGTTTTATAATCTATTGTCTTTGGATTTACGAAATTTCATCAGTTCTGCTATGACCGTGATGTCATTGTAGAAAATGACCATCTCCCTATACAGGGATTGCTGAAAAAGCCTATGCATTCAATACCTGCTAGGTTGCAGCGTTTAGTCTTGAAATTAACTCCATATAGGTTTCAGTTTCGTCACATGTCCGGTAAGAAAATCCCATTAGCAGATGGACTTAGCAGAAATGCCAGGCCGGAAACTAGCCCAGAACTTAATGAGGGTATTGAGGCACACGTTTGCATGGTTATCTCATCTTTACCCGTGTCAGATAGAAAACTTGAGGAAATCAGGTTACACACAAAACAAGATGAACAATTATGTACATTACAACAAACAATAAAGTTTGGTTGGCCTAAGTACAAAAAGGCTTGTCATCAGTTAATTGCTGCCTTTTGGAACTATAGGGATGAGTTATCTGAGGTTAATGGTTTAATAATGAAAGGAGAAAAAATCGTTATGCCCAGGTCACTCAGATCTGAAATGTTAAAGGTGCTGCATTCCAGTCATCTGGGTGCGCAAAAATGTCTTAGTAGAGCAAGGTCAATAATGTTTTGGCCGGGAATTTCAAATGATATAATTGAAATGGTAAATCAATGTCAGATTTGTCTGGAATACAGGTCATCGCAACAGAAGGAGCCATTAATCAGCTCTGAAATCCCAGACTATCCGTTTCAAATTGCAGAGTGTGACTTGTTCTCACTTAATGAGAAAAATTTCATGGTCATGTCCGATTACTATTCTAGGTATCCCATAGTTCATGAACTTTCGAACATAAAAAGTTCAACTGTTATTTCCCACATGAAAGATATCATGTAAAATTGGGGCATATGTGAAAAAATAGTCACTGATGGGGGTCCATGTTTTTCCAGTCAAGAATTTGAGGAGTTTTCAAAGTCATGGGATTTTGTACATGTAAAATGTAGTCCATATCATAACCAAACAAATGGTTTGGCTGAGGCGATGGTTAAAGTTGCCAAACGTATACTTAAAAAGGTAAAGATGATAATTCTGATCCGAGAATAGGATTTTTAGAATATCGTTCTACTCCTCTCGCTGATAAATGAAATTTCAGTCCAGCGCAGTTAGTCCAATCACGACAACTTCGTTCTATCCTTCCCACTGTAAGGGAAAACATTATACCACGAGTACCGCCTCCTGATGTTGTCAAACAAAAAATCGCAGAATCCAAGGTCAAATCTAAGCATTACTATGATAAAAATGCTAAACCTCTGTCTCCCTTAAATGTTGGAGATTCCGCTAGAATTCAACGTCTAGACAAGTCCTGGAGTCCCGCTGTTGTAATAAAAAATCACAGCGATAGGTCCTATATTGTTGAAACAGAAAACGGACAACAATATCGCAGAAATCGTAAAGATTTGTTGAAATCTAAAGAATCACCTTTATTGACACATGGTGCTTTGAATTCTGGCCTTGAAATGTCAGTTAATGACAGAATGATAAACGTAGGGTCAGAGCGTACCGATAGCAATAAACAGCCTGTGGTTTTGAATCTTCCGGATAATGCTAATTATTTCACTCGCGCAGGCAGAAAGGTGAAGCCACGTGCTGTAACAGACTTGTAAATAGACAGTGATTGTTTGTAATGAAGAAATTTACAGTATTAATCATGATTAGTACATGTTGTAAACGACTCATGATAATGAACATTTATTAACTACATGTTACTGTAATCATCATCTAATATAAAGTTTTTCTTCCTTGAATTTATTTAAGCGTTATTCAAATAATCTATGCGGTTATACATATGATAAAATGATGTTTAGATATAACAGTAATTTTGTAAAAGATGGAAGATGTAGCATGATGAGTAAACTGTAACATGATACTCTAGGTGCGTACAGCTCCTTTATAATAGAGAGTTCCCTAGATCTTAATACTACCATCACGGACACTGATATGTAAACACATGTATCATATAATATAGTTTAGATAATAAACGTAGTTAGAGCACATATATATTTATGTCGTTCATAAACCCATGACGTAACAGATATTCCTTCTTTGTTGCTATGACTTATGTTACCTGATTGTGTATCTGTTGTTGTATGTGCATATTGTTGATCTATTTGGAACACACTTTTAACATTTTTTGTTTTTACATTTGTTGCATGCATTTCAATCACACTGTTTTCACTATCTGAACTGTCTGAGTTTAGATTTCAATGTTTTATATTTTCTCTACTCTTTTTAAAGGTAACTTCCATATATAATGGTGATGTAGCTTTCTTCTTTTCCCTGTTTATGTTTATTGGTGGCCATTCATTTTCATTCACAAATGACAGTGCTCCAAACCTGTTTGAAGTTTTAATATTTTGTCTAGGTGTTGTTTGATAATGTCTGTCATATTTTTTGGTCTGATAGAATATTCTCCCTTCTTTTGAGTTGTCTTGTTTATGTCTTCCATTTTTATGTGTATCATGTTTATCATCATATGTCCTTTCACTATTCATCTCAAAATGTTTTCTGTGTTCAAAGCCATTTGTAAGATCTTCTATTTGTTTCTCATTTACTTTATATTCAGTATTGTTTATATACAATTTATTTTTGACTAATCTTACTTCATTTTGCTTATTTTCTTTTGCTTTTCTCATCACCGGATATAGTCTCTTTCTCCTCTCCTCAATTCCTCTTGGGAATTGTTCAACCACACTAAATCTTGTATCTTTTACAAGTTTCCAGAATATTTAACTCTAATTCTATCTTTTCTATTAACAAAATTTGCAACTATTGGCCTTGGCCTTTCTGGGTTATTTGTTTTTTCCCCTATTCTATGGACAGCTTGATATTCAAAAGTTTTTCTGAAATTCATATGTTCATCAAGAAAAGGCAGTGAGTGTTTCTTCTGTTTCTTCTACTTGACCACTTTCTAGAATTGGTTTCTTCAATACCCATGAATAATAAGTTATTTTGCATGCTTCTTGTCTGGATATCTAATATCTTTTTCATGGTCTTCCTCCTGTTGTCTTTTTATAGTCATTGTTTCTATTTTCATTTTTTTTAAGTTTTCAGAAAGAGTATCTATTTGTTCTTGTTTTGAATCACTGCTAGAGTTTATTGTTTGGCAAATATCATCAGTATATTGAATTGCTTCTTCTACATCATTCACGTTTCATCTTATTTTTTTATTTATTCTATGTTCATGGAGTCAATTTGTGTTGTCATTGATTTTACACTTGTTTCTATTGTTTCAAACTTTTGTATTCTATGTTCAATATTTGTTTTTCTACTGTTTTTGCTTTTCCATAGATTCTTCAATTGTTTTCCAGTTCTTGTTTTGAATTTCAAATTGTGAGTGTATCATTTTAAATTGGTTGTCCATTTCAGTCATCATTATTTTGACCCAGTGTGGTGCATCCTCCATCTGTGTATTATGTGATATATTGTTTTGATTTATATGTATATGTTTTCATCCGGATTAGTAAACACTTGTGTCCAGTGTTTCTGTGCTATTTTTCATTACTCATATAACCAGTTACATATGTTTGCATTGGTCTTATTTGGTACATATGGTTTGGCATTTGGCTGGATTCTGGCTGGGATGGTTCAGATTGTTTGGTCAGATATGGTTGTGGCTGTAAATATAATGTCTCTCTAGCTTATTGAAGGTAATTTGAAGTCATATTTGTATTACTGTCAGTGTGCAGGTAACAATTTCTAATTTCACCATTGATATTATTATCAACAGAATTTGTATTTTTCTGTTGTTGGAAGCTATCTGCATTTGGATTCAAGCTAGGCTTCTGTTGCATATTCATATTTCGAGGATTTGTTGCTACTGTCTGTGTATGATCATAAACATTCGCTGGACTTTGTTCTTTAAAAGTGGATGGGGTGTTGTTTACATTTTCGTTTGAACTTGCCTTGTTCGGTTGTTTTTTCTGATTTTGTTTGTTTGTGTTTTTGGTTGTTAGCTCTTCCATTGGTCATAATTTTATTACAAGGACTCTTTTCCTACCTATATATCTTTATGTATTTCGGGTGTATTGTCTTTAAATCGTCATTATCGCCAAAATTTATACATGTAAAAATTTCGACCGCCATTGTACCGCCATTTTGTTTTAAAGATTTATATTTTAGACAAGTAAATATTTTTTTCCGTTAAGATAAAAACAGAGATCTGTAACCAAATGTTTTATACATCTATTCAAGAAAATACCTTTTACAATCTAACTTATTAAGATTGTTTTTTGTTATTTTTTTATATTATTTTTTATTATTTTCTCGCGTAGGTGTAATTAAATAATTAATGACTTACTTTTGCGACCATTATTGTATTAGTCACAAAACTCTCACTTGTAACATTGGTATAATTGGTTACATGTAAGAATCAACAGATATGTAATTTGTAAATCTGTGTACAAAAGTCTCTTAGGCCGCGTTTACACCTAGTCAAGCCTTTAATAAATAATATTTTCATGTCTTGCATAATGTAAACGCCCTAAAGTTTAATCATTTTTATGCCCCCATTTCGAAGAAAAGGGGGTATATTGCTTTGCACTTGTCGGTCCGTCGGTCCAAATGGTTTCCGAGTGATAACTAAAGAACCCTTAGGCCTAGGAACTTCAAACTTGGTTTGGTGATTGGTCATGATCGGCAGATGACCCCTATTGATTTTGGGGTCAAGGGGTCAAAGGTCAAGGTCACATTGACCTTGTAAGCAAAAACGGTTTCCGATCAATAACTAAAGAACCTTAAGGCCTAGGAACTTCAAACTTGGTATGGTGATTGGTCATGTTCAGTAGATGACCCCTATTGATTTTGGGGTCAAGGGGTCAAAGGTCAAGGTCACATTGACCTTGTAAGCAAAAACGGTTACCGATCAATAACTAAAGAACCTTAAGGCCTAGGAACTTCAAACTTAGTGTGATGATTGGTCATGATAAGTAGATGACCCCTCCTGATTTTGGGGTCAAGGGGTCAAAGGTCAAGGTCACATTGACCTTTTGGGTAAAAAACGGTTTCCGATCAATTACTAAAGAACCCTTAGGCCTAGGAACTTCAAACTTGGTATGGTGATTGGTTATGACCAGCAAATGACCCCTATTGATTTTGGGGTCAAGGGGTCAAAGGTCAAGGTCACATTGACCTTGTAAGTAAAAACGGTTTCCGATCAATAACGAAAGAACCCTTAGGCCTAGGAACTTCAAACTTAATATGGTGATTGGTCATGATCAGTAGATGACCCCTATTGATTTTGGGGTCAAGGGGTCAAAGGTCAAGGTCACATTGACCTCTTAGGTTAAAACGGTTTCCGATCAATAACTAAAGAACCCTTAGGCCAAGGAACTTCAGACTTGGTATGGTGATTGGTCATGACCAGCAGAGGACCCCTATTGATATTGGGGTTAAGGGGTCAAAGGGCAAGGTTACATTGACCTTGTAGGTAAAAATGCTTTACAATCAATAACTTAAGAACCCTTAGGCTTAGGAACTTCAAACTTGGTATGGTGATTGGTCATGACCAGCAGATGACCTACTGATTTTGGGGACAAGGGGTCAAAGGTCAAGATCACATTGACCTTGTAGGTAAAAATGGTTTCCGATCAATTAACTAAAAACGCTTAGGCCTAGGAACTTCAAACTTTGTATGATGATTGGTTGTGACCAGCAGATGACCCCTATTGAGTTTTGGGTCAAGGGGTCAAAGGTCAAGGTCACATTGACCTTGTAAGTAAAAACGGTTTCTGATCAAAAACTTAAGAACGCTTAGGCCTAGGAACTTCAAACTTGGTATGGTGATTTGTCATGACCAGCAGATTACCCTATTGATTTTGGGATCAAGGGGTCAAAGGTCAAGGTCACATTGACATTGTAAGTAAAAACGGTTTCTGATCAATAACTAAAGAACGCTTCGGCCTAGGAACTTCAAACTTGGCATGGTGATTGGTCATGACCAGCAGATGACCCCTATTGATTTTGGGGTCAAAGGTCAAGGTCACATTGACCTTGTATGTTAAAACGGTTTCCGATCAATAACTAAAGAACCCTTAGGCCTAGGAACTTCAAACTTGGTATGGTGATTGGTCATGACCAGCAGATGACCTATTGATTTTGGGTCAAGGGGTCAAAGGTCAAGGTCACATTGACCTTGTAGGTAAAAACGGTTTCCGATCAATTAACTAAAATCGCTTAGGCCTAGGAACTTCAAACTTTGTATGATTGGTCGTGACCAGCAGATGACCCCTGTTGAGTTTTGGGTCAAGGGGTCAAAGGTTAAGGTCATGACCAGTAGATACTTGATAACCCTTATTAATTGTTTGATCACTGGGTCAGAAGTCATGCATAATAACCTTATCACATGACTAATTGGCTGCAGATAGGGGGCATACATGTTTTACAAACATATCTTGTTAATGATAAATTATAAGACATCCATGAATATAATTTCTTGCGAGCAAATTAGAAAACGTTCTTTTTTCTACATGTTTTTGGCGTTCAAGACACCGATTACACCGATTTGACACAAAACATGTGCCCTGAAGATGCGATAATGGAGTTATTATACCCCCACCACAAAATGTGGGGGGGGGGGGGCTATAATGGATTCGCTTTGTCGCGTCGGTCGGTCCGTCCGTCCGTCGGTCGGTCGGTCCGTCCGTCTCCATTTTCGTGTCCGCTCTACAACTCCTATACCAATTGAAGGATTTTCTTCAAACTTGGCTCAAATGTTCACCTCAACAAGGGGATGTGCAGAACCCATATTGCTCATGTGTCAGTTCAAGGTCAAGGTCACAATTGAAGGTCAAATATTAAACACTATCAAATATTACACAGTATGTCGTGTCCGCTCTGTAAGTCCTACACTACTTGAAAGATTTTCTTCAAACTTGGCTCAAATGTTCACCTCAACCAGGGGATGTGCAGAACCCATGTGGCCCATGTGTCAGCTCAAGGTCAAGGTCACAATTGAAGGTCAAATATCAAACAATTAAATATTACACAGTATGTCGTGTCCGCTCTGTAAGTCCTACACTACTTGAAAGATTTTCTTCAAACTTGGCTCAAATGTTCACCTCAACAAGGGAATGTGCAGAACCCATGTTGCCCATGTGTCAGCTCAAGGTCAAGGTCACAATTGAAGGTCAAATATCAAACAATCAAATATTACACAGTATGTCGTGTCCGCTCTGTAAGTCCTACACTAATTGAAAGATTTTCTTCAAACTTGGCTCAAATATTCACCTCAACAAGGGGATGTGCAGAATCCATGTTGCCCATGTGTCAGCTCAAGGTCAAGGTCACAATTGAAGGTCAAATATAAAACAATCTAATATTACACAGTATGTCATGTCCACTCTGTAAGTCCTACACTAATTGAAAGATTTTCTTCAAACTTGGCTCAAATGTTCATCTCAACCAGGGGATGTGCAGAACTTATGTCACTCTTTTGCTGGCTTAAGGTCAAGGTCACACTTTAAGGTCAAAAATTGGCTTAGAAAATATTCTTAAATTTTAACATTTATTTGAATATTTCTAAATCTAGAAAAGGTATTTGCTTGAAACTTAATATATTTTTGAAGGGTCACAATTCCAATATGCTGTTTGTTCAAGTTTCATAACTCTGTATTGCATTTTACCAAAGTTATGCCCCTTTTTAAGTCTTCAAATTTACATACAATCAAATATTAGACAATATGTTGTGTCCGCTCTATAAATCCTATACTAATGGAAGAATTTTCTTCAAACTTTACTCAAATTTTCACCTCAACAAGGTTATGTGCAGAATCCAGAATCCATGTCACCTTTGTGCCGGCTAAAGGTCAAGGTCACACTTGAAAGTCAAAAATTGACTTAGAAAATGTTCTTAAATTTTAACATGTACTTGAATAATTCTGAAACTAGCGCAGGCATTGCTTGAAACTTAAAAGATATATGAAGTGTGCAGGTCAAGTTTCATTACTCTGTATTGCATTTTGACAAAGTTATGCCCCTTTTTAGTCTTCAAATTTACATACAACCAATACTAGACAATATATTGTGTCTACTCTATAAATTATATACTAATGGAAGGATTTTCTTCAAACTTTACTCAAATGTTCAACCAAACTGGGTGATGTGCAAAACCCATCTTACCCTTGTGCCAGATTAAGGTCAAGGCCACACTTGAAGGTCAAAAATTGACTTATAAATAAAATGTTTAATACATTGGGAAAATTAAAGGTTATTTGTAACTGTTTAGAACATGATTTGATAATATATATTTACTGTAAAATCATTATTATTCGTGGGGCACGAATTTTCGTGGTTTTCGTGGGTAGGTCAATCCACGAATTTAAGATCCCATGAACTTTTATCCCAACAAATACTTCTTACCCAGTCTTTGTTCTATATATTACAAACATGTGTCGGCTCTTTTCCGGCCGATATTTCGTGAAATGGATGTATATACAGACAGATAACCAGGTTAGTGACATATTAAATCCGTTTACAATATTTAAGAAACTTGAAAGAAAACTTGATTATATGTCCTCAATTTACTGTCACAAATGTCGCATATACGTACTTGATCGTTGTAGTCTACTAGGACTTGATTGTGTCAACAATATTACTTGAAATAATCGAGTAAATGGGAACCCAGGCAGTGCAATAATTAGCGCTAATAAAATTGTCAGTTTGCTCTTATTCATTAAAAAAAAGTCTTTGATATTAATGTCGTAAGTACACAAAACTACAAAAAAAATACGATCGCTAAAACAGATTTATTGTACATTCTTTTGTCGTTTTAAATGATCCAGTTTATATGAATTTTAATCTGTATTTGTGCGAATGCTATTCCGTCAACATCAAAGACGCTACCGACTTTTACAAGATCCACACATACTCGTGTTATTTACCGAGATTAATTTATATGCATGTAAATTTACACAGTCGCTGTGACGTTGCCTGTAGTAACTGTCGAATATGTTAAGACCAATACAGAATGTAAACTTTTAAACTCGCTGGTTAAAACCTGTCAGGTGTCGTATAAATTATGCGATGTTTATATTGGCGAATTACAGGGGCAGTGTGTCCAATGGAGGTGCATATCATGTCACATAAATGTGTTAATTGCAGTCAATTATCGGCAGTAACTGTGCTATATTAGTTATGCCCAGAGGCAAGGATTAAATTTATTGACAAGCGCTGTGTGACAAGTAAAGATGTTGTAAGTAAAAATGTTCGGCGATTAAGTTTAAGATTATTTTGCATTAGGTTACTGAATTTTTTTTTTCAAGAAAACGAAAATCCACGAATTTAAGAACCCACGAAAATGCCCTTTTTGATAAAACCACGAAATTTCATGCCCACGAATTTAAGTGAATTCGCAGTATACTATTACCTGTACAATTAGTCTTTTTTTCACCAGAGATAATTTCTTTTTATGTATTTGTGCCACATAAGTTATTCCCTTAACCACCTTTCCTAGTGGTCTTCTGTCAAGGACATTGGTGGGGGTATGAATCGCATTTAGCGATAGTTCTAGTTTTAACTGTTTTCTGTTTAGTTTACTCGTATTGTTGATTCAGTGCGCACAACCTATGTAAATTTATACAGTGAAAAATAGAAATAAAAACTGCTTTTTAAAGGTAGAATCAATATGAATTTTTAATGGTATTGAATTACTTGCATCAAATAAAGAATTTGTATCAATTAATGAGATCAAAATATATTTTTGTCTCACTTTTTCAATTTATTTGAAAATAATGTACACATTTCATTTACTCCATCGTTGTGATCTTTTTCCCGATTTTTATAAACATTTTATAGAAACATGCTTGTCTGGTATAAATTCTTGGCAATCTTAATAAGACATTTAAGTAAAAATATATGCCTGATTATATGTTGAAAGGGCAATTTCTTTCGCTTATCTAAATTAGACATATAGAAAACTTGACTAGGTGTAGATGCGTCTTTGATTAATGTGTAATATAATTATGTACAACAATATATTATATGTCAAAACAGGGCAAATATTCTGACTTAATATTCTAAAGGTAATTAAATAGAGTACGTATGGCAAAAAGAACGACTTGTTTTCAAATCTCAACATTAGTCTGTAAATGTAAACCTGAACGCTTGGATGGTTAAAGTAGCAGTTTAGAGTAAAGTCATATGAACAAATTGATGAAAAACCTTATGAATGTTAATATGTTATAGGATACATACCACAGAAACTTTAATTGTTTTAATGTTGAAATATGATAGTTTGAATCATTGCTCAACTTTTAAAATTAAGGCTGCTTTCAGATATCTTCGCTAAAAAGTTATTTCCTCGAAGCCTTGAAAAAGTTTATCAGTTTGAATATTTATTACCATCAGTTGGGTTGTCACTTTGATAGAATTAACTTCAATTTTGCTGATCATTGAAAATGTCTCCAAATTAAAGTCACTGGTGGGTTGTCATTTTACAAATTATATTTAGAACATATAATTCAGTTTTAAAGCAACAGTTGTTATAAATGTAATTGGAGAAAGATGATATGTTGCAAAAAGTCTTGAATTTAATATTAAACCGTACACTTTAATAGTTCGTGCTCATGACGCCATAAATTTGACAACCTCTTGACAAAGGAATATTAGAAAAAAATACAAAGATTAAAGTATCGTATTCAAAAAATGTTGATTTTGCCATCCTAAATTTGAGTACTAAAAATCCAGAAATATTAAGATGCGGAAAATTAACCATTATCACACAGTAAGACTCATATTTTAACATTAAATTGTTGAAATAGGTACATTAAAATAAGAATATTGCATGGACAGCTGAGGTAAATAAAAGCCAGTTAAAACTTTTGATTAAGTCCCGAACATTTTTCATTTCACGATTAGGCTACACCTGTTCTAAATTCTACAAAATGTATTTCTTCGATGATCGCCTGTCGCGAAATAAAACGGTGTGTCGTGTTACAGATAAATCTGTACATGCTTATAATACGAGATAGCGTTTTGCAACAATTATTTCAAAAAATATGTTTTCAATATGTGATATATTGTTATGAGTTGAATCAAACCTGTGCCATTTGTTTCATTTAGTTTACCTTTCTGTCTTAAAGCTACTTTAAAATTTTAATAAATTTCATAAAATACAGAAATTGGGATGATTTATTAATGAATTGGGTTTTTTATATCGACTACATATCTTATTTTGGTGTCCAGACAACCGAAATGAGTTTAATAAGCATAACAATCAACAACCTCATTATGGCAAACATTTTTGCATGAGCAACTCCGGCTTCGGATTATCAATATTAAATCAACAAACATGGCCTAATTTAACGGTATATTTCCGCATTGTAACGGATGCTTTAAACAAATTTAATCTTTTTCATGTGATGATTTCTTTTTTTCTGAACGCCAACCCTAATGCACCGTGAAGCTTAAACTGTTAAAGTATGTTTGCACAAGAAAACTTCATATTTGATGTGTTCCGGATAGCAACTATAACACTGTGACTTAAGGCCTACACGAGCTGATTAAACTCGTCATCTGCATGTTGAAAATCATCGTAAACGAACTTTAGTGCTACCATTGGGTTTTCCGTTTATAACCGTAATTAAGGAACACAATTAGATAAAAATTACAAAAAAAAACTGTCAAAAATGTTAATGAAACTTTAGAATGCTTGGTTTTCTAGACCGATGGCAACCTTTTTTTACATATTTATTTAATACTGATGTAACGTTGGGTCCATCATATACAAAGGAGGTCATAGACTAAGTTAGTAACAATTTAGATGCTTATAAGAAACAATTTAATACTTTTAAAAGCTTGGGCTGCTCATACGCCGCTTCTTTTGAGCCGTTTTAATAGTTTACTGTAATTATTTAATTGCCTAATCTGTTTTGTCAAAAGAAAACCATGATGTTTGTGTCTTCTTTTAGTTAAAAGTCATTATATTTATATGGCAATTTTATAAATCTGCGCAGATACTTCTGGACTGTAATGATGCTAGTCTTAACAAAACAATATAAGAAAGTTACAGACAAGGTTTTCAAAGCAGAAAAAGACGGTCGTTAGATTAATTGAAATGCCAGAAAGTTAAAAAAATACATTAATACTAAGCCCTTAAAGTCTCATATCTGCTAACAAGTGTCCTTTTATGCATTTGATGGATTGTGATGATAAAGAGAAAAACAAAATCACTAAAAGACGTGCAAAACTGCAAAATTAGAAATAGTGTAGGCTTGGTTTGAGTTTGACTGTCCATGGTAGGGGTGAACTACTGACCACGTCCAAAAGCACCGGCTTAATCAGAAACATTTACAGAAGCGATCATGCGGCTGTAACTATGGGACCAAAGTCAAATTAAAAAGTGTATAATGATTATAAATCAATATAAAGACGATCTTAATAATTTCTTTACCATAGGATGGCGTCCAGATAAATAACTTTTCTATCTCTTTTATAAATAATTACATTCTACTTACTCGAATATACTTTATTTTTACCAAACTGAACAAAATTGGAACAAGGAAAAAAGGGATTGTTACATGTACATGAATATCAGTAAACAAAACACCTGAGATATTATCACTTACCTTGGCTTGAGATTGTGGCAAAAATATCTTTCTGAAATAAGAATTATGGTATTGACATTTAATTATATAGAAAGGATTGATGGATTATACTATCCCATTTATTATGCCTGACTATTCCATTATGCCTGTTAACTTACAATTATGGTTGTAAAATAAGATAACATACACTATCCAAGGCTAAGCAAAGACATATAAATGCAACAATAGTAAAAGAAACCTCCTTTAGTATTTGCTAAGAAAGCTTAATGTACTATGATGTCCCTTAGGCAAACAGAAATGTCATTTGCCAGAGGTTTCCAATCGTTACTGGGGACATCAAAATTGATAAGAGAAAGGTATGCATGCTTTTATATATAACGAATAACAAAATGACAAAAAAAGAAAGAATATGTGTTACTCTTTCAATTAACATGAATTATTATTTAAGAAATTCAGCACGCCACCTGACAAATACATTGCATACTTGTCGCTAGTGAAAACCATTTTGTAAATTTAATCTATAATTTCATCACCGAATTAAGTAATTATTTACTATTCAGCTTTGAATTATATAGATAATTTTAGCATAGTCATAAATTTGGTAAATACAACTGATGCAGTTTTCCTGTCATTGTATTTATGAAGAAAACCCATGCAAGATCTAAAGTAAGCGCTCTTTTACTTTTTATGAAAAGTTTATATATGCAATTGTACACATAAAGATGACCATCATTAAATGTTCACAAGATTATGGATACAGAAAGGCTTTGACATTTTTATTTTGTATTGACACATTTGGGGTAGTGGTGTTTGTTTCAAAGTGTTTTTGTAAGTTGTGTGTTAGTATTGTTCTTCTTTAACTATAATTCCGATTCTATTGACGACTTCAAAAACATTAAACATTAGTGACGTTGAATACATTTAAAAATGTGAATCGATTTGTTTCAAAAGAAAATTGTTTTTTGTTTGTTGTTGTGTTTTGTTGTTGTTGTATTTTTCTTTTTGTTGTTATTTTTTAGTTGTTGTTTGTTGTTGTTTTGTTTAGTAGTTTTTTTTATTTTCCTAAAAGGAAAATAAACATTTAAAACAAACATTGAGTATTAATATTTGATTTTGCAATGACTTCTGACGGTTGGGATAATTTAATATGAAAGCATGTATATTTCACATAATTTAAAACTATAGAAATTGTATTAAAATGATAACTTCTAATATTGCACTTCGAATTCGATCATAACATATTTCTGTCAGCAATAATTTCTTTATGATTTTGTATACTTTTATTCTTTAATACTTGTTTTCATTAATAAGACATCTTAAATTATTGCCTTACAAACTGTGGCTTATCCATTTTCAATACCTAATATAAAATCAGAAGCAGATATTTATAGCAGCATATTTTGCGGTCCAAAGTTTTACTAGAAACAAAAATGGTGTTCTCACACAAAACTTTTTTACAATAAGAAATATCAAAATAAGGACTTCTCTTACATTGATGAACTAACTGGATTGCTGTAAATTGAGTATTTCATTGGTGTTGTGTGCAATTGCATTCTTTTCGCAACTTCTTTATCAGTTGATGTTCATTAATGTAATTCAAGTAAGAAATAAGTTATTAACACAAGTGTTTAAGAATCTACACGTAGATTGATTTTATATAATTAAAAGGAGTGCTATTTAAATCTACATAGTGTCATTTTTTTGTCACATTTGAATGTCAATGGCAAATGATATTTCTGAATTTAACTTCGGCTAACGGGGCTTAGACTGATATTCTTCTTTACTTTTACATATATACATATTTTTCTTGGATAACTTGAGTTCAACTTTCACTATATCTTTCAGTCGAATAACAAATACACTTATTTAAATCGTAAAAATGTTGGAGCACTTAGAACATCGGAACACTTAGAACTGCGCATCTAACCTTACATGAGTGCCTTGTTTAACATAAAATATCTAATTAAGCTCTTATTATTAACTTATTTTCTACTGTATGTATCATTATCCTAACAAAAAACAGGTCATTATGATTCAAATTGACTAAAGAGGCTTTCTATATTCTTAAGCTGGGCTTTTATTTCACAGCAAAAGTATCATGATCTGGAAGTAATCCTTCAGACAAATTGCCTCTATGTCGTTGGTGACAAATATGTCAGAAGATTTATCTCATCACATGTATTTTGTATATCATAAATTGTACTTTTGCTCTGGAAACAAATACCTAATATTTATTCCAAATAGAATAGATGTGTCTTAATGATAACTCTGACACATTTGTCAGACATCTAGTACAAAGAGTCTCTCTGTGGAGTTTACACATTTGCATATCTAATGCATGTGAAGTAGATATATTTACTGATACAAGAAGGAAGAGAAAAACAACGATTGAGTCTAAGATTGTTCATATAAAATTAAGATAAAAGTATTGTGTTTGTTTCTATTCAAACCATTGTCATATTTAATGACTGTCTTATTTTTTTATAATATAAATACACTGATTTACAGGGCATGTGTTATGTTCTTTCAAAGCATGCATAACTTTAAAAAATAATAAAAAAAACAATAAAAATTAGAGCGCAAAAATGTGGACACATAAGTATTCATTATCGGCGAAGAATGAACGAATGCGACTGGGCGAGTACGCGCAATCATTACTTTTCGTAAATATGCGTGATTAAACGGCCATGCAAAGAAAGCTGACCCAGTAATTGCTATTATGAAAGCATAACTGTCAAATGACATCGCATTTAAAAGGTTAAATACATGTCAAAACCGGCTTTTTAATGCGAAAATAGGAACAGCCCTTATACATGTTTATATCATTTTTCATCTAAAAATAAAGGGGAATATTTCCTTATCTCTAGGTATTAAAAATAGTACTTTCCTTTTATAGATTAAAATGTAAGAACGACATCGCAAAGCATAAAATGAAATAAGCATCATATCTATATACCTGGTTTTAATTGCACCTCGATTTTAAATTTATATAAATTTTATATGTGCTATATAAAATGTTTTATGTTTCAGTAAATCATACAACATAAATTAACAAAATTGAAAAGCAATTTATATCTATTGTTATTGTTTCTTATATTTCACGTATAAGTATCGTTTTTAATCTTTTTATCACATTTAATAAAAAGTTAATAAAAATTAGACGAAAATAATACTAAGAGGAATTTTTATTACATTTTATTTAGAGGTTAATACTTGGTTGCTGCTCGCCATTATGCGATAATGGCCCGAAGATGTGCATAATGGCCTGAGGGCCGCAGGCCCAAAGGACATTATGGACTCGAGGGCCATTATCGCATAATGGCGAGCAGCAACCAAGTATTAAAGTCTTTAATACCTATGTCCGAAATACGGCATTTAGACATCGCCGCTAATCTTGGTTGTCGCCCTTTCTAAGAAACGGTAACAAAAAATGTCATTCAGGCTAACTCTTCGATTTACTTTGAAAACATGACAAAAACAAAATACATATGAGACAATATTGTTTTATTGTTGTTTATATCGATAAATACTCTTTATATTTTTTTTGAGAATAACATTTAGTGCCAGTTTTTTATGATCTTTTGTGCCTCTGAGACGATCAATGTCAACCTCTAAATGCTATCGATCCGATCGGTCTCTTTTAAATAAACTATACCGTCAAACTGAAATAATTTTTGGAAGTTCTGAGGGTCATGTTTTGTCTTGGAATGAGTTATTGTATTCTTTTATTGAGTTTATAAATATTCAATGTTAAGCTTTGTTGATTGCGATTGATAACGTCATTTAAACTTTAAATTTTGTGTACAACTGACTTTAGTTCATTCAACGTCAGCAGCCATCTTGAAAGTCACTGAGAGTTGATGACGTCATACTGTACGTGCGCTCATTCACTCGCCCATTATGGAAAAATAATGCCGAGTAGCAAGGCGGCCAAAATTGCATAATGACCTAGATCTTGCCATAATGGCCCCGAAATACCCTAGATTTTGTTACTATATATAGTAACATAGGTATTAAATCAAATTAATTGTTGTGGTCACAAGAAATATTTTAGATATCTTTATATGCAAGAAAATACTCATTATCAAATTATGTCTTAAATCATTAGCAGCAAAAAAACGTGCTACTTCTCTTGTAATCAATTTTGTTGACACAAGAACAGCACTTATATCTCTTGCGAAAAAATGAATTCAAGAATAGCCATGTTTAGATAAGTGTATTAATCTGTTATGTTCTCCATGTTAGACGTTTCCTTAAATACCTATAATTTCCTGATAAATAATCTTGTTCATTTTCGATTTAGGGATAAGCTTGTCTGGTTTAATCTTATCTCAAATGAAGCTCGTAATCATCAGCTAAATTATTCATCTCTAATATTCATGTTTCCACCACTTTTATTTCATGCGTTTGCTACGGTGAAATAATGTTGTTAGCCTAATCAAAAAACATTATTTTACAGCCAAAGAATTATAGGGATAGAATATAAAAAATTCAACTGAAAATGGTGGGATAATAAATACTGACAACAATGTAAGTTCAACACTTAAATAAACAAAAATGCTAACAAATCATGAGACTGATAGAGATGGTGAATCAAAACGCACATTTAGCTCTGATGAAAATAACAAATCAGCTACAGACACTTCTGTAGATAATAGAAATAATGATAACACAGGAAAATGGTTCCGTGCAAACAAAATACTTAAAATAAGAGTGAAAGGTAAACAAAAAGAATGCCTAATCGAATGGAAAAATTCAAAATTCAAACCAAGCTGGGTGCTTGAAGAAGATGTTAGTGAATTTTTAAAACGAACATATTACATAACTAATAAAGCTTTGTTAGGCCACATGTGTCACAAATCACATTCGTCACAAGTTTTTATGAATTTGTGACGAATGTGATCACATTCGTCACAAATGACTTTTGTGACGAATGTGATTGACCAAAATCGGGTAAAAATGCCAATCACAAACGTCACAAGCAAAATTGAGAATTTTTAAACAGGCGAATCACAAATGTCACAAGTTTATTTTTCAATATGTGATACACGGAATATCATAAGGACAATCGTGGTTATATCAGTGCGATAGTACAAGGGCGACAATGCAATAAATCGATATTGTGATGTCGACATCACGATTACCAATATCTTTTCACCACCATTGCATTATCGCCATCGTACTAACTTGTTTGCAATATCGTATCGTCGGCATTGTATTGTCTTCATAGAACTGTCGCATTGTCGTAATGGTATTGCTATCAAGTCGTCTTACGTTCTCGAAACCTTCAAAAAATTTTTGGTGACAATGCACGGCATAGTATCAGACTTCAACTGGAAGTGATCTTTTACCTCTGTGAACCCTCAAATTTCTTCCCACCATACAGCGACAGTCTAAAGGAATCTCACAGACTTAATCTTAGTTTCAGTACAAATTATGACCATATTTACACCAATGAGACCATATATGATTGTTTGGGAAGTAGCTGAGACCCCCGTTGACTTTCAGGATATCTAATTAGAGATTAGGACCTTTTGACATCAATGAACCTTTTTTGGTCTGACAGACTTTTGACTTCCGCAGACTTTCAGGAATCTTGGTTCAATTAAAGAGTATGACAGTTTGACATCTAGGAACCTTCTTTCATGAGACGATTTTGCAAGTCTGTGCCAATTGCTTGCAGACGCTCTATGGAACTTTCAATATCTATTCCACTAGTAATAATAATATAGTTAATTCGTTTAAACAGAATCGTGTCTTTGTGGTGGGGGCCGCTTTATCGTTTTCGACGCGTCTTAGCTTTTTTTCGCCTTTTATGATTAGATAGTTTCAAACGACGGTGTTTAGTGAATTTTATAGAGGATATTTGTTTGTTTTGAGTGAATATGAAATATATTTCACTGAGAAGTGAGAAAAAAAAATGAAATATGTATCACGATGCGCGTAGCGCGAGTGAAAAATATGAACATTTTCTCACTTCGATGTGAGATATAGTTCATATTCACGAAAAGCAAACACATTTTTCTTTTTATTTTATGTGCCTTTTGAAAAGTGCTTTTAGACCGTTTACTACTGAAGCGCGGAGACTACGCGCGCGTAAACAATGGATTTAGCTCAATACAGGATTGGAGCAGTACCGCTAGACGCTTGCAGAAATCATGATCACAAAATAGACAAATATAGTTTTTTTCGCCGATTTTTACATTTTTCCTTGATTATCGTACTTGATTCGGTGTGAAAAGATGAATTAGACCTGTTAAAGTTCATTCCGTTGGGTAAAAAGACAAGATTGTAGCATTTTATCATTCAAGCGCCTTGTCCGGTATATACCGGAATACGGTATTTAGTGTGGTGCTCCAATCCTTTTTATAGTCACAGCCGTAAACAATATGACGGCAAACGTTAACGCTGCAAGCAAAATAATCCTTATTTATTTATATTTCTTTTTGCGGTCTCATTGTCAACAATCTTACAAAATTACGGACATTTGAATCGAGAAATATGTCATTTAGAATGAAATTAAACAGTTATTTTTAATGCATGTTTAGGAATCCAGACTTATAAATACGTACGCAGAGTGGGCGTGGCTTATATCACCCAAATCTATATCACCACCACTGTGACTGATATAATATGAATATATTTCATTGATAGAACAGTATTTCATTAGTTAGCATCAAATAAATATAGGATATTACATGAGTGTCTTTTTCATATTGAATTTATTAAACGAGTTTGATAAAATAATAAATTGCGAGGCTCTGCCGAGCATTTTATTATTTTATCCAACTCGTTTAATAAATTCAATATGAAAAAGACACTCATGTAATATCCTCTATATTGGCCTACGAGACCGCTAAAGCCCTCGGGCCAATACCTCTTCTTGGCCAATATTGCATTCAGACACACACTAGACCTGTGTAATAACCTAATAAATACGCAACGGCAAACACTATAAATAGAAAAAAAAAATGTGAATTTAAAACGTATATGAGTTTTTTCCATGTAATATGACTGTGGTCAGGTGACGTGATGCGCCAAATATCGATATCGGTCCGACTTCCGGTTGGGCCGATATCGATTTCCCACCTTCGGGTTGCTAAAAAAAAACGCGGAAAGATTGACAATTTTATAAGAAAAAATACGTTTAACTGAAATATATCTTGATAAAAAAGCAAAATTTGAAGAAACACTTGAAAAACAATCTCCAAACAGTTAAATAACGCCAAAATATATTAAAAACAAATGTTTGTGAGGAAATGACGTCAACGTCATTAGACGACGTCAAAAGTCCCTCGCTTTTTTAAAATAAATTATACATTGTCGCTGAACAATGTTTTCAAACGATTTTTTTAATTCTATAATGAAAACCAAAACATAAATGAGCACATGCAATAAAAAGGTTATAGAACAGGTCTGGTGTGCCTTAATGCGATATGGGTCTACAAGATCGGTATTAGCCCTCGGGCTCTTTTAGTGGGCCAAAATCGAAAAAGGCACATCAGACCTCTGTAATAACCTATAAATATATCCCGCCTCTAAACCAATGAAAATTCGTGAACTTTATTAGCAGTATTATAATTGCGGCTAGTATTGTGCAATGTGAGTTTGCTTTTAGTCTTCTTGGAATCCATGTTGTTATTCATTACTTTATATTCTAGCATAAAACTGCCGTTATAAACCATGATTTCGGGGGTTTTTAACAGGACCAAAAAAGGTCTTTTAACAAGGAGATTCTAGCGCTCATGCGCTTGTTAAAACACCTTTTTGATATACGTTTTCCGTGGCACAGCGTCAATACATTGTGGCCCGGACGCTGCTTAACTAAAACGGAAATGACGTCACGGTCACATACAACGCTGACGTTCCCGTGCAATCCGAGGAAAATCAGTGATGTTGCTTGATTGTGTATGGATTGTGTTAGATTTTATGCATGCTTTATGCTAGAATAGCGTTAACGAATGATTGTTCCGTGTCATAACAACTGCTGAAACCCTCGGGATACGTTGGGTCGGGTACCAACTAATCCCTTGGGTTTCTACAGATATTTTAACACGAAAAAAGAAACATGCGTTATTCCTATATTATATCAGAGTTCTTTAGTACTGACGGCTCATCTAGGGTTCAATATGGCGCGGTTCATATAGTTATTTTACCAGTAATATCTATAAAGGAAAGGGTTAAATGAGAATCATGAAGGAAGTTGAATAAATAAACTTAAAGAAAACTTAACATTTCTTGTAGAATATGATTGGTCTTGCGAAGCTATAATTACACGAGGTCATTCAAATATCTTGCAAGCAAATTCGCTGAATTAATGTTTACCGCCGACAGCATCATATACTGATTGAAAAATTAAACAATTGCAGGATACATTTCGAATAAAGACTCCGGGGAAATAGTCGGTTAAAGCATAAATTATCAGGGCCCATATCACTCAAGGTCACGGCGATAATGCACATGCCCTTTTTGTATTGAAGGTTCCCACACAATTAAAATTAGATATATTTAACATTTGAAGACATGAAATACTTAAGTTATCTGACTGAATATTAAGCAACCAGGGGTCTTAACTTCGGGTAAGTGCCGTCAATATACACATCTCCGCTTGGTATTAGATGTACCGCACATAGTTTTGTTTTAAATTATTCAAGCAGATTTGTTGAAGAATAGGGTTGAATTAATGCTTTTCTATGAACAATAAATGATAATAAATTATGGATCATAACTCTGTATTAAACGGCCAAACGGGAAATACTGATGATGATGATGATGATGATGATGATATGCACATCTTGTTTTGTTTGTTTATGTGTTTATCTAAAGTCGCCGCCGGAAAGCCCATATAAGCGACCGTACCCTCAAGTCGGACCAAATCCTTTAGTGTCCCGTCGAGATTTTTCGAGATGCGCATCTCCTCTTTATATTAAACTAATTTCGTTGAAATTCCTAGAGCGCAGAAAAGCAATAGTTCTATATACAGTGTTTTATAAATAACAACAACAACAAGGGGCAATAAGTCTGTTTTTAAAAAGAAATGGAGATATGCTGGTTATATGTGCAACTGGTTTGTGAATGAAGGTTCCTACAAAAGTTGCAGCATCGATATCCATCCAGAAGTTGCTGAAAAATAGCGTGGAAACGAAATGATTCCATATACAGTGTATAATAACTAATCAATGGCCGATAGTGCGGAAACTAAATCTGGACTGACAGGCGGACGAACACGCTAAAACAGTCCCATCACTCCCGATTTCATCAGCGGGGGAGGGGATAAAAATGTCTGTAGTTTTAGTTCCAATAATTGATTTCAGTCCTAAAAAATTGTGACGTTTGTGACTCAGTGAAAAGCATTGAAGAAAACAATATTTATCTCAAATTTGTGACATTTGTGATTTTAAACTCGTGACGAATGTGATTGTCTAAAACATTGGATCACATGCATCACAAAATTTGTGACGAATGTGATCTCATTCTTCACAATTGTGACGAATGTGATTTGTGACACATGTGGCCTTACAAAGCTTGATCGGGCAAAAGTCAATCTTACGTGTGTTTGAAAATAATATGGACCTTTATAAAAAAAAAGTCTAATATAATGTTATATATTGATATCTTTGGTACCTGTGGAATCATTCAACAAAATAAGCTATTTTGACAAAATGTCTAAGGATATAACTCAAAATAAATAACTATTAAAATGACGCCTCTTGTCTGCCGAATCAGTTTGCCTTCTCAATATTAAGACGTATATGACGTTAACGTTAATGTTAACAAAGACGACGGTGCCTTAGCGATCATAATAACTCGCTCTACTTTTTCACGGAAAAAACATGAGCTTTAATTACCCTTAATACCTATGTTACTATATATAGTAACAAAATCTAGGGTATTTTAGGGCCATTATGGCAAGATCTAGGTCATTATGCAATTTCGGCCGCCTTGCTACTCGGCATTATTTTTCCATAATGGGCGAGTGAATGAGCGCACGTGCAAAATGACGTAATCAACTCTCAGTGACTTTCAAGATGGCTGCTGACGTAGTAGTCACTTGCACAAAAAACTCTCAGTTTAAATGACGTTATCAGTCTCAATCAACAAAGCTTATAAACTCAAGAATACAATAACTCTACCAAAGCCAAACATAACCCTCAGAATTTCCAAAAATGATTTCAATTTGACTGTAGAAATAAGATCGGATCGATGACAAATGGAGCTAGACATCAGTCTCGGAGGCACAAAAGTTAATAAAAACTGGCACTATATGTTATTCTCACAAAAAATATATCGAGTTTTATCGATATAAACAAAAATAAAACAACATTGTCTCATATTTATTTTGTTTTTTCATGTTTTCAAATGTAATAAGAGGGTTAAACTGAATGACATATTTTTGTTTACATTGACAACAGTTTTACTGTCCGTTCCTTAGAAAGGGCGACAACCAAGATTAGCGGCGATGTCTAAATGCCGTATTTCGGACATATGTATTAAAGACGTTAATACTTGGTTGCTGCTCGGCATTATGCGATAATGGCCCGAAGATGTGCATAATGGTCTAGCGGCTCGGGTTATATTTACAAACAACCTTTTATATAGGGCCATATAGCCTGTCAAAATCTTTATAACTAATATTATACGAGTAAAAACAATAAGGAAGAGCAACATTGATGGGATGCAGAGTGGACAGTATGTATTCTTTAAACATAATAAAAGTGTTTAAATAATATAAAGTAAGACATGAAGCTCACATGACTAAAGCAATGTGGAGTTTTTATCATTAGGAACCCTAAGAAACACTGGTGTGCAATTATAAAAAAAAATATAAAAATAACATATAAACTTAGATGTAAATAATTTATAATAGGTTGTTATTCTTGAAATTCTGCAGACATATCTCGCTAATTGGACTTCATTAAACTAAATGACATATACGCCAGGCGCAAATGAACGCCTCATTTTAGTCTCCTGTAATTGTATCTTAATGTACAGACATCGATAGACATACGATGCACACAGGTTAGTTTAATTACACTTGATCAAAGTATAGCTTTGTAATTTGTTGTCGCATTGGTTTAATTACTGTAACAGATTTAATGATGACTGGGATAATATTATTGTAGACTTGTTGCTTTGGAAAAACTAATATTCTTTCTAATATTTTGTTAAAGCTTCCGGTTGAAAACATCTGTTTTGTTTTTTAATATGGTTTTCTTATCTATCCATTTCCAACGCACCATAAAATCAATTTGGGCAGTACACTGGTAGACTTTATACAGTCACATATTAATTGAAGTTAGTATTTGTTCTGTTTTGTTTTCTTACAGACATTCTGCAATTAGCTGTCAAATTAACCTTATTTATATGACTGGCTGAAAATTTTAGTTAAGTCAGCCCGAAATACACTTATCATACAGCATCATGTGACAACATGTAAAGTTGATAACAAAGAGAGATAATAAGAATCCCTAAAAAAGCCCACAACGACAAAATTAAAATGTTGCAGGCTCGGTACGACTAAGCCTGTTCATGGATGGTACTGTAAAGTGCGAACTACCGTCCACGCCCCCTAGCAACGGCCTTAAGCAGAATTCAACATTTAAACATGACAAATTTTGAATTCAGTTGTACTTAGTGGCGTCACAGTCCATAAAACTATAACAATGCAACCAACATCCCGGCAATTCCACTAGTTGCGTAGTGCTTTGGAGTGCTTTGGAGTTCATGACTTTTTTTAATCTGCAATTTCCATATTTTGATTGTATTTTCATTGTCTAGAAGGATCTATCTCTCTCTCAAGATGTTAAATCTTTATCATGAAAAAATATTTGCAAAAACACAGCTGTTTGTCAGATTTGGTTATCAGCCACTTGTTAAAGCATGCAATTGATATTTCACAGGAAAATAATTGGACAAATAATCCTAAACAATGTATGATGAGTCAAAATTATAGAATGAAATGTCTCAGTTTTGAGTAATTAGATTAGTTCATCATATACTAGTATTTCGTATTCAATATCAACATAGTAAAGATAATTATTTTAATGTGGTCTTATTACATTAGCCGTAAACCTATGGAAGGGTGAAGGCTTTTTTCAAAAGTGTTATCCTCTTATACTGTCAACGGTCCTTTTACTGTTTTGTAGTATGAACATTTAACCGCGAGCGACATTTCAAAACGCAGACAAAATGTCTTTTATTTCATTGTAATCTAATTCTTTTTCCGTTACAGACATGAAAAACCTTTGGCTTCCTCAAAAAATGGGAATGATTATTTATAGTTTATAATAGATGAATTGTCGTAAGTACACACATGGCATAACTGTCAATGTCGTTCCGACATCTATGTCTATAATGGAATTTGGTAAAGCCTTGATTTCGTTTGTTCGTGCCAATGCGTCATTCCGAGAAGGATAGTAACCAATATTGTAAAATAGATGACACATATGTTCTAAATGGATATATTGTCCTTTTGGTAAAGTCCCCATTTTCAACTGATTAATCAATCATTTAGAAACAGCCTCCATTTTTAGCAGTCCCATAAACAACTATATACACTAATTTGAAACTGTATACAGTTTGACAAAAATGACTTGTTATGATTCATGTAACTTTATGAGAAGTGATTGTTGATTAATCCACTCAGTGTTTTGTATAAGTAATTAAAAAACTTTACCAATAAGATGCCTAAATAATACCTTTAAATCTTATATCGTTTAAGGTGATGAAAAACTAAATTGATATTGATGCAAGGTCAAAACCATACCCTTATTTGTATTTGGGAAATATTCTCTAGCTTCCACTAAAATTAAGGAAACTGTTTTATATTATGTACGTCTGATAAAAACTTATTTAAACTGTATAATGTAACTAGGACTTGCACATTCTCTAATTACGTTTCACGATGATTTTTTATCAAATTGTTGAAAAAGAAACTTATTTTACATTCAATATTCCTTTATACTGTACTAAATCATTAAGCTTTTATACTAGTACTTCTTGAACATATAAGAATAGCAACAGAAATAATAATGATTGAACATTGATGTCATGCGAAATAGAGTTATTATAATAATGGCACAATAACTGTAAGAAATTAGTCTATTGTAATTACGCTTGACTTAAGCAGGTTCTTTCACATGAACTGAAGTCATTACCAATAGTTTTGGGTGGAAATAAATATCAAGAACTAACTAATATTTAATGAAATGTAATCAAGTAATGTCGCACGACGTTGTATCATTTTTAGAATAATTAGCAAGTTCTATGTTACGTTCCTGTTTATTTATAGGCGCACATGAAGCATATTTATTGTAAATGGACAAGAATAAAAACAGTACAGTTCTTCATATCACAGCATCGATCATAATTAGACTTAATTATCATTTATTAAAGCCTATTTCCTAATATGAAAATCATTCTTACCTTATAAGATTGGCATTGCATATTAATAAGTTACCATGATAAAGTATAAACTTTTTAAATTATAAAAAATTATGACAAATATTTTTAAGAAATTTTTTGTTTTTAGTAAACAAGAATTTAAAAAAAAGTTTGAGGCGCCTTTAATTGTAATTTTAGAATCCTTAGAATGATAATAAGAATGATATTATTTAATAAAATATACTAAATTTACACTTCCAAATGAGTGCCACTTATCTTTATGTTTGCTTATCAACTTATTGACAAAACTGATCCAATACAAAAGTACCAGTTATTAAAAATAATAAACATTCATTGTTTTTAAATTTAAATGACACAAACGCTTAAGACTAGTAATACGAACTTTTATAAAAATCGAAATCCACCGCTGTTCTCGTAGGTATAATTACATATACAATTATTATTTCATGACTGTCTTAGTTTACGCAGGATTAGATACAAAATTAAAAATACTATTCATAAACCATTTGGAAATGCTAAAGATCTTATAACATGTAATTATATTAATATCTGTAAGTTTATTATATCTAAGTAAAAATTAACGAGACTATATGTTACAGTTATTGAATTCGTCTGAACAAAACAATTTAATTTTTCATCAGAAGTACAAATATGTAAAATTAAGTGTAAAGTTGACAAAAAAACAACAACAAACAAACAAACAAAAAAAACAACAACAAAAAACGAAACTGTTACAACAAAACATCTAACTAAGAGAAAATCAGAATCAAAATTGTAAATGTCTGTTATCTATATAATTGTTGGCTAAACTATCCGCTATACAGGTTCCCTGTCATAAAGTGTTTTGGTAGATCTACATAATACGAATAACATTATTGCAAACATCTGAATGAGCAGTTTATCAAACAGTGAAACGATTTAGTGAGTGCTATATCATGAATTTATTTCCGATAAAATTGCCATCAGCAACGAATACTGCATAAAATGCACTCTGCATATTGTCGAATATCGCGCTTAAGGCTATATTTTATATAAATTCAATATTGATGCTGCTTTTTTTCTGATCTTAAAATGCATTTTGTAGTAAATTATTAGAAATATGCATGATAAAATTGTCTTGATAAGTGATAGCCTTTTATTTGTTCAAAAGATCTGAGATAAGAAATAAGTAATGATCGTTTTAAAATGTTACTTAAAACAAATTTGATGCAGTAAAATTGTATTCAGTCAGAAAATGAAATTTACCTTGGTACTGATGATATTTTCTTACATTTGTTGGTTCATTTGCCTTGTATGCATTCAAACATCATCTTTAGCAATCTTATATTTACTCTTGATTTGACACCTAGAAAAACAAGAGAGCATATCAATTTTCAACAATTATTTTTATCAATACAACTTTAACTACTTTTGAAAATGTAAAACGGCTAGACGTGCAAAAAAGTTAATTGGAACTTGTTCATATCAATATATCACTTAATATGTCGCTGAATATTTGCTGCTTTAAATTATGATTGAAGCAACAAAAGGTGCAAAAACTCAATGTTACAGGTGGGCTGACTGGCTTGAAATTTACATTTATATAATAATATAATTCATATTTCTGAGTGGCATTTTAAAATTGCAAAACCGACAGAAATATTAATATTGACACATACATATGTACTTTTATGATTAGTTTTATGATTGCTTTCTTTATTTTAAAAAATATCATTTCCGAGACCTTGCATGTTTGCCCTACGTTGTCGGTTATTTATGCCCCGGTCACATATTCACGGATAATGCCACGGAAGAGCTACGGTCTAATCGTTCACGGATTACTACGGAAATGTGAAATTTCGTAGTCCGCTACGGTTCCCGTACGGACAAACAACGGTATGAGTACGGAGTCCGACGGATTTACCACCAAAACTCCCGGAGAGACACGGATTGTTACGGACCGACACGGTTTGATACGGAGCGACACGTATCAGGACGGGCGCACTACGGATACACTACGGTCTGCTACGGTATAAGCACGGGTTAGTACGAATAAGTACGGTCTGATACGGAGAAGAACGTATTGATACGGAGAAGAACGAATTGCCACGGATCTATACGGACCTAATACATCCGTCCACAACCTCTTGCTTGCTTATTTTCAAAATGCCTTAAAAGAAAAGAACACCTAGAAAACGAATTGCAGAGTTCAATGATTTTGGCGGAGAGGACCCGGCCTAATCGCGTCCGACCCCCGAGACACATCAGGTACGATTAAAGTGAATTTCTTGAAGGACGCTGGATCCTCAACAATTTCGGCCATGAGAGCCTCATACTAAACTTGAAGCGGTCTTCGTAAAAGCCCATCTCTAGTCCACCATCTCGTCTGTCTTCTCTTACCTGATTAGATATGGACTAGTAATCATTAATGAAAAATGTTGATCAATACTGCTTCTCTTTTAATTTTAAGATTTGCTGTTCATCTTACAATTACATTAATAATCGTGATGTTTATGTTTTTAAAATATGTAAAAAGGTTGTTAATTAATCTTATCATCACTCAAGGGCCAGCCTCCGAGGCTTAAGAGACACTTCGTTTTATGTACATACTTACTCCAATTTCACGATCCAATGTTTGTAAAATATGTAACATTACATTCTATTACCTATGAATTGTAGTACGATATAAATATAAATTTACTTCTATGTATGTCATTAAGCAGCTCGATCACTGCCTCCGCATTCAGAGCCATTTCAATATAAAGTTGCACCAGTAAATGTCAATTATCATTTATCAAATGTTTCCGCAAATATGTCTTTTTTTAACAAGCTGGTAGTGTTTATACCCTTGAAAAAGTACATGATACTTAATTCATCCGTGCTAAACAGTGGTGGACCGTACCATTCCGTACCGTTTCGTGTTGCAACGAAATAAACCGTATAAGACCGTGCTAATCCTTGCCTCTCCGTAGTACAACGTATAACGATCGTGGCTTTCCGTGACAATGCCGTATTAATCCGTATTAAAACCGTAGCTTATACGTAGGGTAAACGTACAAATACGTAGTTCTCCGTACAAAACCGTGGAAATCCTTGACAAGTTGGTGGACTACGAATCAGTACGGACCAGTACGGTTTTCGTACGGACCAGTACGTATCAGTACGGATTAATACGGACTAGTAGGGATACGCTACGGTTGATTTTTCCGTAGCAAATTTTTGTGCATGTTCAAAAATTGTCAAGGATCGCTACGGATATACAAGGACTACTACGATTGATTACGGTTACAATACGGAGAGCTACTGACCCGTACGGGTAGCTACGGACGATGCCGGAATTAATCCGTGGCTCTTCCGTGGGCGTATTCCGTGAATATGTGACCGGGGTATAACATAGTATGAATGTTCTAATTATATGAAATTTTGTGTGTTTCTCCAGGTGATTTGTTTTTGTTTCGACAAAATGCGACTGCCATAATATTTTCAATTATGACGTCAAAACAATTCAGTCAACGAACTATTATTACACACTCTGAAAAGAAAGTACTAATTTAAAATATTTTGTCTAGGAAACAGCATTGTTTTTCTCCAACTTGAAAACTTTATATTTGTATGATATACTTCTTTTTTGTGAAATCTATTTCTTAATATTAAAGAAAAATGAGGCTAACAAAATGTTGTCAAGTAGAGTCTTATTTTAGTCTATCTTAAACCATTAAAATACATCTAGATATCAAATTCCATTACTGTTAATGAGTTTCTTTGGAATGACGACCTGCCACAATTTGAAATTTTTAAAACACTACCTGCACATCAACAGTACATATTAGCATTTAACACACCTATAAAACTGAACATTTTTATAAACTCTTAAATACTATAATCTAAAACATTTGATGCAAATGCTGTTTAGAATGTGTTTTTATGTAACAAGTTATGGAATATTCTCCTTAATGCTTAATCCGCCTCTATTGTGTTTCAAACTCTAGTTTCGTGCACTTTGTAATTATATACGTCCAATTAAAATCTATTGTAAGAATATTTAAAGCATTTTTGTCCTATTTATATTTGATGGTTCTGTATCGCCGTTGCTCTGTGGTTATAAAATTAAACGGATCATCAAATACCAAAATTTACGTTTTAAAATTCACTATAATTGCTTATTTTCATGAATTTAAAATTCAATCTTATCTCAAAAGTGGTCTTAACATAGCATATGGTAATTAACTTTAAGACATTGTTTTTAGTGAATTAGTTGTTTATTGCTTTAGCTTGTGTTTCAGTGTGGTGCGTGAAATATGCTGCATTCTTCAATGATTCTTTCAAACGTAACCAAATATCATATCGCAGAGAAAGTTCCGAATTTCATGTTGGCTAAAAAGAAACAACAAAATGTGTGTACTTTTAGTTAAAAAAGAATCCGCTGGGGCTTAGATATTGATATTATGATTTCTTTCTGGTAATTTACGTATTCCAGAGATAATTGTAATGACGTAGCTAAGTAAATCAAATTCTACATGTAAAAAAACACACACACAAAACTTATACCCGCTGTCATTTGTTAATCAAACCTAAACAATTTCATATTGTTGTTTGTAAGAGCAGTCATTTAGTCATTAAAATGGCAAACCACTATAATTACTCCTAAGGAACCAAGCGCGAAGAGCATGTACTAAAATAAAAATTAGGAAATTCAAATGAATTTAATTGAACTTATTATATGATCTAAATATAGCAGCAATCTTATTGGTCCAAACAGTAGTCAACAGAACTTTTTATACAATCATATTCACTGGGTGTAGTATCATATTCACTGGCTAAATTGGATTTTCCCAGTCTAAAAACAGATTGAGACTCATATTCAATGACCATATATCGTAGACTGTTAATTACGCGTGATTATCAAAAAAATAATTGTTGCGTTTTGATCTTAATGGTATATTTCTCGATTTAAATATCATTACCTACCGGCTCCTTTGTTAAAAGCGGTCTAGTAAATCACTTACCGACCGGTTAACAGGTCTGCAAATAGATACCGACCGGTTCTTGTTCTATTGTTCTCTATACAATAGAAAATATGTGAAGTCGAGAAACTCGTGAATTACAGTACACAATATTCACCGTAAAATAACGCTGAATTGTGGGGGAGGGGGATAATAACCACTTTGAATAGGAAAAAGGGTCAATATATATTTTAAAGATTAACCGAAATAAATTAGCGCATACGGCTGTAAGTACCCTCATAACTTATGTTCAAGATTATTTGTGAGAAAAACGAACTGGCTAGTGTTCTGGCGTTGAATTTTTGTGTTTCGCCGATATTAATGAGTATAACAACGCACATAAGCCTTTCTTTAAATTTTGCTTTTCGGTATACCTAATACATTTGCCGAACTTTAAAGCTTCATAAGATACTTGTTTTCGGTATTTATTTCCACAACTATGTCTGAATTTGCACAATCCTGCATTATTTTAACAATTCTGCATTATAGGATAAATACGACGATTATATTATTGGTGCATATCGGATCAAAGTCAACTTCTGCATCTTTCTTTCCCAAAATATTAATTTTAGTGAGAGTATAGTTCATCTTAAGTATTAGACCGTTTTTTCTTATTTTTTCCCAGTTATTTTTACATTACAATTTGGATTTTGTATACCAGTACCAAGAATACGACTTGCGCTTCCATTCTAGACCGCGTGCTTACATGCGGTCTCCTTACGGATAATGCTAATTAAGAATACACGGAAAGAAAATTCTTCCAAACATGCATGGATGAAATTCTAAGAACATTTAAAATCAGCCATCATAAAAAACAACAACAACAAAACCCAACTTACATAACGGTGTAATTACATGCATTACTAATATTTATTCATAGAACCCCGTCTTTTACTTTCCTTTGAAAAAATTGTATATTTTAATTATATAAGAAATAGCCTGATCATCTATTTACCATGAAATAAAGATAAAGTGTTCCCTTTTTGTTTTTATGATTAGAAAACATTTTTATCTTCCTCAGTATTTGTTTATATTATTAATATGTTATGTATTCATATATCAAAATAATGATCTTACCTTTCCCTACTCGACAAGTTCTGTTTTCATTTTCTGTGGCTCAACTCAACAAGTACATTACCTAATGAAACCCCACGAAAATCACGAGAATATTCAAATAACACCTGATTTGTGAACGAATGAATTACAAGAGCGTAGCGGATGGTATCTTTGCTTGGCTTTGGAATGCTTTCTTAAACATGATAAAGTACATAAGTAATATGTTTCTTGTGAGTAATATTAATAAATACTGAGCTAAAAACTGATGTATGGATAGAAAAACAAAAGAGCATGTAGGTAAGATAGTTACCGCACTCGGAATAGGTCTGCATAGTATTTACAGACCCGGTGGCCTTTTAAAAACCTCGATCGCTACGCTCTCTCGGTCTTCAAATCGCCACCCGGGTCTGTAAATACTATGCAGACCTATTCCTCGTACGGTAACTATTACTTACTTTACAATTATAGGTAAACGTTACACCGCAATGATGTGTATAAACTTGAATTACTTTGTATGCGCAACGTTAGCGTAGTTGTTGCACGCCTTCCACGTGTGTATTTTCCCGCGCTTCAACGAAACAGACAAAAGTTTTTCATGTATACGGTTGTACTTTCTGTGATTTAAAAAAAATTGAAGCCTATTCATATAATAAAACAATTATTGACTAGTGTGCCATTAAATATGATGTGATATTCACCGGCAGAAGGTCATATTGACCTCGGCTATCGTCTTGGTCAATATGTCATCTGCCGGTTAATATCACCTCATATTCAATAGCGCACTAGTCAATAATTGTATATTTATTCAGTCTATAGAGATTGTACTGAAGTAAGGTATGAAAAGTGTTATGTAAAATAGATATGTCATGGGAAATGAATACTTTGATATATATTACTGAATGCTGGGATATAACTATTATTCAAATGACATGTTTTATATTTCTTTTGGCTTAAACACATAACGAATCTTTAAATTTATATTAATTCTGATATTGATCATTGATATGAATAATAAAACAATCTACTAGAAAAAGTTAAACAACGGATTTTAAGTCAACATGTCGTCAATCTGAAAATGTTATTTAATCTGATAAAAAAATTCTTCATAAATATGTCATGAAAACGTTTCGAATAAATCAGTTTAAATTAATTTAATATATCTATCAGACCGAGTGTTGAGTCATATTTTGAAGAATACGCTGTGTCCTCTAGACGAACAGTTCAATGAAATTGAAACCAAGAACCGACAATAATCAGTTGGACTTGAAAGCTATAGGGGCGCAAAATAATTTCAATGATATTGAATCTAATTAAACGTTAAATCAAATTTTTAAAGTAAAAAATAAATATTTGTACAATAAAAAAAGCCAATTAAATCTACCATTTGAGGATGAGCAAGTGTTTTATTTTGTCATAAATATTTTCTAAAAAATAATAAGGATATTGGATTTCGAACGTTAAGTAAGACGAGAATATGGTCATTGACATTGGAACAAGTCTATGAATACAAGCTACTTGTTCAAAAGGAGCGGTTTCAAAAAGAGGAAATAAACAGGAAATACGTATTCCTAAATGGCATATAATCACTACGTTAGCCTAATTATATTGTCAACCGCTGCGAATAATTGGACCTTATGTGGCTTTAGTTATTGTACTGAACGTAAATTTCTCATAAAAGGACATACAAAATGGAAAATATGTTAAATCCTGTCATTTAAAAAAAATATTTTTTTTATAAAAATAATAATCGTTTTCTAGTAAGCTACATTCGATGTATTTGACATGTTTTCTTAGACCGCAAAATCAGATCCCCCTCCCCCACTCCTTTGTCAGAATATACACTACCCACTTACACATAACATAGCGCAGCGTGACTTTAGCACAATTAGAGGTGGGCAGAATGTAGGATTTAGTAGATTTTTGCACACTGAAATGTGGAGCAGAATGAAGGATTTAGAAGGTTTTTCCATGTTTTTTAAGACATACATGTATTCATATAAAGTGATGACCTCTGAGGGTTTTCTCTAAAATCATGTACAACATGTACACATATATATATATTGATGCACTCGCACGGTTTGTTTACTGACAACATGAACAACATGTACATACATATATATTATATTGATGCCCTAGCAGGATTTTCTCTATCAACATGTACATACATGTCATAAAGAGACAACATCTCTGAAATACTTTAATTTTAAAGAAAGTTTTTATTATCTTTCTTTAAAAAAGACGAAACATAAAAAAAGATTTTCTTATTATTGTATAAAAAGTTAAACAATTTAATACATAGAGAAAAAAGACAGTACCATATGTCCTTAATTCGGCACTCTTATTGATCGGGATTAAAGAAAATGTGGCTTATTTTAGAAAAAATCGATGCTGTCATTTATACTATCTTCTCTTTTGTTGACATTTAGTTAAAGAAATGTCGAAGTTAATTTAGCAAAGCAAATGTTTCTGGCTCCTCGTAGATCATTTAATGTCATCAAACTCAAACGAAAGTCTAAAAATGTATCACGGGTGTTAAATCAGCACAAAACAAGGACTGTTAAGAAAATTTATACTTCACCAAAAAAAACATGTTCCATGTATCGTCGTCGCCCATTAAAACATATTATATCAATAGTGAATTGGTATGAAAAATCAATCATATACTAGTAGTACATCTGTTACATTTAGATACATTTTGTAAAAGGTTTTCAAAAATTATCAAACCAGTTTGACGCATAGAGGATTTGAAAAAGTGTAAAAACCCTGTTACACTAGTGGGGGCGTTCTGATGAAAGCGCAATGGGTCGCAAAACGTATGCCATAACAACTCAGTAGCACCTCCCTCAACGCAACAGGAGCGCCCTGAAAGCACAAAAGGAACGCCGAAAGAACGCGTTGGATATCCACGGCGCTTGTACAGAGATTATGTGGCGTCTCTTCTGCGCTTAAAAAGCTTTTGCACGGCTCTTTAATGGGGCTTACCAATATAAGCGCAGTGTGAGCGCTGCGAGAGCGCCGTAAAGCGTAGTGGAAGTGCAAAGAAAGCGCATTCGCCAATAAAACGGGTTGGAAGATGCAAAGCATCGCATAATCGCCGTGAGAACGCCGCTAAGACGCCATGAAGTCTCCATGTCATCAAAAATATCACATTTTTATTGCAATCAGACGGTGCTTTGTTAAATTTAACAGCGCCGTACAAACGCAGTGAAAGCGCAGTCTAGTGTGACAGGACCTTAAGTTTTATTGAACGAGTTGAATAAAATGGTATTATGTAAGCCTCTTGGCGCGACTTTAGTGTAACACTACCATATCGCGCGTCTTTACACAAACATTTAGCACGTCTTTACACTATATTGGTATTACGCAAATGACGTCACGTCAAAATGTATGCACGGCTGTGCCATACCATATTTACGTTTCTTCTATCTATTTGGCCATTTTCAAAAACGGCATGGGTATGTGATAAATTTGTTTAACATGTCAGCTTTATTGTTTAATGGATGGATAAATGCTGTTTACAATAGTTTTTATAGTGTTAACATACGAGCTTTAACACGGTTCATAGCAAATAATCGACAAAATTTAAGAATCAATTTTGACATCCATGTCGTACGTCGTGGTTGTGGATAAATCGCAAAAGTTTAAGATATAACATATAAAAATATTTTAACAGGCAGATGTATTATCATAATGATAGGCTGGAATTGAATCTCTAAATTGACCGGTTATTCATAGTTGTAAGCTATGGGTGAGGGCAATTGGCTTAAAACACATATGTGCAAAAAAAGACTTTCTCTAGTGTAAGATAAAGTAAAAGAAAAACAATTTTCTAAATATCTAAATATCTCAGCTGAGCTGATAAATTACCACTACGTTTCAAAAATAGGCTCAATCACTCCGAGCCTGCACCATTTTCGGTTTTGCCGGTTTGTGCGTTCTTTTGGGATTATTTCCCTATTTTATTGTCACATCGATGTTATTTGTGTCGTTAAAGTCGGTCGTAGAGTTTCTCTAGTCTCTCATTCATGTATATACTAAAACCTCGGAACAATAAAATGCTTTAAGATTGTGAATTTATTTGACGGGTCGCGTAATTTACTCCTCTGCATCTATTTTGTTTCAAGTTTTCTTACTTGAAGTATATCATTTTTAAACACCATCTTAAATAAGTTACAGCTTCATTAATAACATTTATTTCAAAATGTAATTTTAACTGTTGGTCATTTGTTTGGCGATTACTTTGTGTTCACAATTATTTACGGATCAAGCGCAATTTCTTTATTATTTTATTTTTATTTATATTAACAATTCAATATCATTTCTAAAGTGTGTCGGAAATGTGTGTGTTCCTGTCCTGGAGTTTTAAAACATGTTTAGTAATTGAATGTTTCTGTAGCATATGGTGTGCCTGAGAAATGTAGCTTGTTACATCCATTCTTTCAAACACAAACATGGTTTATATGGACAGGAAAATGTCCCAAGGTTTCCGCTTTCAACAAAAATTATAATTTTGTGTTTCTTAACTAATCCATCGGGATTTTCTAAAACAGAAAACCGAAAAAAAGAACATATTCAAGTTATATCAGGTTTTAAGAATGAGATGCTTTGATCTATTTCGTATTCCCTGGATAATTGTAATGACGTAAGTTATTAAGATAAACTTTTCAAAATAATATAGTTTATTAAGCGGGAAACAATGTTCAACAACACCCGCTGTTATTTGTTAATAAAGCCTTAAACATACTGTTGTTAGCAAATCCAAACACAGAATAATCAACAACATTTGTCTGTTATAGCCGATTCCGTGATGAAAACACTGTTTGGCACTAACGCAACAGTACATATCCAAAACCTTCAACTTATACATGCACTGAACAACTGTAAATGTTGTTAAACATATCCATGACCTACATAACCTGATAAATTGTGTATTGAATTCAAATGACAGATTGAATGACACACTACATGACAAGTGAACAAATTGTATGTTACTGTTTTTGTTAAATGTTATTTAATTGCTATTTTATTGATATTTTAGTCTACAGTTTGTAATATTCAAATAATTTAATTGAAATAAATTGGAGCATTTGTGGAACAAAATCTTTGTTTTTAGCGAATAAGGTAATTTGACCAATCTGTCGCGATAAAAAGTATTGAAATTTCAATAAAAACATGCACATTTAAGCTAAAAGCACGATATATAATACCAGAATTTAGCAGGATAAATCGAATACATGGTTGATGTCGGGATGGAGAAAAGGTTTATCCCCGGTTCGCTCAAGTCTCACAGAGAACACCTTTTCCGCTCACCGGATAACCCTTCTCCACCCCGACGTCAACATTTTTTCTATGTATTTATTGTGTTCAGTAACAAATCAGTTTAATTAAATATTGTTATCAAGTATTCCGACTTAATTCATTTACATGTCTATTTTGTCTATTGTGTGAATGCAAAATATCTGTGAATATATCGATAAAAATGTATCTAGATGTTGTTAAAGGAATAGGAATGGATGGATTGATGTCTGTCTAATATTAATATTCACCATTTAAAAAGAGGTACCATGACAGTTTTACTGTTGACATCAACCCTATAAGTGAGAAATTCGTGTTTTAAGACACTATTTTTTACTTGAGAAATAAGTTCATTGGTGCCGCCATTTTGGCGTTCTGTCATTCTCGCGAGACAGACGAGACCGAGATTGTGACATGTAACACCCACTTCCGGTATAGGTATACACGCTGGTACAACTGAAATATATCTTGATGAAGAACTTATTAATCTTATTGCGTACATTATACATTATTTATGAAAACATCATATGGAACTGAAATGTTTTAATTAATTAATTGAAGCTGGGACATACGATAATATCGCATATCCCAGATTGAAGACGCCGCGACATTAATTATCATTTGTCCGATTTTCAAGCTTGCTGATGATCCCACGTACCACATGATTTAAACAATGACTGCTTAATTTTCAAAGATAAACCATCAATTTAATTAAGGTACTATGAGAACTTTCTTAAAATTTTCGATATTATATCCTTTTATTTTGTACTTAATTTTCGCTAGACAAGATGTCCGAATAGAGTACATCGCCGGTCATGTATCTTTTTTTCAGCGTCAAATATCAACTTAATCCAATATGCAGAGATCTGCTGAGGACGCGATTTTCCGCCATTGACGCTAAAAATGAGAATGGCGCAGGAAAATCGGCAGCCAGACTTATATCGTATGAAAACAAAACTGTCCGTTAGGTTATTTAGGCACCCAGTCAACTGGTACCAACAGAAACAGGTTGCCCATTCCCCTGTAATTACGCATATTCTCGGGTTTATCCAGTTCCCTTTAGCTTTTTTCCACGTTATCTACTTACCCAATCCCTTTCCGACACAGATACGCATTTCTACTACCGTAAATTTAATCCAATTGAATAAAAAATCATAATTCCACTTAATATTTGAATTGGTTATTGGTGACTGAAAAAAAATGTGTTGCTATTTTATGAAATGCTGTAATTTACAGTATAACTTGACAGGTGCGGAACTTAATTTCCCCTAAGGTCATTCAGTTCACTATGAAGCGTAAAAAAATAGATGTCTATTTCGTCATTAGAATAGTTGACAAGGGTGATTAACCAATCAGGGCAACATTGTGCATTATCAAAAGGTCTGTCGGCCCAGAGGCATACAAGGAGCAATAAAAATCGTAAGTACACAGTGTGACAGGAACATTTGGTGCAAATTAGGAACAATTAAAATGGATAATGCACAGTATTAGACATAATTAAGTAGTAAGAACCAGCAATTGTGTGAATAAATTATGTAAATTAGATTTTTGAGCAGCCAATTAAATGTTTTGCCTGCAGTTAATATTAGGCTACGATTACATAGTAAATAAATACCACGCAGCATCATACGTTGACAGACATGTTAACAATTTACTTTTCAAAATAGTTGCTTATATTTTTGTAATGTGTACATCAATAATATTATAACATATGTTTACACCTTTTAATTTCAAACTGCAAAAAATTTAATTGCATGTACTATTAAGAACACGTTTTAGTAGATTTTTTTTATTATAATCATGATAATTATCGCCGTTCAATAATTAGTTGGTGTGCTTTTTTATTTAATTGCATTATTTGATTGTGAAACTTTGTTAAATAATAACATGTGTATTTATTAAATCTGTAAAATATTGTTAAATTACATTAAGATGAGACTTTAATGAAGTTCAACATAGCATTGTTTGGAGTAACGGGCATTACTGGCCTGAAGTGATGCGACCGGTAGACGTTGATTTTTTATTTGTTTCTTTATTTTCTTTTTTTTTATATTTTGAACCATAAAAAAATCTCCTCTACACCTCCTGTGAAAATTAAATTGTCTGGTCAATACTTTATTATGTTAATATTTCTCTACGATTCAACTAGATTTTTCATAAATCTAAAGATGTGGGGAAATGACATCACGCGCACCTGTTTTTATACGACCAATACACAAACATGGACGCGCCTACTGATTTTTAGAAATCGGTAATTGAGCGATTTGAATTTTGATATCATTCGTTAAATATTATTATTTGGCGGCGGAAAATTTGCAGATTTATTATTTATAGTATTCTTTTTCTGAAATCAAGTTTTTATTCTAACCTTGTCTTTCCCTTTAAAGGGTAGGTAGAATTATGTATAGGAAAAGACGCACTTGTAACAGCATGTTTGATATAAATCTATTCGCATGTCCATTTGTGTGTCTGACAATTAGGGAATTTCGTTAATGAATTTAAAATTGTCAATTCGATACTTTTTGTTGATAAAGAAATGATATGCTGGCATGTGGCAAATATTTTTGCCATTAATTAAATGGTTTGTATGTTAAAGGCAAAAGAAGATGGAAACAGAGGGTCTGGAACATTATTGATTATGCTTTAAATTAGACTTTTATGCGTTCTTCTTTAATATGCGCTGACACAAAGGACAATGATAATGCGGATATGTTTGATAAAGAAACAATAAGTGTGTATGTGCATATACATAGAGAAAGAAACAAATTCTAGAAATGACGTTATTTATACGTTAAACCTTGTATGAATAGGTATGTATCATTACCGCTTGTTCGAAACAACATGTAAACCTGTAAAAAGTTACCGGAACATGAACCCCCAAACTTTGTGTACGCATCATCCAGCGCTTGCATTATGAAAAGAAGAAAATTTATGTCCATTGCTTGTTTGATATTTTTGTTTGTTTAATTTTTCGTTTGATAATTCTTGCGAAAGAATTTTCTTGTAAAACATCAATTCCTGTATTTATTTCACAAACTTTTAATTCTTATTTGTATTTGCAATGAATGAATGAAAAGAACTTGTTTTGATTACAGTGTTAAAGGGGGAAACATAACTTATAGATTCTTATTTTTGTATTTCTCTCAGCCCTTACTAAACTAGTCTTTGGAGGTAAATAAACCTTTTTTTTGAATATTGCATAACATTAGGGCTACTCTGTGGCATTTTTCGTGACTTATTTTCTCGGTATTGAAATGCCCGATCATATTGACAGTTGTTCTTCTGATTTAACCTTTAATTATTACATTTAAAATTTGTTTCATTTTTTAATTTAAAACTTTTTTTTGGGATCCTTATAGCAAAACATTCTAAGTATATACATTTTAAAACTTTTTGTCAGCTTTCAAAAAAAAAGCATATTGCATTTTTCAATCAAATTACACCCTTTAGAAACAATGTTTGAAATATATTTACAAAATTCATCGATAATAAAATAATACAAATTCAATTTAAAGTAACACTTCCTTTTGGCTCTGTTTAAAAATGCATAATTTTGAATATTGTTGGTTTTTTATGTTCTTCTTGTTTAAAAAATTTCCTTTTATTTTTTTCTTGGGGGGTATGGGGATTTTTTTTTGGCGAAAAGTACCAGTTTTAACGATTCCGGGGTTTTTTTGTTTGGCCCCTGCACACCGAGGGAAAAGGGGAAGATTTATTTCAAAATACAAATTTAGTCAAAATTGTGGATGGAAAAATGGGGAAACACCTTTAAAAGTAGGAACCCCTTTTTGTTAGACTTTTGAAGTGGGCGAAGGGCGAAGTGACTTTTTAAAATTTGAAAAATAAAAAATTAAAATGGAAAATTTAAACCGGGTTTTGTTTTTTACTTAGGCTTTTTTGGGCAATTACACTAAATAAGGGCCCCCCAATTGTCACTTCCTATGAACTATAACGCCAAACGAAACAATGATAGCAGTTCTATTAAATTTATTGGAAGCATCTGGGACAAGATTGGACTGAGGCAACATTACTTTGCCAAGAAGGCAACTATCCTTTTTTATTTTATCGTAGACATACAGGACGAGAACGGGATGCAGCTGTATTGGCACGACAGTCAACGCACACATCAAAAATTCCACGGCGGGATATTTTTGTGGTGAAAGTTTTGTGATTTAGCCCGTGAGAAGGGAATTATAATATTCTAACAGATAAATTTCCGTTTAGTTTATTAGGTTTATTTAGTTATTTGTCTTAATAATGGCTTTATATTATAACACAATATAACGTTTGGGTTTTCGATTATTTATTTTATTTATTGGTTCAGCGATTTTAGATAACTTATGACCGTTAAACGATTTTTTATTTTTAAAGTCTTTCCAAACTTATCAACAAAAACATGTTTGATATTTATAAAGGGATTTTTAAAGAGAAATCATATTTAAAAGTTGAATATGTATAACCCTTTTTGTTTGGTTTTTTGGAAATTCATTTCTGATCTAGGTCAATTTCTTGACGAGGTTTAAACCCAATGTACGGCCCCATTTGTTTAAATAAATTTCCCCAAGGGATGCCGATCAAAAAATTTTAAAATCCTTAAAAATTTTTATTTTTTGTTTTAAAAACGTTCATGTATTACCGTTTGTATGTTTTGTTTATATTATTATGTATTTTTCAATCACTTGTGGAAACAGATGTTTCAGAAAAAGGCTTATTCTAAGACGCATTTCATTTGATTTCCTGGTTAGGTAACTATACAGAAAAAAAGGGTAGATACAGAAATTTCCATGGGTTGAGAAGATCCTTATAATGTTAAAATTAATTAACAAAATTAAATAGGGTCTTATTTCGGGGTCCCCACCCAAAGGGGAAAAATTGGGTTTTTATTTACCTTTAAAAAAAAGTCTCAATTTTTAAAGGGGGCATTTCTTTTTAATAAACTTTTTTTGCAAAAATCTTTTTATATCGAAATTGGGGAAAACGCGGGAGCATCACCCTTTGAAAAAGGGGTATTTTACCCATGCGTATAAAGAAGGGTAGGGGTACACCCAACCCATGACCCCCTCCCCCTGCAAAATGAAAGTTGAACGGGATTTCGGGGATTATTAGAACATGCTTTAAAAATTTCCGAAAGGGTTTAAAAAATAAAAAAAGTCCAAAAATAAAAATTGGGGAAAGTTTTTAAAAAAAATTTTATTTAACGATTTTAATTTTAATTTCAATTGGGCCAAATTTGGTTAATTGAGAATTAAAAGCTTCCCCCAAAATTTTAAAAAGTTTTAATTTTTTCAATATTTCAATTCCACAGTCACCAAACAAAAACCAATGCCATTTAATAAACCGTCTGTTGTTATTTTCGACAGCACCATTGTTTTTTTTCACTTTACAGGATAATTATTATCGGAAATAATTTTGAATGAAATAAACATTACGTTATAAAACTCCATTTTACAAACAGCAAGACAAGGTGTTACATTTACATGTTTACATTATACCGAACAAAGGATGCGGTTTTTTGATACATGTATCAAAGAACACATGTACACTGTTCATATATTTTGTGGACAATATTGAATTAAAAAATCTGATTGAATAAAAGTATATCAAATTATTCATGAAACTCAAATAAGCCGAAATTTTAACACCTCTAAAATATTATTTTCTAGATTTTCATTCAAACAAAATATCTGAGCAGGGATCTATCAATTTAATTGCGTTTGAAAACCACATGAATAGCTGTTGAGTTGGTGGAAACGTTTTAAAAGTATTAAGTATTGGTCAAGTTCAAATATTTTGTATATTTTAAGGTTATTGCTACCATTTGTTGTGCATAAAAACAGTTCTTTGTTCCCCTTTTTATGTTCCTGCTGCGGTAATAAGACATAACACAATAACACAATAAGACATAACTTTAAAAATATATAAGTTGTCTGATTGAATAATTTCGCATTAAATAATTTGGTAATACTTTGCTAATACCTCGTCGTCTAAGAGTAAACTATTTGCATTTTATGCGACACATTACTAATAAATATCTACTGGACATTTGTTGAAATTTGATAATGAAATTATGATGAGAGTATGCCTCACTACTGCAAAAAGGCAATTTACATATTGCACAACTGTTCGCCTGAGGCTATAATTTCCGAAAAGTGTAAACATACAGATGTTTATTCTGATCTTTAGAGCTTTAGATGCAAATTATGCTATAAATTAAAGTTTTGCACGATACAATTGCGAAGTAAGAATATGTTTTTTGTTCAAAGATCTGACTCAACGAAATAATAAAAATAAAAGCTGAGCATATATATGAGAACAGAAGGTAATCTGCTGTATTGTTTTCAGATAATATAAGTTACTTTTGATATTTTATTGCACAACATATTTTACGCAAATTAATCTATAAGACTTAGGCATCTCGTAATTTAAGCGTATTTTGACAAAGTTTGCACATATTTGTAATCCTATATTCAGCTGTAAGAACCGGGTTATACGCGTGTTTAACGTTTTCTGAAATTATAGTTTTACAAGAAAAACGTCTTAAAACTCCTAGGCTCCTTGCCACTGATTCGTGTTGCTGGGTCGTGTAGGGGTTGAGCTCATTGAACGCCACCTTTCCTTGTTTATCTTGTTTATCATATTTTTTACAGGAAAACCGGAGGATAATGTTTTTACCGCACTTATTTATTTTCATTTAAATGCCAAGACAGCTTCGTAGGGCAGTCCGGAAATCCCGTACGAGGCTTTTTTGATTGAGTTGTTAACGACAATCGCCTCCGACCAACGGCTACTCACCATTAATGGTTCGCACCCCGACGGGGAGCTTTGGTTCTTTATATATGGGAAAACTTTCCAGGCAGGTACATGTAAGGGAAGGCTGATGGTTCTGATGGCCGATCCTTCGTATATAAATGCATGTGATCTGAAAGAATACCATAAAGCCATATGAAGTTGATTCAATTCCAAGTCAATAAGTGTAAGAAGTAAAGTTTCAATTTCCCTTAATGTTATTATTATTCATAGCTGTTTTTTTTTTTTTTATTTTTTTTTTTTTTCTAAATGTTGTTTTTATGTCTATAAGAAAGCCCGTCCGCTTAACTCAATAGAAGAACATCGAGATATCCTTGTCAACACGAAATTTCTCCATAACGACTGATCTCGGATATTGCCTCTAAAAGCCATTTGCGTTAACATCTGTGTGGCATTCAAATGCAAACATACAATTTTACTACATTGTCATGAAAAAACGAAATTAGTTCCTTATTAAATTGTAAAATATCCATAACTGTAAAGTCAAAAAAGTGAAAAAGTGATAGAGTAAGGTGAACAGGTTTTTTTTTTCATGTTACACATATAAAATCCTTACAAGTATGGCAGAATGTCTATGTGAATGAATGTCATTTTAGAGCACTTGACAACACATTGTTCCAAACATAAGTACATAATTACATAAGTTGCTAATATACATTGATTTTACGACTAACAACTATATATTATGAAAATATTTCTATTCGATATTCTTGTTAATAAGATGTATTTTTCATTTGCATACTATTTAATGGCGTCTGTTTAGTTAATTGTATATTATCTACAACATCAAACGGAAAATTAAATGTCTTGTCTACTACGGACCAAACTTGTCAAAATACATTGAGAACAGAATAAATATATAAGGTTGTGCACTGGAAATATTTTAACAACAACAACATCAACCTTTACAACTTATCTTTGTGTATAATATACCTAAACGATTTCTATATAGCATGCATTCAATATAAATAAAGTATCATTTTTGGAAAAGAACTACGTTCATACCATAGCAATATAAAATACATAATCATTAAATGTTTACGTGTAAGTTAATGAGGAAAACGTATTATAAATTAAAGCAGAACTAGTTTAATCTTTTAATGTCTAAGAATATTTATTTCTATAAGAAACCATAAAATAGATGTGTCGTTAATTCCCTCCGTTATGTTGTTGAAATATTTCCAGTGCACAACCTGTCTTTGAATAAATAAATAACTGTTTGTTGGGATTTTAAGTTAAAGATGTTGGGAAAAATATCCTAATTATGTACGGCATTGTTTATCTTCACTTTTTCTTATTAAAGTTGGCATGAGGACAAAGTGCGTTTTATTTTCCTGCAAAACATGATTTGATCAAATACACTGTTTAAAATGATGGACAGTGCATTTCTATTTTATAATAAAGCAATCTAACAAATTTCATCGGCATTCAATATGATAATTCACGAAATTTTCTCGTCAGTGCTTACCTTATGTAGTTTCGTTTGTGCTTTTATTACTTGTACTTTGACAGAAAGTATCTGTTTTGTTCTTTAATTACATGTACTCTATCATCTTTGTTATGATGTCATCATTATGCTGTCAAAATTTAGTTTATTCACTGTTACAAGTGTTATCATAAAAAATTTTGTCAAATTCTAATTAAGAAATAATATATCCCAAACAGTGATTTTATCGCTTAATAACATCACTGTTTGGAGTTCGGATGCGAGGAATTTTATCACGAGGGCGTAGCCCGAGTGATATAATGATGCGCATCCGAACGACAAACAGTGATGTTATCAAGCGATAAAATCACTGATTTGGATATATTATTTCGATTCTAACACGAAATCAACAAATAAATGCTGCCGTACCTGATATTAAGCAAAATTGCACCTGATTTGTTTTAGTACTAATTTGCAGCGCGTTGGATTTTTGGTGTCTACGCCACGTGTATAATGATGACGTCAAATGTCTAAATATAGAACGTCAAACTGTAACTATGTTGCATAATAACACACACTTTCGGTTCTTCTATGTTCAAAAGGGAAAAATGCGGGTCGTGTTAGAATAATCATTTATCTCTTCTTTCCAAGACGTGTTTTCTTTGTTATAATGCCTTACTTGTTGCATTACGGTTATAACCACGCTCAACAGTTTTTATGTTCATGTAAAATGTTCACTTTTGTTTTTTTCTTTTGCGTACGACATATAAAATTTCTGGTTTTTTGTTGTTTTTTTTTTTATTATTTTTTTTTTTTTTGTTGTTTTTTTTTAAATCTTTCAAACTTTTGCCAATATAGGTAAAATGTCTTCTCCTTCCAGAATCATTTTTCCCGACATCATGTTTACACTTTGTCTATCATGACAGTAATATTGATGGCAAGCTTTCGTGTAGCCACCTCCACGTAATGCATATGGTGTTTGAGGTGTTTTTTTTTCAACACAATATCACATTCAAAGGCTTTTTGTATTAGACTTTTGTTTGGTCCAACATTCTTGTTGAAATATTTAAGGAACTTTAATCATAATGTTAATTTTCTTCCATTAAAAGAAGTAGAATAACCAACATCATACTATGATATGTACTTTTTATGCTCCCCGAAGGATTGGCATAAAGTCGTCGCTTTGTCCGTCCGTTCGCTTTTCTTGTCCGGAACATTATCTGAAACAACAAGAGTTATCAACATGAAATTTTGTAGGTAGATATATTTTAATGGGTAGAAGTGCAGTGCAAAAGAACCGTAAATGTGCAATGCCTCTTTTGGAGTAATTGCCCTTTGTTCATTTATATTCTTTGAACGGTTCTTAACTCTTAAGCTATAAAAGATATCAATATAAAAAGGGGGAGATAGATCTCATTCGGTAAAAGTGCACTGCAAAGAACGTATATCTGCCTTGCCTAATTTTAAAAGTACTGCCCTTTGTTCATTTTCAAACTTTCTCCGAGACATGATTCTTAAGCTATAAGAGAATGATCAAAGGTATATGTATTATATTAGGTTAAAGTGCAGTTCAAAAGAACCATAACTCTTGTTACGGAGTTATTACCCTTGTATACTTTACACTTTGACGTTGTCGGGACATAACTCTGAAAGTATCATAGATATCACCATGAACCTTTGTAGGTAGATAGATTTCAAAAGGTAAAAGTGCAATGCCAAAGGACCATAACTCGTTTTGGAGTAATGTCCTTTGTTCTTTTACACTCTTTGAAATTTGTTCGGGACATAGCTCTGATATTAACAAGAAGTTTTGCAGGTAGAAAGATCTCATTCAATAGAAGTGCATTGCAAACGTACCGTTACTATGTCTTGCTAATTTATGAGTTATGGTCTTTTATTCATTTTTTCACTTTGAACAGTGTTCAGCACACAGTTCAGAAAGTATAATAGATATGAACAAAACAATTTACAGGTAGATAAATCTTATTAGGTAAATATGCAGAGCAAAAGAACCATAACTCTGCCTTGCCTAATTTTAGAGTTATTGCCCTTTGTTCATTTTACACATTGAACTGGGACATAACTTTATAAAGTAATATGAACAAGAAACTTTGTAGGTAGACATATATCGTTGGGTAGATGAGCAGTGCAAACAGAACAGGGACCCTGTCTTGCTGATAATTGCACTTTCAACTTTGTCCGGGGCATAACTCTGAAACTACAAGAGGTATACTTGTATGTGTCCAAAACCTATTCGGGAGCATAAACCGGTTCATCTGGCACTTGTTCTTGTGTTTTTTGTTTGTTGATTTGTTTCTGTGTTTTGTTTGTTTGTTTTTAAATCAGGAAATTTCCAAGAAACAGAAGCAAATATATTGAAACATTATATTGATTAACAGATATATCTTTTGTACATCTTTGACATTATATTATGTAAAATATTACCAGATATTAGTTAGCTTTTACTTTGAACAAAATACTAAATTTTACTAGGTGAAGAAACTATAATTTTAAGTTGAATTAAACTGATTGAATTAGTCGTATTACATAAATAATAAAAACAATATAACATACAACAGCTTTAAATAAAAAAAAAATGTTTCGTGCTGAAAATTTGTTGCTGCTCGCGATTATGCGATAATGGCCCAAAGATGTGCATAATGGCCTGAGGGCCGCAGGCGCGAAGGACATTATGGAATAAAATTTTGTGTGCAAGTGACTTTAGTACATTCAACGTCAGCAGCCATCTTTAAAGTCGCTGAGAGTTGATGACGTCATTCTGTACGTGCGCTCATTCACTCGCCCATTATGGAAAAATAACGCCGAGTAGCAAGGCGGCCAAAATTGCATAATGACCTAGATCTTGCCATAATGGCCCTGAAATACCCTAGATTTTGTTACTATATATAGTAACATAGGTATTAAGGGTAATTAAAGCTCGTGTTTTTTCCGTGAAAAAGTAGAGCGAGTTATTATGATCGCTAAGGCACCGTCGTCTTTGTTAACATTAACGTTAACGTCATATACGTCTTAATATTGAGAAGGCAAACTGATTCGGCAGACAAGAGGCGTCATTTTAATAGTTATTTATTTTGAGTTATATCCTTAGACATTTTGTCAAAATAGCTTATTTTGTTGAATGATTCCACAGGTACCAAAGATATCAATATATAACATTATATTAGACTTTTTTTTTATAAAGGTCCATATTATTTTCAAACACACGTAAGATTGACTTTTGCCCGATCAAGCTTTATTAGTTATGTAATATGTTCGTTTTAAAAATTCACTAACATCTTCTTCAAGCACCCAGCTTGGTTTGAATTTTGAATTTTTCCATTCGATTAGGCATTCTTTTTGTTTACCTTTCACTCTTATTTTAAGTATTTTGTTTGCACGGAACCATTTTCCTGTGTTATCATTATTTCTATTATCTACAGAAGTGTCTGTAGCTGATTTGTTATTTTCATCAGAGCTAAATGTGCGTTTTGATTCACCATCTCTATCAGTCTCATGATTTGTAGCATTTTGTTTATTTAAGTGTTGACTTACATTGTTGTCAGTATTTATTATCCCACCATTTTCAGTTGAATTTTTATATTCTACCCTATAATTCTTTGGCTGTAAAATAATGTTTTTGATTAGGCTAACAACAATTATTTCACCGTAGCAAACGCATGAAATAAAAGTGGTGAAACATGAATATTAGAGATGAATAATTTAGCTGATGATTACGAGCTTCATTTGAGATAAGATTAAACCAGACAAGCTTATCCCTAAATCGAAAATGAACAAGATTATTTATCAGGAAATTATAGGTATTTAAGGAAACGTCTAACATGGAGAACATAACAGATTAATACACTTATCTAAACATGGCTATTCTTGAATTCATTTTTTCGCAAGAGATATAAGTGCTGTTCTTGTGTCAACAAAATTGATTACAAGAGAAGTAGCACGTTTTTTTGCTGCTAATGATTTAAGACATAATTTGATAATGAGTATTTTCTTGCATATAAAGATATCTAAAATATTTCTTGTGACCACAACAAACATAGATCGAAAATAGTAGCCTTACAAGCAGAATCAATTTCGTCTATAATTGGCCACATTTTATCTGCTTTAATTAACGGTTGAAAAAAATAAAATAAAGAGAACATTAAACTTTCTTGTATTTTGGTCGGTCAAAATCACTCTACTTTGACTCGAATAGTTAAATAAATCATATTGTTTGGATACAAGTTGGTACCGTGAAGCATTCGTTTGATAGATGACAGCAGTAAATGCTTTGCGAGAATGATATTGCAAAAGGATAAGTACTTTAGGTAAAACTTCTTATATTAAATACATGTATAACTAAACCAAACATAGAAAAGTTTTATTTTGAGCCAAGTTAACGACTCTATACCTTCCATGTTTATAATCTTATTGTATTTAGTTTATACCTCGCATTCGAATGACGGTATCAGAATAAAATGAATTGTAATTTTGTCATTTCAGATCAAATGATATTTACCTTTTTGGCAGTAAATGTAAGTGGAAAACATCACGTCAAGAGTGTTGACAAATTTAAGATGTTTTCTTTATTGACATCATAAAAATTGTAAGCTTATTAAGTTCGTGGACAAGGTTTCCAAAATTTATGAAAAAAACAAACACTAATGATTGTCCGTCGTAATTGCCTTTATATGCTGTGGCAGGATTCTATTTTGCCTAAAGGATTTGTACACATCGTTCTGTCTGGTCATTTAGTTGAACATGTTTTAAATTTTTTCTCATAAATAATCCTCGGGACAGTAAGATGCCATTTGATGGCATCATAATTGCTACCATTTCCTCAAGGAAACAACTGTCTGTAAAGTAATTTATGAACTAGTTTCTTTCTGAACCGCACATTGTATAAATTTGCGTAAGATCTTTTCAATATATAACTAAAGGTTTCTGCTGAAAGATGTTGCTGCATCTTTCTAATTCGTTTTCAAACAAGACTTTTATCTTCTCATAGCCAGTAGAGAATTTCTGAAACAACTTACGTGTACTATCACATGTATTATTCAATTAATTTCTCCATGGAATTATCAATATATTTAAGATATATTATATTATACATGGATATATATGTATGTGCAATTAGAAGAATTGTGTTTATAAAGTGAAGAAAAATCAAAACATGATATTGTGTTACAAGTTATACAGGTTGGCCGGTTGAATTCCATATGTATAAAATTAAAACTCTTGTGGCCAAAATGTAGATGGTAAAAGTGCCGCATGCCTCAAATTTTGGACAAAATTCAAAAGCATAATTTTTTTATACAGTATCGTGTGGAGCCAAAGAGTAAATAAATGAAGTATAAATGTTACAGTTTGCTAACATTCAAAAAATAAATTCTAAGGATTATACTGTCTAGAAAATAATACAATTAACGAATATCTTATTCTTATAATTGCCAATTAGGGTCTACAATTCCTAAAAGTCTAATAATTGCAGCATCAGATTTCTGCCACCATAAAAGAATCATCATATGTTTGGTTAGTAACCATTTAAAAGACTAATTGGCCATAACTTCTCATATAGGTAATGTTGATATTTATCTTTTACCCAATCCTGTAATGCTTAATTCTTATACATTGTAATGAACAAATAAATAAGATCAAAGGATAACAAATTGTTTATGCAGAAAGAAAAGTTTTCACTTTTTTGTTTTGTGTTTAAACTTTTATACTCTGTTGAAAGTGAATCAAGATTATATCATAATACGTTTGTATTGTTAGATTTCACAATTTTTGGGTTAGTAAATAAAATGAGAACTTGTTGTTGACTTGTAATAATAGAATTTCAACGTTTAGCAATTTTCAATAAGTATTAAATGGTTTATGTTACAGACTAAAAGACGAAATATCAAAACTAGGTTAGGTTTTTAGGTTATTTGAGAACAACTGTAATACTGGGTAAATATTTTATACAACAATATGCTATTTTCAGTGGATTATAAAAAAAAGAATAATAAAGCAAAATTATAAATAAAATTTTAATACTTGATGGTTGAGATTTTCATATAAAACGGGATTTGTAAATACATTATGTAATGACATAATTACATCAGCTTTCATAACAATACTTTCCATTAAACGAACTATGTTTCTAAAGTACAAAACTCCTAATGTTTTCTGAAGATGAGCCGGATTAAATCTTCTGGAACAAATTACCTCTTTGAGAATATTGTTCAAATAAGCGTATTTAAAGCATACAACGCAGTTATATGAAATACATTCTGTAATTATGCTTTTCAATTTGAAAATAACACTTCTTTTCTAACTTGAACAGCAATTATTATTATTAGTATTATATTTTAATTTGCAACCAGTTTTCAAGAGCCTGTTTAAGTATGAAAATTACATTATCATTAGGTGCATCGATCAATAATGCACGACAACAACATATTCTGTTACTTGGAATAGATACCTTTGTTAATTAAATCCTACTCAATTCTTATAAATATTAAGCTTGAACTGTCCATAAAAATTCTGTCAGATTATAATGATATATTCTAAGAAATTATATCTATTCGTCTTTGAGGAACAGTTTAACTAGTATATAAAAAATATTTAAATCTCAAAGTATTATGGATAATAATGAAATGTTTTGAAATTAATAAGCATGTTTTACGATATAAGGCACAACAGCGAGAATCAATTTACAGTGCCTAACTTTTTCCTACACGTAACTTAAAATAATATTTATTTATTTTACATTTTGTGTTACAACTGAGTGATTATTTGAGTTAAATATGATGTTCCTTGTATACTATCTCTTTATCTATTTCATGTATCAATTATCACATTTTTTCCTATTTATTCACCTCAGTAATTTTAATGTTAATTAGCATTTATCTCTAAATAAACATTTAAATATTAATAAAATGATTGAAATGTTAATATGCAAAAAAAGTATGATATATGACACTACCTTAGACTAAAATTCCTGCATATATCGAGTTATGGATCGAGACCTTCTCAACCCAGTGTTATGAGCCCTTTTACTTATTGCATTTTCATGTACTTGTGTTTACATTGCTGCGAAACCTATAATATATCTACATTCGTTTTCCTTGTTAAAGAAGTGTCAGGTGTGTTAAATATTTCTTATGATTTTATTATGACTCTTAAATATTATCTTAACTGAACAAATTGTGAAATATCTAAAGTATAAATTCATGTTTCTGTTAAGGTCGTAAAAACATTGTATAAGGATGTATTTTATAATTATAAAAAAGATTATTATAGAAAATTATTCTAAAAAAGAAAACACAAACAGTTGTGGTTAAAATAACAATAAGAAACAACAAACAACAAACAAACAAACAAACAAACAAACAACAAACAAATAAACAACATATAAATCATTTCTTTTTAAGTAGCTTAGCATGATGTCCATAAGTATTATTCTTATCTGTCTAAAACTGTGGTTATCATTAGTTTTAAATTCATGTCATAGAACAACGATCTATAAATAACTGTTACATTCCTTTCATATCCATCAGCTTACAGGCAGTTAATCATGACTATTTAAGGAATTGTAATAGAAATGACAGTCCTTAGTTACATCTTGTGATAAAATCAAGTGCCTTGATAAGTTGATAAATACAGTGCGGAATCGGAAAAAAGTACAAAATGTACATGAAATCCACTTTATGTTCATTTTTAATATATTTCACCTTTTAAATTTTAAAAGCATTTTTTTTTCTTATGTTGACACGAATATTTCTATTTTTAATTATGTTTTATCATAGGTCAGACAATATGTTAAATTATTAATTGGACATTCCTTTTTTCTAAATTACATTAATAAAGATATACGGAATATTATATTATGCAGGCAAATATTAAGCATAAATGTGTACACATCGGTATTCATCATTATGAAGTTTGACTTACACACTTAATTGAAAGCATGGCTAGTCCTTACTACAAAATGTTATAGACTTTCCAGTGTTTATTACATGTTAACTATTTGTTTTTTAGACATTTACAATATAAAGGTTTGTTCTGAAAAAGACCATTTTAAAGATAAAATCAACATTATCATTTGTTTACAGCATCCCGCTTGGAGAGGATGCCTAGGATAACCAAATTTCAAATATGTCTTTCTTTTTGTTCTCTCGCGGGGATTTTTAGCAATATTATGTTTTGTTAATGTTTGAGAGAGTCAACGCAGAATGCAATAGTATTCAGGCACCACACCTAAGCCTCGGTAGTACAAGTATATAATTGCTTTTACTTAAACATTTTAAAAACTCCTTAACGTATACCATTTCGAATCCACTTTTAAAACTTTTAAAATGATATTGAATTTTAAACATAAATAAATAAATTTAAGATTTTGATCTTGATTATGAGTGATGTTTATCAATAAACATTATTCAAGTTGAATTGCGTTACACGCTCTTGAGCCTTTTATAAATCACCATCGAGCCCGCTTTCTGGAACCAACCAGTGCTGGTATCATTTAAAGAAACATGGTCGTGACCCGATTTGGGCTCGAAACCATGACCTCTTGGTTGCGAGGCAGACACATTATCCACAAAGCCATCGGACTCTGTTTGATCTTAAAACCTTTGTGAAAACAATGTATTGGCGATACAAAGGATAAACGATTAAAACAACATATCAAGTAAATGCTATTCTTGATTCTTGAAGATGTATTAGATTTTAGTTGGCGTATTGACAGAGTACAAAATATTTTAGTTGGCGTATTGACAGAGTACAAAATATTCTAGTTGGCGTATTGACAGAGTACAGAATAAAAATGACAAAGTACAAACAAGCAAACTTGAAGCGAAAAAGAAGCACATAAAACATTAAGGAGAATATTACGTGATATGTTTAATAAAATCACAATCTTAAAAGCATTTTTTATTTCTCCAGTTTTTTGGACATGAATGATAAACTACATAAAATGTAAGGGGGATTTTACGGAACAAAAAACACAGTGACAATCGCAACCCTTAAAGAACGCCCAAACTGTCAACATTGAAAATACTGCAGGCTTGGTTTGATTGAGCATGTTCATTGATAGTAGTGATAATTACAAGCTACCGTTCACGCCCCTAGTTCCAGAGTAAGTTATGGTCTCAAAACATAAAATGTGTGAGCCCTAAACGAAAACAACTTGCGAAACTATAAAATGGAATGAATAATAAACAAAAAACATAAGATAAACAAACATGTTTATTTCACAATCTGTGGCATTCATTTCTAAGCGTTTTCTTGATTATTTATTTACTATAATTATGTTTTTTATGTACTCTTAGATCCCTGAGTTTAAAATTTATATCAAACAAATATTTTAAATGTTTGATTTCAGTTAGCAGATATTTCCTACAAAAACAATTGAATCCTTGAATTGTCCATTGGCTTATTTTAAATAGAACGGTCTTCTTGTAAATCTGGTGTTCGAATTGTTTTAAACATGGCAAAACTTTAAACGTTTTATATTTTATGGAAATACGAAACAAAAAACGTAAAATGCAAAATTATTTCTGCGCCATTCTTACTTAAGTCCCAACACATTAATTGTTTAAGTTTAATACAACCTCATTATACAACATGTTGCAAAATGTTCACTTTGTCAAACTTATTTCGATAACAAATTAGGATCTAATCGATTATAAAGGAAAATTACATTTTCACTGCAACTTCTTTACGTGTTTAAAGGTGTGCTAATTCTAAACAACTATTTCCATTTGCTTAATGCTTGCTTGACTCAAATAAATGACATTATCGTGTATTTGTAAAATTCAAATGCAGTTAACGCCTCTTTCTAATGCAATATCTACTGTAACAGTGAATATGTGTGTATATTATTTGTTTCCTTTGACTTAAATGGGAAGTCCACGACATGAACAGAAAAATTCTAATTTTTTGGGTGACCTTGAATTTTGTTAAGTTTTAGGAGTTGATATCCCAAATTCCTGTTTTTTGATCTGAAATCATTTGGTTGTTGTAATTATGCTAAGATTGTTTTCAAAGCAGGTTTTTTAATATAATATAACATCTGTAGAATTAATATTTCTGATTAGATATGTATTTCTTGATTTGTAGATTCATTTGATCAAACGTTTCATTGACATGAATATTTAAATACATGTTATAGCTAATGATTATCGGCGCTGTCATATGAAGACATGTATCTTGATTTACTCTTGTCCATTTACAATGATAAAACTCTGGAAGAAGGTGATCCCTCGTAAGAATTAATCACAACAAAATTACATGAAAATTGCAGACTCAGTTATATACTTCATGTACGATTATGAAAATAACATGAACAAAAAAAATGAACTTTTCTAAAGAATATTACTTTATGGCTATTCAGTAGTGTTTTCTTAGACAGAGCTCAACAAAAGCTGGCTCTGTCAAAAAATATTGTTTTTGACATATGAATGAACTTGATTAAAATCTTACAAGCATTTAAAAATGCTTCTATACATTTTGAATCATAATAATTAATATAATTATGAAATTCATTTTAATATATTAAAAAACATCCATTATTCCCTGTTTCGTGCCAACTACATTTGTTTGCCAATACAATTATATATAAAACGTTATAAGGGCACTTTCGTTCTTTCCGAAAACCCTTTTTTGCAATAAGTATTGTCAACAATCCCGATCAAAAAGACCACTGCATGACATGAACTTGTCCATAACTATCGTTGCAGACGTGATGAATGTCATATTATTATTTTTTGGATTACTACCTTAGAATGGTGCTTCTTCGGTGATTGATTAATCAGTCGCAAAAAGGGACTTTAACAAAAGGACGATACATCCATTGAGAACATTTGTATCATATATTTGACAGTAGTGTCTACCATTACTATCATAATGACGCATTGGCACGAACAAACGAAATTAAGGTTTTACCTATTTCATTATAGAAGTCGGAACGACATTGACAGTTATTTCATGCGGGTCCTTACAGTCATTTATCTATGTTTCATTATTATGTCAACATATTTATTCCAGATGGTTTTGGAAATCAAAGGTCTATCCGTCTATAACAGAAAATATATTATATGCCAATGAAGACATTCTGTCTATTTATGGAAGTATGAAATTCTTTCGCCGTTTATTGTTTATGTTATAGCAGTGTAGCAGTGTAAAGAACGAACTATTTGGGTCTGAAAGAGTCAAACATCTATGGAAAGAGCCTAAACCCTATTTGTCTAGGGCATCTATATTAAGACAACATAAAATGGTTAATTTTACTATGTCATTATAAAAATATGATATATGTTTAGTATATGCTTATTTGATATAATTAGACAAATTAGACAAACAAATGATTTCATTTTTTTATCTTGATTTCAAAGTGTAGTCCTTCATTACCTAGAATCATTTTTCCCGTATTTTCCACTAAAATATCACTAACATACCTTCACGAATTGACTAATAACCAAAGCAAACAAATTGCTTCCTTTTTTCGAAGACATTCATTTCCAGACAAAAAAAAAAGTTAAATCACAATGAATGTTTAAAAACAGCCGTTTTCTTCCTAATCCAAGCTTTAGTAAGATTAGTTTGTTTCATTATTAACGCCTTCTTTTTCGAAAATGAAAAAAAAGATGAGCTACTCGATGGCATAATTTCTCTCATTACAACTATCAAAGTCACCAATAACTATAAAAATATCTGAGCATAATAATGTAAAGCTGCATTTTGCATTTTCCCCAGTAAGAATTTTTCAGCAAACAGTATTGTACCTTCTGATATAAATATTTGAACAGCGTTAATCAAGCATATAAATGACAGTTTTGTTATATATGATTAATACATGCTTGAAAACTATGATTTGTACTGAACTTATTATTTCGGTGACAGATAAGACCCAATGTGCTGTTTATTACCTCCCAAAAATGTGGCCGATGATCTGGAAGGTAATATATTTCATTATAATTGACTATTATTCTAAAATAAATGGGATTAATTGGTGGTAGTTTATGGTTTTAAAGTAGTAAATATATCAAACCACAAAAAATAGGGTTATATTTTCGTGTTTTCGATTGAAGTATAATACGGTGTTTTATCAATGTCGCAACAATCCGTTAATCTATATTAGTTATGAGACAAATCAAATAGGACCTTATTAGCTCACCTGACCACGAAGTGGTCAAGGTGAGGTATAGTGATGGGGCTATGTCCGGCGTCCGTCGTCGTGCGTCGTGCGTCGTCAACAATTGGGTTGTTAACAGTCTAGCAGTCACAGTTTTGATTGGATCATCATCAAACTTTGTCAGAATGTTTGTTTCAATGAAATACAGATCGAGTTCGAAGATGGGTTATCTCGGGTCAAAAACTAGGTCACAGGAGCTAAAAATAGAAAAATCTTGTTAACACTCTAGAGGCTGCAGTTTTCATCCAAATATTCTGGAAATTTGTCAGGAAGGTTGTTTTAATGATATCTAGGTCAAGTTCGAAGATGGGTCATCTCCAGTCAAAAACTAGGTCACAGGAGCTAAAAATAGAAAAAGCTTGTTAACACTCTAATAATTGGGTTGTTAACAGTCTAGCAATCACAGTTTTGATTGGATCATCATCAAACTTTGTCAGAATGTTTGTCTCAATGAAATACAGATCGAGTTCGAAGATAGGTTATGTTGGGTCAAAAACTAGGTCACAGGAGCTAAAAATAGAAAAAGCTTGTTAACACTCTAGAGGCTGCAGTTTTTATTCAAATACTCTGGAAATTTGTCAGGAAAGTTGTTTTAATGATATCTAGGTCAAGTTCAAAGATGGGTCATCTCCGGTCAAAAACTAGGTCACAGGAGCTAAAAATAAAAAAAGCTTGTTAACACTCTCGTGGCTGCAGTTTTCAACCAAATATTCTGGAAATTTGTCAGGAAGGTTGTTTAAATGATATCTAGGTCAAGTTCGAAGATGGGTCATCTCCGGTCAAAAACTAGGTCACAGGAGCTAAAAATAGAAAAAGCTTGTTAACACTCTAGTGGCTGCAGTTTTCATCCAAATATTCTGGAAATTTGTCAGGAAGGTTGTTTTGATGATATCTAGGTCAAGTTCAAAGATGAGTCATCTCCGGTCAAAAACTAGGTCACAGGAGCTAAAAATAGAAAAAGCTTGTTAACACTCTAGTGACTGCAGTTTTCATCCAAATATTCTGGAAATTTGTCAGGAAGGTTGTTTTAATGATATCTAGGTCAAGTTCGAAGATGGGTCATCTCCAGTCAAAAACTAGGTCACAGGAGCTAAAAATAGAAAAAGCTTGTTAACACTCTAATAATTGGGTTGATAACAGTCTAGCAATCACAGTTTTGATTGGATCATCATCAAACTTTGTCAGAATGTTTGTCTCAATGAAATACAGATCGAGTTCGAAGATGGGTTATGTTGGGTTCAAAAACTAGGTCACAGAAGTTAAAAATAGAAAAAGCTTGTTAACACTCTACTGGCTGCAGTTTTGATCCAAATACTCTGGAAATTTGTCAGGAAGGTTGTTTTAATGATATCTAGGTCAAGTTCAAAGATGGGTCATCTCCGGTCAAAAACTAGGTCACAGGAGCTAAAAATAGAAAAAGCTTGTTAACACTCTCGTGGCTGCAGTTTTCATCCAAATATTCTGGAAATTTGTCAGGAAGGTTGTTTAAATGATATCTAGGTCAAGTTCGAAGATGGGTCATCTCCGGTCAAAAACTAGGTCACAGGAGCTAAAAATAGAAAAAGCTTGTTAACACTCTAGTGGCTGCAGTTTTCATCCAAATATTCTGGAAATTTGTCAGGAAGGTTGTTTTGATGATATCTAAGTCAAGTTTGAAGATGGGTCATCTCCGGTCAAAAACTAGGTCACAGGAGCTAAAAATAGAAAAAGCTTGTTAACACTCTATAGGCTGCAGTTTTCATCAAAATATTCTGGAAATTTGTCAGGAAGGTTGTTTAGATGATATCTAGGTCAAGTTTGGAGATGGATCATGTCCGGTCAAAAACTAGGTCACAGAAGCTAAAAAAAGAAAAAGCTTGTTAACACTCTAGTGGCTGCAGTTTTCATCCATTTGTCTGGAAGGTTGTTTTGATGATGTTCAGGTCAAGTTCGAAGATTGGTCATCTCCGGTCAAAAACTAGGTCACAGGAGCTAAAAATAGAAAAAGCTTGTTAAAACTCTAATAATTGGGTTGTTAACAGTCTAGCAGTCACAGTGTTGATTGGATCATCATCAAACTTTGTTAGAATGTTTGTCTCAATGAAATAGAGACAATATAGAGGTATAGTGATGGGGCTATGTCCGGCGTCCGTCGTCGTGCGTCGTCAACAATTGGGTTGTTAACAGTCTAGCAGTCACAGTTTTGATTGGATCATCATCAATCTTTGTCAGAATGTTTGTCTCAATGAAATACAGATCGAGTTCGAAGATGGGTTATCTCGGGTCAAAAACTAGGTCACAGGAGCTAAAAATAGAAAAAGCTTGTTAACACTCTCGTGGCTGCAGTTTTCATCCAAATATTCTGGAAATTTGTCAGGAAGGTTGTTTAAATGATATCTAGGTCAAGTTCGAAGATGGGTCATCTCCGGTCAAAAACTAGGTCACAGGAGCTAAAAATAGAAAAAGCTTGTTAAAACTCTAATCGTTGTCAACAATTGGGTTGTTAACAGTCTAGCAGTCACAGTTTTGTTTGGATCATCATCAAACTTTGTCAGAATGTTTGTCTCAATGAAATAGAGACAATATAGAGGTATAGTGATGGGGCTATGTCCGGCGTCCGTCGTCGTGCGTCGTCAACAAATGGGTTGTTAACAGTCTAGCAGTCACAGTTTTGATTGGATCATCATCAAACTTTGTCAGAATGTTTGTCTCAATGAAATACAGATCGAGTTCGAAGATGGGTTATCTCGGGTCAAAAACTAGGTCACAGGAGCTAAAAATAGAAAAAGCTTGTTAACACTCTAGTGGCTGCAGTTTTCATCCAAATTTCCTGGAAATTGGTCAGGAAGGTTGTTTTGATGATTTCTAGGTCAAGTTTGAATATGGGTCGTGTCCGGTCAAAAATTAGGTCACATTGCCCAAATATAGAAAAATCTTTATAACACACTAGAGGTCACATGTTTGACTCAGTCGCATCAAACTTGGTCATCATGCTTGTTTAAGACATTGCTTGGATGCGGTTGTGTCAGGTGAGCGATCCAGGGCCATCATGGCCCTCTTGTCTTTTTATGTAGTCTTTGTATGTAGAAGTTAGATGCCATACTTAAAGAACACATCATTTTATATCCAAACGTTGACAAAATTAAGCAATATGCATTTCGTTAAAATAATAGTTCATTCCTAACATATGATTGTACTTTACAAAAAACTATCCCAAAACCAAAACAACAAAAAATATTTAAAAAAAACACACTCTATCAAGACGAATAAAAATCGAATATGCAATAAAAGGCAAAATATATATTACTTCGTCTTTGAACAAAGGTAGATCATATATTGGCAATATGGCGGCAAAAAGCGATAGAGGCTGCTTGAGACTGTGACTGTGAAATACGAGTACGTGATATTGTAATCTTAGTTTATATCTTTAAAATTATTTCTTTAAAACATATGTGTGCAAGAAGACTAAAACGTAAAACTATAAGTTATTTCAACTTAAGTTAATACCAAACAAAAAACCTGCATGCATCTCTTAAAGCCAGTTCCAGGGGTTGTCTGCTTGACAAAATATTTTAGAAATACACGTAGGGCACAGAATGGGCGCAATTTAACGAAACACTTGCCATTTGTTTCAAGGGTAACACTAAGTAACACCTATGTAACGCATGTAAACCATCTGTAAATTCAGTAACATTTTGTGGCCTATCTCTAAAAATATGACTGAAATGAAACTATAATTCATTTTAATGACAATAATAAAATACTTATTTGCAAGTGGTTTTAATTTCCTTTTCTTAATTACTTTTCGAAATTTTATAATTATATATACCGACTTTTTACACCAAACAATATAATTTCAATCATTGGAAAGAAAGTTTCGAGTTGTTCCAACTTGTTTTCTAATTGTTTTCTTTGATTAGTAATTTATATTTTATTTGTTTATAAAAATGTATTGTTTTCATACACACACAATAACATTTTAATAATGTTATTTTCTCTCTGTTTCCTTTATGTATGTTTTGTGACGTCAGGAAGCTTTAAAATGTTTTATTACAGCTTGTATGCCAGAGTAGGACACCCTTTAAATACGGGTCAAAAACAAAGGCTTTCAAGTCTCAAAAAGTGATGCAAATAACTGTATATACATGTATATCTTCCCTAGTATGAATTATAGACCAACAATAACATTGATAAACAAAATCGCAATACTACAATCGGTCCAGGAATCTTAATATTATGTATAAACTTAATAACTTTTTATAGGGCTAGTGTAAGGGATCCGGCCATCATTCTCGATGGATTTGCATGCTTGATGAATTATTTTATATCCTTTTTAAATAAGTAATCTGAACAATTTTGGAGATACGCGCAAAAATTTTTGTTGTATAAAATAACAAATATTGAAAGGCATCCGGTTTGTATATTATCTTAACCTAAGTTTCAAAACAAATTGAATAGTATTTCAACATTTAATGTATCTGATGGAGAATCTATAACTGTATCTCTGTGACTATAAAGGGAATTTAATTATATCTGTCTTGAAAATAAATCAAGAGATGCCCAAAAGAAGACAATAATCTATTGAATAACCAAAGTGTTATAAATATTTATAGTAATCTGCAATTTTATACCACGCTTGTCCTGATTCATTATTTACAGAAAACGTAACCGTTGGCATCTAAATTGTGCTTTGTTTCTAATACATGGATATGTTAACAAAGATACAGATATAAATTACATATACGTTTAATAGAACAAATGTGTTGATTGTCTGTTATTGATTCAATCATAATTTACCTTCATTAAAACCTGTATACATGTTGTTTTGTATCAGCGAAACATTGAATGAAAAGTTGGCTTCTTTAATTGCTTATAATATTTTAAATATTAAGACAAAAATCTCTTATAAATTCATATCATTCTGCAAACTTGCTTGGTTGTAAATCGTGAGCTGTAAGCAACATATTTATATTGGTTTGTTGTCTACAAAATCGTAGAAACAGATTTGTCAGAAACTCTTAATTCATTTTCGTTATCAATCGTATGATTTAACCAATTATATCTTACCCCTATTTGCAAATAAAATTTACTTGTAACTAGATAGCTCAGATACTTTCTGCTCAGTTTCATTTATTAAAGTGAAAGGATAAATTTCTTAAACTAGTAACTACATAGTGCCCTAATTATAAACATGTTTGGATCTTCTGTGTTAAGGATCTTTGACATGAGGAAATGAGAAATATTTACGTAGATGTATCTGCATCATTTACAAAACCATGAGTCAACCTAATGTTTATATAATTATAAGAAAGAGCAACCAGTGTTTAAAAGTTATTCTACATACCTCGGAAAAAAGACTGTTCAAAACACATTCCCGGAATTTATTTAATACTTTCAGTAGACACAAGTACAGTCAGATACCAGAGGAACATCCAAAAATTGAAAAACGCAAGACCTTTGTCAAGTTAACATTTTTGTTTCAAGCTGACTGTTGAAATTGTAATGTTACATGATGTGTTCACGTCTGTAAGACTGTAGATATGTCGGTTATGGATAGCCATGTAATATTAAGAATAAGGTTTTGCAAAGCATTAGAATCATTGTTAACTTCCTTGATTTTTTCCACAGCAACAAGTCTGCAATAACATTAACACAGTCAGACTTTTCTCTGTACTGATGCAAATGCGACAAACATTTTCTAGAGATATCATTTGAAAAAAGTAATCAAATAAACTTAATGAACCATGTGTCTATCGTCTGCATTTAGATTACGTTCACGGGAGACTAACAATGAGGCGTTCATATAAGCCATGCGTAAATGTTACTTAGTTTAATAAAGTCCAATTAGCGAGGTATGTCTGCAGAATGTTTTTGGTTTATCAAATTATTACAAATTATTAACGTCTAAAATTGTAAGTTATTTGAAATATTTGCTAATAGGTCTCTGAGGGTTTCTCATGATTAACTTAAAATAAGTTTTTTTTTTTTAAATTTAAAATAATGAATATTACAGTTGCAATATTGTATCTAATACCACCTGGAAACTATAATAAGTATAGCTTTCTTTGATATGATCAAACCATATAAACTAATTCCGAAATTCCAAAAGAGCAAGATTGATAATAAGGAAATTATAGATTGTTTTAAAGAAATATTTACAGGGAAAACATAACTAAAATATGAATAAATAAGCGGCTATTTTTGAAATCTTTATTTCGCTAAAGACATTAGTGCTGTGCTAATGTCAACATATAATTGTTTTCAAGAGATATTACAAGCGTAATTATTGCTAAAGAGTTACGACATAGTTTTGTTAATGACTAGGAAATAGCGGTCTCCTTTATAATAAGAGCTATCTTTTAGAACTTTTTTTCAATTAAAGAAGACACATAAATGCAATTAAGGTCATATCAACCATTCATTTGATTCAATGATTAATTATTTTAAATGTTAATAAAAATCACGAAAGCGGAAGAGTGTCACTGAATGTTTCATTATGACTGTAGAATAAATTCCTCTTCATCATGGTCATTATCAATTTGATAGAAAAAAACAGAAAAAAAAATAAAGAAAAACAAAATCCCTAAAGAAAGTCCAACACATCAAAATTGAAAATGTTGCAGGCTCGGTTTGACTGAGCCTGTTCATGGACGGTACTGGAAAGTGCAAGTAACCGTCCACGCCCCCTAGCACCGGCTTAAGCAGAATCGTATAAGCATTTTTTTTTACCTCTAACCGCTTTAATGTAATCTTCAATGAGTGTCAAACAATGAAGCTAATAATCAGAAAATTATTGCTATTTTTACTTGCCATATTACAAGTGATTCCGTAAATCAGTTTGAATCACGGTAAAGAGAACACTTTCTGGTATTTGGGTCGATTAAAATTACTCTTACCTAGAAGACGGAAACAAATTATACTTCTTGGATACAAGTTGGTACCAAACATTCGTTGTGAAAATGATATGCAGCATACGTTTTAACTTAGAGAATAATAATACAGGTACTGTATATAAAGCATGAACTAGAAAACATAACGAGTGGTTTTGGTAAAGCAAAGACGTTCCTTCGTCAGCTTCGTTACTTTTTCACAAATTAGGTTTCTTGGCAAAGTTTCGTTAAAAATTACCACTAATTACTGTCCGTCGTAAAAGCATCACTTTATCAGGATTCTATTTTTCCGTCTGGTGCTTAAGGTGAACACAATTTATATATTTCTCGGGGCAGTAGGTTACAATTTGATAATGCTACCATTTCCTCAAGGAAACAACTGTCTGTGAACTAAATTATGATTTTTGTTTTATTGCAAAATTTATATATTTTAAGTAAATATCAATAGAAAGACTGAAAAAACTAAAGTGAAAATAAGGAGTTTATATCAATAAGATTAATTATAAATTATTTTGTTGATGAAATGTTACCGATATATTTAAAAAAATTTACATCCACATCTATATCACCGTGTCACACTGAACAGATCGGCATGTAAAAATAATCATCGTTGCATATATATTAGGCAACATGACAGAATCAAACACCAAATCATAATTAAACAAAACCAATGCCATAACTGTCGAGTAATATAAATTATGACATAATAATGAAAATAGCATGACAAATATCAGAAGGTATTCTTTTCACTTACTAAGGAGATACAAATTGTTCATTTAAATAGAATTTTGTACCGGGCTATTTGTATATTTTGGCAGATTTAGAGATTTAGGCACATTATTTAGGCTCAAGTTATTTTGTAATACAAGCGCTAGTTTTACGTCTCAAAAGCTTTTAGTATTTTATAGGGCATACAGATCCCTTGCGATAATATTGTCTAATAGGATTTGCGTAATTAATTTTACATTTCTGTACTGCCAAAGATGTTATTAGAGAAACTACATTAACCTTATTTGAGACATCTAATTTTCACTGGGGTTATATAGCCATTTAAACATAGTCACTGTGATAGAACAAAAACACAATCTTGCTTTTTATTTTATTTAATGAAACAACTGCTGGACATTATGTACTTTAATTCCTATGTTCTGTTCCATAATCATTAAAATCCTATAAAATAATAAAGAGTTATATTCCTAATTACATTTGTTTAAAAAGACATTTTAGTGAATATGAATATTCAGTATTAAATTTAAATTAAATTAAATCTTCAATAAGCAACATCATCTTAAGTTTTTTTTATTTTATCTTTGTTATTATTTATACGTTAGATAAATTATATTGAGCATTCAATTAGATAGATATATGTTATTGCTTTTAATGTTCTAAACTTAAAGATATTCAACAAATAGCAGTAACTTAGCATGTTGTTAAGAACTTTTGTTCTGTTCTTATTCTGGTGTAGGCGAAATCCACACAAAATCAGTTACATGTGAAATAAGATAGTGTAGTAATTATTAGGAAATTATAAATACATAAACAATTAATTTACTGTTATCTTCCGACAGATGGATTGTATTGTTATCGGCCAGCTTCTTTTAAACACATTAAGATAAGTACATTAATTCTAACTCAGCATTTTTATCTGACAAAAATACGTTTTAAAAGTACATTACAAAGAATATTAAAGTTAAAAAGCAAAACTTATTCATCTTTACGTGTAGTTTTGTCTACAATAAATCGCAGATTAATCTACAACAAATGAGACATTACAGCCTACATCCCTAATTAAAACAAAAATAGTACTTTATCTATTACTGTAACAGACACATTAATCTGGTTGATAAAAAAGCAAACGTCATTGTATTATATTCATTAGATATATAAACATAAAGTATATGATTACAAGAATGGACTTCGAAAATACAAAGCTTAAGTGAGATAAATTTCTGAAGAAATTTGTTATAAAAAAGAGTGTGCCCCGTTCTTCATGTCATTGCTGTCCTTTAATATGTTAAGGGACCAGTATCACTTAAACAGATGCTTAATGACGTTAGAGATGCTGCATCTTTAACTGCATCTTTAATGATATCTAATAAAAAGACTCAATCAAACCATGCATGATACATGTTTTATAATGGCGGAAGTGATGTCAATTTACCTAAGAATCGGTCTGTAATGAAGCATTATTGTACATTTATACCATATTATGACGAATCCATTCTAAAGGCAAAGTGTACAAACATTAACTTTACATATAAAAACGTGTATTAATATTTTAAATTTTAGAACAATTCAGTCAAATATTAAGTTTTAAGGATAAAATATCCAATCAATATCTAATATTTAAAATTTAGAAACGATTTGGTTTGCTTCTGATTTTCTACTTGATATCAATATCGGAAGCCTATAGTCAAGGGGCATGATGCTCGCTTAGGATGTAGAGATTCAGGTCTGGAATTCCAGTCGAAGTAAATGAATATTTCTCAGTGCCTTTCTCTGATAAATAGGCTATTTCACAGAACAATTTAAACTAATAACTGTTCGTGAAAGTATATATATGTACTTTAAATTTGGTTATAATTATTATTTCCTTTTATTTATTTTTTTTGTTAATTGTTCAGTTTTCTCTTACGCAATTACTTCAATTATAACAAAAAAGACCAACCAAGCTAAAGAAAATTAACTTGCACTTAATACATAATAATCCAGATTATGAATATGATGGTTAAAGCTATAATTGTATGACATACATAAGTCTTCATAACAATACGTTCCATTAATATAAAAGTACAATTTTGCTTATTGAATAAGTACAAAATATTGTAATGGAGTGTTAAGTACATTCGGCATATATCTCCTGGTAACAAATTACCTTTTTGAGACTGATGTTCCCATTAAAAAGAACCACACAGTGTTATTTGGAAGAACTTTCTTTTATGTGTGTCAAGCAACACATCTTTATCACTTTGAAAAGACACAGAGATCTACTCTAAAGTTAAACCAAATTTCAGTAGTCTGACGAAGTATTACTAAATTAAATGAATCTCCAATATGTCTTTATTCTTAGACAAAGTAATTAGTCGGACAGTAATGGCAGACAATAAATTATTCTGTGTTTGGATTAGACATCCTTGAAAAATAAATCGTATTAAGTTCTCATCATTGTAAATTAATTTTGAGATGTTTATAAAAGTTCGATCAGATTATATTATTACGCTATTTTAAAGATGTAAGTCAGTTTTTTCAATTACTTTGTTGTGGTTAAAAAGATAATATATATATATTTAGATTGCAAAGCCTTATGAGTAATAAGATAATAAATTAGGAACCAAACATGCACGTTTTTTGTACACATTTGACACGTTATGTTCAGTGTTTAGCAATCTAATGACACATGCCTTATGTTAAAAATCATCATATAATACGACATTTTATGTTGTTTAAAATAGTGACTTAAAGATAGAAACGTTATAACAAATTGCACACTCATCGATATATTGTTTTCTCTTTATTATTGTTATTACAAATGTACTTAATCTAAAAAATGATGTTTTTATATACCAGATCATTCGATTGGCACATTTGCAAAATCACAAGAACTAGAAGTTGAATATAATGCAATTTGTTGTGGCATTTATTCTGTTTTATAGTATAATTGATGTGCTTAATGGACACATTTTGTTAAAAATTTTCCGAGATATACCAAAAGGATAATCATGCAAACAACGTAATTGTGTTCTACTTTTCTTAATTCATTAAACATACTTATCCAGTTTCAATTTTCTACCCTCGGACACAATTGCAAGCCCAGTAAATACTTGAACACGACTTAAATAATTCTTGAAACACATTGATAACTTGTTTCTAACCATTTAATCTGTCAGATGTCATTCAACTAGGTTATTAAAAATTGTGTCACTTATTTGTTTAATTGAAAGTACGGTATTATAAAATCATTATTAAATATATTTCAATGAATTGTGTATCAAAATAAGAGTATCTGTCACGTCGAACTAATGTTCTGGTGTTAATGTAAAAACATGCAGAGTAGGTATATTACATAAAATTATTTTAAGTGTATGTTTTTGTCCTTGAACGTAAACAGACGAGGGTGCGCACTTTCCTTGAATAAAATTGAGAAATAGCTATCATTTGTGTCAAATTAACAGAATAGAGACAGTAGGATGTCTGACTTGATAATATGACAAATAGCTCCCACGACTGAGTTGTTTATCTAATAATATGATTGATATGGTATGTTAATATTACAGTAAGTTATATCAAGAGTGCGTTTTTTGTTGTTTGTTATTTGTTTTGTTTGCTTTTTGTTTTTTATTTGCAGTTACCTTGTGCAAAATGCATAAGTAAAATGCACTTTGCATAGTATTTCATTTTAGCAAAAATATTTATGAATCAGTTGTTTTTTTTTCAATTAGTATATTACAAATGTTTAAACATTAGGAATCGATAGCAACACATGACCCGTTAGCCTGTGTGAACAGAAAATTATAGGCAAATGCTACCAGTATGGAGCCAGGCAACATGCCCACTCTGACCAAGCTATTTAATCTTGGTAGCTCAGTATTTGTAGTTTGATATTAAAACTTATACACTTTAAAAGTTAAAGCATGGTATAAAAATATACAGTACTTCATGAATTTCATTCATTTTAAACACATATTTCTTATTTTGTCTTCAAAAACTTATTTAATTTGCCATTAAAAAGTATACGATTGCCCTATGGGCAATGTTCGATCACTGGTTTGTCTAGTAAAAACTTTGCGTGTCAATTAGCTTTCTGTCCTTTTCCAGGCATAATTTATAGCGCAGTGTTTGATCTATTACAGCATTGATTGCTTCTGACAAAGAAAAAACATAATACCGTTTGCCTCTTCTGCTTAATATGTTACATTTACAGTCAATGACAAAATGTGAATACTGCTGTTCCTCTTTTATTTATAACGTCAGAAAACAAGTAATGCATATATTACTGTAAAATAGCTTCATATATCAAAATCTTTGGGAGAATATCGGGCTTTCAAAATAAATTCTAGAGCATTTGTATCTAATATGTCATTTATTCAATATCCATATACATACAAAAATAGTTAAGCCAAAAAATCAAGCAAATCAACTTAAAGTAAAACGAACTAAAATTTAAAGAAAAGTGGAAATATTGAAAATTCAAGTAATGTTTTACTTGTCATATTATTTTGCAGTATTTATTACCATATTTCTACGTGACTAACGTAGAACCGACTTTGTTTGCATTGTTTGGCCTAATTTGATTGACAATCTGGGAAAAACACAATAATATTCAAGATTTTTATGAAAAATAGCAGGAGATTTAAGCCAAGCTGTTTTAGGTTTCTTGACACATTTCAGTTATGACTAGCATATAACGTTAATAAATGGACAGTTAAAGGCAACACCACTTTTCTTCAAACCAACATTATACATGTATATGATAAAAAATATATTTGTGCATAAAATATGAACTTTTTCGAGATGGTATAACATAAAATGTTTCATATTGGTTACAAAAGGGAAGCGTCTAATATACGTTGTTAGGAAAATAAATAAAACGGTCACATCGAAAAGACTTCACTTACATCAGTTTTTTTAGGCAAGAGACATTATTTCCAGTAAAAAAGATGCTTTTTGTATAAATGATTGTTTCAATTTAAATGTAAGTTGGTAGCAGCATCGGCTAAAGACACAGGATATATCAATTATGTTTAACGGAAGAAAACAAATACTAGTATATAGCATAATTATGTAAAGAACTTAAACTTAATAACTAATTTTGCAATTAGGTATTGAAACCCTGCGTCAGCACTTATCTCGTGCGTAAACAAATCACAGCATTTTAGCAATTTGTTTGTAATTATTTTAATGTTCTACGTGTAAACTTTTATTTGCTTGACGACAACTTATAATTTTGTAAGATATCATACCTGCGTTTTAGAAAATCTTTGCTAAATTCATCCATGTTGAGGAAATATATTTCAACCATATACTTTCGATATAAATAAAGTTGCCTTTGTATCTCTGTAAATTACATCTAAGATAAGTTTATCTTATTTCCCGAGGATTTTAGTACAAGTGTATGTGAACTTCAGACTGTATTTATATTTATCTCACAGTGGTCGTCCACAACATGACAAAGAAATATCCTACTCTTTTAAGACACTTATTTTGTGCTATTTTTTGGAATCAAGCGAGATATAAACGAATTATGTTATACAACGGACATGATGTTATATGAAAAACAATGAATAAAAGTTAAATGAGTACATGTGTCGAAAGCAAACATAAATTAAATCAGTTTTGGGATGGTTTATTTCAAAGAGAGACTTTACTCAAAATCTGCAAAAGTCAAGAACAATGCTTTCTATGGATTTTTTGCAGTGGTGTTTACACTTAAAAACAAAGCAATTCTTTCAGAATTATAACAAAAGGGAAATTTACTAAATTATTTTCCAACGTGTCCGGTTTACAAAAATACAAAGATCATCGGGGTGTGTCACCCTGTCATTTTTTCTTTCCAAACTTCTCAGACAATTCGTCGTAAATTTGCACAGGCAATGGCTTATTCAAATACTAACTCATTTTGGCATTATCCACTTTCTGTTATGTTTTAAATCTGATATTGCATGATCAAAATGTCTGAGATAGAAATTTCATTTGAATTAACTATTTAATTTGCTTACGCTCCGTTTTCTTTTATGGTTATTTAATAAAACATTACTTGTCCTAATGCTTAATCGATATGTTTTTGGAACAATTGAATCACATTTTACCGCTAATCACAAGCTTTGAATATCAAAACAAACGCTTCGTTTAATCTGTTGAGAAGAGATATAGTTTGGTGGAGACAATGAAAAACACTCAGGTACTTATTACGACGCCTCTAACTATGATCTGGACTGAATAAGTTCTTGAATAAACAACACTTTAGACAACACTATAGAGGCTGTTACAAATGTATATAAGAACAACCTTTTTTTGTCTTACTTTATTAAAGATTTGATTAAGACATCGTATTCATATACATACAGATATTGAAATGTTTATGAATTCTAGATACATGAAATTAATTATAAAAGATGGTAAACATATATTTAAATCAAATGATTTTTTTTTATCATTTATTATCTTTCGTTATTGATTCACTTATTATATTTTATCTCATATGGGTCTAATAATAAGTCATTTACATTTGTAAATAAAAATTGTAGAACAATCAAAACCACGATTTCTCTTTTCAATATATCGGGATATTTACACATCTTGTTTCTTTTGACTATATAGGAAACCTATATAGAAATAAAATCACAAAGTCTGTCCCGCCATCACGCAGACAAATCAAACACTGTGCTAACATTCATGGGGCATTTGTTTGTTGTTTAGATGATTATTTATTGAGATATGGAGACAATAATTGCAAATAAATTGCACAGCTGTCATTACATTTTGACAATTTAAGGCAACATTATCATATCGGATATAGCAAAAGATAAAATCTGAATAGAATTTGCATACCAATTACTATTAGGAAAACAGTAAACTTTGTGGTAAACAATGGTCATTCAATTTATCAGCAAAAATATAACAAAAAGGTGAGATCAAAGTTGAATAACAATTTTTTATTTCAAATTTATTTAATCTGTTATTTAACTAAACATTGCATGTTATATTTTTGTTAATACCGTCATAAAAGTCTGTAACAGTATTTTATTACAGATGGCAGACGTTGTATGACATCGTCAAATGATTTGCATGTAAGCAACAGTTTCTGCAGTTAATAACCCTTAACATGCTTGCTGGGTCACTACAAGTGATATTCGCCTCATTTCCTGGAGCGGAGCTTTGCTCAATTCAGTCATTCTTTTTATTATAATAAGTATTATTCAGTAAATAACTGGGTTAATTGGTACAGTTAATTATTGCGACTGTTGATAGTTACTCTAATTCCGAAACATGCGTACTACTTTAATCACATGAGGTCGCTTGTTTCAATGTTATATAACTATTACATTGCCAATGTTTTACAACTATTGCTTTTTTCGTTTGCGACATCGTTTTCGCCTTTATATCATTAGAGAACACGGCGAAACAAATACAAGTTTTTTTTAATTGATTGCAATTCGTAAAATCATGAGTTTAAAGTGTAGAATTGATAGCAGAAGTAAGCATATTTTGCAAATAGCGTTAAACATTAAATTAGTATATCATAATCCCTATCAGCAATGCTGGCCTTTTTGCCTGTTTGGTTTTACAGCCACTAACACAGTATAGATTATATGGTGCCGAAACAGGAAAGACATTTTGGCTTACCTTTGGTGTTAAACCTTCAAAGCAACACCAGGGGTCAAAACCACTTCATCTGCTGGAGAATGCATAGACTCCAGTTATTCGAACCCATTTAGTCGCCTCTTCTGATCACGCAGAGATAAACTGTGCCTGCAATTCTGGTGCACCAACCCTTACAGGCATACAGGTTATTTTCAGTTCCTATTTAATTTAAAAATGCATTGTTGAAGAGCATTATATTTTAAGAATAGCTATTTATTTATATCATTGTTATAAATGAGTACTGAAGATGAATATATTTTGAACATACCCTATAATTTTCAATGTGTGCTCGTGTACTTTTGTCTCAAAAGGAAGTCATGGAGTGGCAGATTAATCGGATCCGCATACGCTAAATATAAAAATTAATGTCTTCACAGACATGCAACAGCTCTTTTTTAATTCTGATTCTTATTTTTGTTTATGACGCACGTATTTTAGAAAATTGTATGGATGTACTTTGAGACGAAGGATTTGGGCCTCAGAGGCATGTTTTAAAGAACTGCAAAATGATGTAAAATATACCAGATATAACTCTAAGTACGATATTGAAGGTTTTAAATGCGACTTTTGTACTTGCTTTGAAATCATAGACACGTCTGAGTACATTCATAAAAAGGCGAATATCATGCTAGGCCAAATAGCTGAATAAAATACTTTTCTATAAATATTCATAATTTGGTAGCTTTTCATAACAAAAGGCTTCTTTAGATAGCATATTTATAGAAACTTAAATCTCCTGAATAATTAAAGACTTACGAAAGTATTGATACTATGACACATGTGATGCAATAATTATACGGTATATCATTTACATATGTACGATTCTTTTATCTACTCCTTTTTATGTTCTATACACAATGATGTAATAAACTCCTGCACTCTGTCAAAAGAGGTCATTAATAATGAACTCAATTAGTTTTATACCAGATGAGATCATATTATGCCTGAAAGCTACAATTTGCGGCAAAAAGTAAACTATCGGTACAACAAAGTAAGTTTTCTCAGACCTAAGCATTTTTTATGTCACAATTAAGGTGCAGCCCATTAAGTTAGTTAAGCAAGTTATTTGTACCTTATTGAAAAGGTACAAATCCTGAAATTATAAAGAAAAGCTTTGAAATCGTAATTATATATTTTTGTCATTGACAATTGGAATTCGGCAACATGTATTACCACAACATTTTAATTGTACTTCATAGAATTTTAAAAAATTAATTGTGAGGTATAAAAAATGAACAGGAGGTTGAAAAGACTTACAGGAGGTGTGGGTTAAATCGTTTCCCGATCGACCAAAACTGAATGACTCTGATACCAAAATTGTAAATACTTACAACTTTTCAGCATAAAAATCAGTCGGATGTGGCAGGAAATGTTCAGTAGGTTCAAAAATTAGGTTATCAAAACTTCCCTGAATTAAGGGTACAATCATTTCTACATCGATCGCTTTACTCATATAGATGAACAAATATTCCCTCCAAGTTCAAGAGGGAGTCGATCGTTTTTGCCACCTTTACATCATATAAAACTGTCTGACGAGGCATACATGTTCGGAAGGTTAAAAAAGGTTCACGATATTCTCGGATCCGGATGTGCTGTTGAAATCATTACTTAATCTATCGATTCTTTTTGCCTTCTATACCAAACTTCATATTGATTTTTATAATAATAAGTTCCGTTCCCTATTACAGGTCAACTAAAATTGATCGTTCCCTAAAAAGCTGCCATTTTTAATGACACAATACACTCATATTGTAACCACCACCTTTATTGTGTAGAGTTGTAAACACGACATATCTACTTTGTACGAAGTAAAAACATGTTTATTGCACATTTACAAAGCGACTGTCAATATTTTTTATATCAAATTTGAGCATATTTTATCTTTAGGATTACATATTGGGACATTTTAAGAGCATATTTCACACATTCACATAATAAATACAACATTCTGATAAAAGAGACAGACTGATAATGTACTTCAAATAAGAAGTTAGAAACGCTCCTACGCCTGACAAATATAATTACTATGGAACATGTTTCTTCTACTGATTTTGGAATTTAAAATTTAAAGGGTAAACATAACCCGTCAAATTTCATGTCAAAAATTCTATTTATAAGAATGTAAGATAATTAACCAGGAGAAAATTTGCGCTAAAAAAACATTAATTTTATTAACACATGGAGACTTGTCTTAAATTTAAATAAGCAAACCTTCATCGTTTTACATCAAGAAAGCTTTATCTATATGCAACGTATTTATACTGGTTTGTTGTCAACAAACAGGTTTATCTAAAAAAATAATTTATTCATTTTCAATTATCAGAGTAAATGATATATTTTTTTTCTGAAACAAGTTATTACTTACACTCATCTTTTAAACTTTCATTTTAAGAATCGCTTACAATTGCAAATGTCAAAGAATTACATGGATATATCTACATCTTTTACAAAATCAGTAGTCAAACTTAATGTTTATATAATTTTGAGAAATAGCAAACAGTGTTTGATAATTACTTCTCAGTTTGGGTGGAAAACGACCTGTTTAAAACACGTTTCCGTACTTCATTTGATGTTTTCAGTAAACACAAATATCAGTAGCACAATCAAAGGGCTGATTTATATTGAATATAACTAAAGCCTTGTCTAACTAATGTAAGACGAACATAAGGCAAGTTTATATGCAGACTTTTTTCAAAAGAACCAAATATTATGCCTGCCTCATGTTAAATGTTACAATTTCAACATGGGGACTTGTTTAAATACTTTTTCACATGCTTATGCATATATCTATTTATTTATATATATATTCATTTGTTTTTAACCCAGTCTACTGCGCATAATACTAATTTGTTCTGGTCCTTCGGGTTGAGCCTTGCATCAATGTCATTTAGTTTAATCAGGTCAAATTAGTAATGTCTGTCTGCAGAATTTTTAGTTGATGAAATTATGATAAATTAATAACGTCTATGATTGTAGGTTCTTTGTAGTCAAATCAGTTAATTCTGTATTCTGTAAGTGATACTTACCCGTATTGTCATTTAAAAATTATAGCAGTATACACAAAAACATTTAAGTGGAATGTTAGTACTACTGTTTAAAGATATAAAGATTGCTGATTTTCCATCTTCATTGCCTTCGTCGTTGTTGTTCTCGTTGTGCAAAACTTAAAAGAAGCCCATTATCAAACAATTTGTAAAGGTATCAATATGGAACTTGGTTTGCTTCTTATAATGACCGCAGGCAGTGTTTTGTTTACATACCATTTTAAGAAGATTGACTTTCAAACAATAGGAAAATTAGAATATTCACAAAAGTTGCTGTGATAATATCAACATATAATTGATTTCAAGGAAAATTACAATAGTTATTACTGCTACAATATACGACAAATATATTGTAACTGACAAAGATCTCTCTCATTTAAAGATCTTTATATTTTCTTGTGTCTACAGGAAATATTGTTCTGACATTAAGTGTCAAATAAAAAGAGTATACTGTAAATGTAACTGAAAGCATGTTTAGACTTTATTTGATTTATTGTGTCTATATATTTAACGTATTAAATATAAATTCACGGAAGAGCGAATGTTTAATCATGATTGTAGAATTAATTCCTCTTCATTATCAATCTGATTAAGGGGAAAACTTTTAGGCCTAGGCATTTTAATCTCTTACCACATTAATGCTACTTTCTATGGTTGTCAAAAAATATTGTTTCTTTGATTCGCCATGTTTCAACTGTTTCCGTTCATCAATTTGAATCACGGTTAAAGGAATAAGATAAAAATAACGTGAGTTTTTCTTGTATTTGGGTCCATTAAAATAATTTTGTTTTTAAATTAATAACGTGAAAAAAATTATACTTCTTGTATACAGAAAAAATCGAAAACTCTTTTGTTGTTTTGCGATAATGATAAGAAAAATAGTACGTATTAGGGTAAAAATGTTAAATCTGTCTTAAACAATTATAGCAATGGTCTATATACCGATACAAGATTTGTCACGTTGATGACTTTATACTTTTTGTATTAACAGGAAACCGTACTTCTTGAATATGTACACAGTTAAGTGTGTATGTAAGTGATGGCAATCAAAAAGAAAACAAACTGTTCTAGAGAAAGATAAATTAAATGTATAACAATTTGACATAAATTAAAAAACATAACGAGGGTAAACTTAAGATGTTTTCTTCTTTGTCAGCTTCGTTTTTTTTACAAATTAGGTCTGCCGGCAAAGCTTCGTAAAAATATGCTTCTAATTATTGTCCGTAGTAAAATCATCGTCAAAAAGCACTGTTGGCAGGATTCTATTTTTCCGTCTGGTGCTTAGGATGAACACATTAACTATATTTATAGGGACAGTAGGTCACGTTTTGATAACATATTCAATGTCATGTCACCATTTCCTCAAGGAAACAAGTAAAATGTTTGTAAAAATATTTTTGTAACAATATTTAACTATTACCCAAATACATGTACTTCCACTGCATATCTTTTTATTTGTTTCTAACAGTTATTGTAAACTTCTCGACAATATTATCAGTAAATGACTGCTGAATCAACTAAGGTGAAAATATTGTCTCGATAATATGTACTTTTGTACACTTGTTTCATTTTGTTAATGAAATGTTATTATTATATTTAGAAATAAAATTCAACTCCATGTAAAAGGTACTTGTAAGCCTTTTGCTCACACGTTTTGGCAGAAACAGTAACAGTTAAGAAGCTACCTTTCATAATCGACATACCCTGCTTAAATTAACTCTTTGCTTTAAAATAAATAAAAATAATCGATATAATTAAAAAATGCTTTCAAAAGTATATCGCCTTGTCACACTGAACGGTTAGGCATATGAAATCATTATCGTCGCAAATATCGTAAGCAATATAAATAATCAAACATCATAAAGTTACCAAAAATAATGCAATAATGGCAAGACATACATGTATTATTTATTACATTCATATGAAAACAACAGGATACATATTAGGCCGTATTCTGTTTAATGACTAATGTACGGAAGCGTATCAGGGCCTACAGTTGGTGAGATGTTTTGCGCTGCGTCGACTTATTTTTATTCGCATTGATAAGATGTTTTTGCATTTCTCAATAAAATTTACTGACAAAGATGAGAAGCTTTTAGTCATTGCAACTGAATTTTCTCGATATGCTTGAAGCTTTTGTCTATTCGACAAAAATCCTGTCGAAACTTCTTGATTTCACGACTTTGCTGAAATATTAAGTTAGACGCAAAGACGTTACTCGCATTGACAAATAGCTCACGTAATTCAACAAAGTTTTTTTGCAATGATTAAAAACTTCTACGTATTACGTATTAATCATAACGTCTTCATGTAATGTTTTTAATGTATTACGTATTAATCATAACGTCTTCATGGAATGTTTTGGTCAAAACGAGAAGAAACAAGTTGACATGACGTGAAACTTTTAGATAAGTGGAGGCCCTGATAAGCTTCCGTACTAATGAGATCAAGGTTGTTTGTTGAAATTATTATTTATTTTGTTCGGATTTTTTGTTTATTAACATTTTAAGCCATAGGCACGTCCTTTGGGCATAAATCTTTTATTACGAGTGCTTGTTTCACGTCTGAAAATAAATCTTTTAGTAACATTTAGAGGGCATAAATGCAATAACATAAGCTAATAAGATCTGTGTAATTAGTTTTACATTCCTGTATTGCCGAAAATGTTATTTAATTAAGAGAAACTGCATTTATCTTATCTGAGCAATCTAATTTACAGTTAACATAGTATTATGAAAAACTTCCTCACAAAATCTTGCTTACGATTTCATTCATTGCAAAAACTGCTGGGCATGTTTACTTTAAGGCCTTTGGGCTTTCTTTAGGGATTCTGTATTTATCTATTCTATGCTCTATTCATAAAAATCCTATAAATATTTAAGGGTAATTACATAAGTTTAAAAATAAGGTTAATGTGAATATTCAACCATAGATTAAATTAGATTATTAATTAGCAACATTATCTTAAAGTTTCATTTTTGTTTTTGTTTCTTTAATGTTTTTGTTATAGTAACTATTGAAAGGTTAACTTAGAGAAACTACAATAAAAGATATGTTATCAAGAAGGCAACATCTGGCTTCAAAGTACAATTGTCTTAACATTACATCTAACCTAGCATTTATATCTGGCAACAAAACATTTGGAAAGTACATTACAATAAATGTCGAAGTTTAAATGAAGCATAAGCCATCCTGAACGAGATTTTGTTTACAATAAATCGTAGATTATTCTATAACAAATGAGAGATTACAGCCTATATCCCTAATAAAACTCCCCAAACATGTTCTATGTTTATTACTGTAACAGACTCATTTATCTAGTTAATGAAATAACAAATGTCAATGTAGATTAATTAAATGTATAAATATTAAGTGTATAATTGTAAGAATGAACTTTGATATACAAAGCTCAGTGACACATGAAATCAATTTCTTGAAAAAAATAAATACTAAAAGGTGTGAAGAAATTCACTTGTTACTTCAAGTTATCTTGTAAGTTCTAAAAGCTAAAAATAAAATCAGGACATAGTCATTTACAACAAAATATTAATAATAAATCTTTTGACAAAACATGGATTGCGTGTGGCGCAAAATTATGAATAAATAAATGAAATTACTTGTTAATATTTGAAAAATGAATATCTTTTATAATTTAGAAAAGAATAAAAGACAAGAATGGCTGATTCCAACTATTACCAATTTCGGTCTACAATCACAAAAAGTTAAACTATGGCAGCGGCATCAGTTTTGATGATGTTGCAATTGTTCAAAAAACTTAATGCTGTTTTCTCTGACACAGAGAAACAGACCAATAAGGCGAACTAAAATTAACTTTCAGCACTTAAGGCTAAATAATCGAGATGGTGCATATTAGACGGGATTGGCTTTACTCATAATGACTGTTATGAATATTAGCCTTCATAACATAACGTTCCTTTCAAGAACAATTTTGTCTATATAATAATCAAATTACCTCTTTAAGAATGATGTCCACATTGATGCATTAAAATAAGATACAATATAATTTGGAATAACTTTCTAGTGTGTGTGCTAAGCAAATCTTCTTTATCACTTGAACAGACACAGAAATCTATTCTAATGTTAAACCAGTTTTCAGAAGTCTGATAAGGTATGACTAAATTAAATCAATCTCCAATGTGTCCTTATCCTTAGACAAAATAAAAGTATGTATCGAACAGTAATGGCGACAATAGATTATTTTGTTTCTAGATTAGACATCATTGAAAACTAAATCTTATACAGTTCTTAAAAGTTCGGCTTTATCATGTTAATACCTTGTAAGTAAGTATTAGTGATAATTTTGTGTGGAAAAAGTAGAATAATTATTACACAAAACATTAAAATTGCAAAGAACTATGAATAATAAGACAATACATTAAACGTATAGGACCCAAAACATGCACGTTTTACTTTAATGAACACGAAATCGACATGACTGTAATATTTAGATTTTAGCAATTAAAAGATATACGACCTATGGTTATGTGCAAGATATTATTATAAAGTTTAGTGGAAGTTATAGATAAAGTATATATAATTGACAAATTGTTGTTGTTGACGCATAAAAAGCTATAACTACAGAAAATATATCATCATGGATAACTGTGTAAAAAAGAAACTATTGTAACATTGAACACAGAATACAGACAAATGTAATCAAGAAATGATGTCATAACAGCTTGACTAATCTTTATTAGATGCCACTGAAAGGTATACGATTTCCCTACGGCTTTGTTTGATTACCGGTTTGTCTAGGACCTATTATATCGTTAGAAACCTCTTAGTGTCAATTAGCTTTTTGTCCTCTTTTCGGCTTAGGGAAATGCCAATTGTTGGGACTGGTTTATTTAAAAGAGAGACTTAACTGAAAGTCAGTGAAAAACTGCGCAGGGTTTGATCTATTACTGTTTTGATTGGTTTTGACAAAAACATATTTTGTTTAGTATGTTATATTTACAGTCAATAACAAAATGCATATGTTGTTCCTTTTTTATTCCATAACGTCAGAAAACAAGACAGGCATATATTAAGATAAAAGATTTGCGACAATATCAAGCTTGCGAAACGTATTCCAGAGCATTTGTATGGAACATTTTTATTAACATAAAATAAATAGATATGCAATATAATAATCATGCAAATCGACTTTAAGCAAACTGTACTATGATTTTAAGGAAAGTGAAAATATTCACGATATAAGTAATACATTACATGATGCATGCAGTGAATGACTGATATTTAAGTATTTATCACTAAATTTCTACTGCGTGACAAACGCAACGGTGGCTATTATTGTATGGTTGTTCATTGTTCGGTTGTTTACGTGAAATGAAAATGCTCTTTGCAATGATAAAATTACTTTCGTTGTGCACTTGATAATTTTCCCTTTTTATCAATTTTCAAAATTGTCCTGAAAATAAACATAAATCTTAAGACATGCTGCTTTAGTTTCTTGACAAATTTCTTACTGTTTTTTTTTGAGATTAGACTTTTATAAAAAGTAACCCTTTTTGGCTTTATGACAAATAATAATTGTCACAGTGTTAAAAATCATAGCTGCGTTTTTAGATAGGAAACTCTTTGATAAATTCACCAGTTTTTCAGACATATGCTATTGATAGCAATTAAGTAGCCTTTGTAGCATGATAAAATAAATTACATCTATAAACAGTTTGCCTATATTTCTCGAGGAGTAAAGTAAGTGTATGTCAATTCCATACTGTGTTTATATTTATCTCATAGTGGTTGTCAACAAAGTGACAACAAAGACAACTTGGTTTGATATCTTAGAATACTTAAGACACTTATTTCGTGCTATTTTGAGAAACTTAATGGAATCAAACGAGATATAAACAAATTATGACATTTTCCGACAAAGATGTTATATAAAAACAACGAATAAAAGTTTATCGAGTGCATATGTCTAAAGCAAACATAATTTAAATCTGTTGGTACTTGTTTATTTAAAAGAGAGACTTAACTGAAAGTCAGTGAAAGCCAATGACAATGGTTTCTATGCTATGCGGAGGTGTTTACACTGAAATCAAACTACTCCTCTTAACTTATTACCAAGGGATTTATTTTTATAATTTTCCAACCTGTCCATTTTACAAAAAAAAAACAAAGGTTACGGGGTGTGCCACCCTTTCATTTTCTCCGACGTCTCCGACAATTCGTCGTATATTTTCACAGACTTTTATCAATTTTCATCCATACAGTTTACATGCATTGCATTATTGATTTGGATTTTGTTTCAACTGAAGACTTTTGCACGAGAACCGTGCTGCCTTTTACAATTTGTACTTCTTAATTTTAGAATTGTTAATGGCTACTCAGTCTTTGCAAGTGTTTTATAGTCAGATATATTTATACTACACATCACAGAGGACCTTTTAGCATCATAGTGACTTATCACAGTTAGCCCAAAAAATTTAATGAACAAAAACAGTGTCATATTTATATACCACAAAAAAAACCGAGTTCTTTACGCTTGAATCTGATATGGCAAGATCAAGTTATCTGAGATAGTAATTGAATTTGCATTAACAAATAATTTTGCTCTTCTTCTTCTGCTCGGTTTACCGATATGCTTATTGAATAAAAATCATGACTTGCCCTAATGCTGAATCGATTATCATTCAGGCCAATTAAATCACATCCTGTCGCTTATCACAAAATCTGAATATCACAACAAAAGCTTCGTTTAATATGTTGGCTGCAGAAAAGCTGAATAAATTATTCCATATCTTTCATAAACAGGATCATTAAGGAACTAGTCTCTATCTTTTTTGTTGCCTTTACTTGTTTGAAGTTTATGATTAAAACCTTGTTTGGAAATATTGTTTCCGAATTGTTATAAATTCTAGATAATAGTATAATGATAAAAAAAGAAATTAAAAGATGGTAGGATACAAATGTGTGGCGGCGTGGCCGAGTGGTTGACGCGTCGGACTAGTAATCTAAGGATTGCTGACCGCGTGGGTTCAAACCCTGTCAGGGGCAAGCCGTTGTTTCCTTGAGCAAGAAACTTTACATTAGTAAACTTAGTCCTGGTTGGTTCAAGGAACGGATTCGAGAGTGTTTCAATAAGCTTTATAGCTTCCAACACAATCGAACTAAAATAAATTTGTATAAACCAAATAAATGAAGTTTCTTTTTTTATTTTTAATTTTATCCTTTTTTATTTTATTTATTTAATTTGCTTTAATTGATTTTGATATTTCTTTATTTACAATTTGCTATTTTTTATTCAATTAAGTTATTTTCTATCTAATATATGTCTAATAATAAGTCATGCCATTTATTTGGAATAAAAAACGTAGAACAAACAAACCTACGATTTCTCTTACAGAATTTTTTGTTAACATTTTGAAATATTTTGAACAATATACGTATCATTTCATTTGACGTTTATGCATGTATAGAAATCAAATCACAAAGTATGTCTCGCCGTCATGCAGACAAACATTATGCTTATATTCATTGGACATTGATTTGTGGTTTAAATAATTATTTGGAAAGACAGGGAGACAGGAATAGCAAATAAATTACATAGTTGTCATTATATTTTGACAATTAAAGGCAACATGATGATATCGGATATAACAAACGATATAATCTGAATAGAATTTCCATGTCAATTTCCATTATTTAAACACGATACGTTGTGGTGAAAACAGATCATTTCATTTATCAGCCAAAATACTACAAAAAAGGTTGAATCAAAGATAAATAAGGATTTTCTTTTTTATTATTTTTATCTGTTGTTAACCAAAACATCACATTGTTTATACCGTCGTGAACATCTGTATTTTATTAATGTGCAGACAATGTACGACATCGTCAAATTATTTGCTTGTAAGCAACAGTTTCTGCAGTGTATAAACTTAACCTGCTGAGTATTTACAATTGGCACTCGCCTTATTTCCTGTTTTGCTAATTTCCAATTATTCTTCTTTTTTAAGTATTATTCGGTAAATCTCTGGGCCCGCAGTTATAGTTAATAACTGCGTCTCTCTTATTCCGGAAACATGCGAAGTTACCTTTATTACATGAGGTCGCTTGTCCCCATGTTATATCACTATTACATTGCCAATGTTATACAACTATTACCATTTCCGTCTGTGACATCATTTTCGCCTTTATATAATTAGAAAACACAGCGTAAAAAATCAAGTTTAATTTGAATTGAATGCAATTTGTTAAATCATGAGATTAAAGAATCGTACATATGTACCTGATATAGCGTATAATTATTGCATCGCATGTGTCAATAATATCGTAAGCCTTTAATCATTCAGGAGATGTAGGTTTCTATAAAATATGCCATCGAAAGCAGCGTTTTGTTATAAAAAGCTATCATATTATAAATAACTATATAAAAGTATTTTAATCAGGATTTTGAGCCAGCTTGATTTTCGCAATTATGAATTTTGAAAAGTGATATCAGACGTGTCTATGAATTCAAAGAAGTAAAAAAGTGGCATGCTATATCTGGTATATTCCACAACATTTTACAGTTCTTTGAAAAATACCCCTGAGGCCCCAAAACATTCGTCTAAAAGTACATACAAATAATTCTATAAAGTACTTGCTTTATAAAGAAGATCTGTCGCATGTCTGTGAAGACATTGATTTTTAAAATTAGCGTATGTGCACTCGAAATATCTGCAACTTCATTACTTCCTTTTGAGACAAAAGTACTAGAGCAATCATTGGTAATGATAGTGTATGTTCAAAATATATTTATCTTCAGTATTCATCAATGATGTAAATAAATTCAACGATACATTTTCAAATTAAATGGGGACTCAGATATACCGATGCGGCTGAGGTGTTGCTTATAAGGTTTGGGGCATCAGAATTGCAGCCACAGTTTATCTCTGCGTGATCGTAAGAGGCGACTAAATGGGTTCGAAAAACTGGAGTCTATGCATGCTCCAGCAGTTAAAGTGGTTTTGACCCCTGGTTTTGCTTTGAAGTTTGTAACCCCCCAGGTTAGCAAATATCTTTCCTGTTACGCACCCTATGACCTTAACTGTGTTAGTGCCCTGTAAAACCAAACAAGCGAACAGACAATTGAGCCAGCATTGCTTATAGGGATAATAATATACTAATGTTTAACGCTATTTACAATTAAACTCCTATACTTCACTTTATGTTCTATACATAATGATGTAACAAACCCCTGCACTCTGTCAAAAGAGGTCATTCATTATGAACTCAATTAGATTTTATACCAGATGAGCTCATCCTATGTCTGATAGCTACAACTTACAGCAAAAAAGTAAACTCTCGGAACAACAATGCAAGTTTTTCCAGACCTAAGCACTTTCTCATGTCATAATTAAGGTGCAGCCTCATTTAGTTAGTTGGGCAAGTTATTTGTACCTTACTTAAGAGGTGCAAATCCTGAAATTGCAATGAAAAGCTTAAAAATCGTAATTAAGTTTTTTTTTCAATTCAAATTGAACAACTGTATAAACATTATTATCACACTTTAATTGTACTATATAGATTTAAAAATTAAAAATGTGTGAGGTATAAATATGAAAAGACGGTTGACGAAACTTCCAAGAGGTGAGGGTAAAATCGTTTATCGATCGATTGGTTATGAATGATTCCGATACTAAAATGGACTAATACTTACATCTTTTCAGCATGAAAGTCAGTCATATGTAGCGGGATTGTTCAGAAGGTAAAACAATGAGGTTATCGAATTAAGGGTAAAATCGTTTCTACATCGATCGATTAAAATGAACTGATGAACACGTCAGACCGCTCAGATTCATGGGGAGCTGATAATTTTTGCACCTTTACAGCATAAAAAACGGTTTTACGCGGCACGAATTTTCTGTAGGTTTTAAAAAGGGTTCACGATACGTCTCGGAAGTGTTTGTGAAATCGTCACTTAATCGATCGATTATGATTAACTCCTATACTAAACTTCATGATTGCTATTATCTAATTTATCTGTTTTTATGAATTTGCACCTTAAACGTTTGAACATTTTTTAATTATTATTTTTTCTCATAAAAAAATAAAAAACAAAATCTTAACAATCGTATCCGCTTTCACCGCTATATTGCATATGTTGCAATTGTCGACTCAGAAATAAAAAAGTATAGTTGTGTACGTTGTTTTCATGTCTTCGTATGTTATTTGGATACCTTAAAATACCAAAACAATGTCTGGTTTATCTCGAAACATTCTCTAGGAGTGTCTTTGGTATGTGTCATTTTTTTAAAGTTGCGTCTAGACTTTAAATTGCTTATTTGACATACATCTTTTAGAAATACTAGTAATCAAACAACTGATTTTCTAAAAATATTGTGTACGCATGGGAATAGTTTCTTATTATTTATTGGTCTTTGATATGTTTAGAATATCACAAAAAAAATGTTTACAGCTAAAGTTGTTTCTTATTTGTTTGTACTTTAAAAACATTTCGAGATTGGATTAAGAAGTATTGAATATTCACGGCTTAAACTTATTAATTATAACGATAAAATTTGTTTTACGTTACCCTTGAACAACTAAATGCTGAAGATTATATTAATTTTATACTACTCATAATCTAATATCTGTTTTAAAAGTTAAACTGCACGCATGTTGTTTTTATATTAGTCATCTTTAGAGCATATAAAGAAATGTGTTATTTCTTATGAAGGAAGCAATAAATTACAAATTGAATAGAAAAAAATGTTTTGAATGTATGAAAGTTTCTGTCAAATCTTTCAAATTTGATCGTTGGTTTATATATTATCATACCTAGTTTTGAATAATTTATCCTATAAAACCATTTTGATTTGTCGATTATTGTTAATATAAGACTCATCTATGGCGTAAACTTGCACTGATTATGTTGTTGCATTTTTATACTTTTTCTTTTTGTTCTGTCGGTCCTGGCCAATAAAAAGTAAAAATAAACAAATAGTGCCTCCCTTAAAGGAGGGGACATGCAATAACCATATTAAGATCTCATTAATTATATTTAAAATATTTCTGTTGGAACAAAACAGTAAATTTGACAGAAAGTGAATTTCCTTTCAAGGTAAAATATCAAAAGTCATCAGCTATTGGACAAAAAAGAAAAACAACCTTTTTGTAACAATGATGTTGTTTAAAGTATTTTTTATCTCAAGAAAATTGTCCAGATAAAGTGTTTACAAATAAATTTGCTGTTATAGGATTGTCGATAATTAAAGTTACATGACAATATTCAGCGCATTAATAACACCTCTAGATCTTTCTCATGCAACATTTAAGAATAATTATAATAATATTTCTAACAGTCACGGCAAAAGAGGTTTTATATATCGTACTTTATTTCCATAATATGTTTAAGTAAAAATGTCTTAGTCAATGTGGCAATATGATGTTATGAGGCGGTACAATGTGTGTTATATATTTACAGATTAAAAACTTATGTATATGTTACTGGTGTATATGATACTGGCAAGTACGTCATTAAGTATGAATCTTTGTACCCTTGATGCCATAAATCTTCCTTTAAGCAATGTACTTTTCTCTCACTTTCTTATTAAAAACAAGCGTGAAATAGAGGGATTTTTTTAAAAATATTATGTTATATACAAACTAACTGTTTAAAACTTTAAATTGTTGGGGATGAAGACATGTTCAGTTGCCATTGTCTCACTTGCTTGCATGTACACGAGTATAAGATCAACGTTTTTATATAATAGAATTTTATTTTGAGGAGGAACTATTACATGTGTTTCTTACGTGTTGAACAAAAATAATGTTTCGTCTGTCACATTTCCTATATAATTTTGAAAATGCCTTGTCAACACGTGACAAGTAACGTCTAAACTAATAAAAGAATAGAATATGTTATCAATGCTGATATATTTATGTCTTGGTGTTGTTTCTATTGTAGTATAATAGAAAACGCTGCGATGCGACCCTTTTATATCACGAACAGATATCAACATTAGACTGCGTCAATAATCGCACACTTATTATAGAAATCATTTATGCAGCAACCACGTAGCACGTTTTCGCCGTAACTCACTTAATGCTTAAATAAGATAAGCTTCTATCCATTTTGAAGATTTCATTCTTTTTTCTGAATAAAAAGAAAAACAATGATGACATTATGTCTCTCATAATTAATTTATCTTTTTCAGATTTAACAGTTATTATAAAGAGCTCTTATAACACAAATTGCATAATTATAATGATAAAAACATCTTCTGTAAAAGTAGCTGATGGAAATGTTGAAAACTGCAAATGGTTTTACGCAGTATTTAAGATAAATTAATACGAAAAGTTGCCCCGTACTTCACTTCAGTGTTGTTATAAATTTCTGTTCCTTCGGGATCTTTGACTCCAGCACTTTTATGTGTTGAGAATTGAGTACCGCTCGAGCCGGTGCCATGGGGCCCGAGGAATGGTGCACGTTTCATCATCTCTTATGTACAGATTCAATCAAGCCAATTCAGAAATTTTCATGTAATTTTTCTGTCTTAAATGCTTCCAAGAGATATTTTTTTCAACAAACTTTGATCCAGAAATACCAGGGAAATAGCCATAGATTCAAATTATATTTATTTAATGTTTATAATTATAACAAACACCATATAAATGGATAATATATTCTCTATAACATAAACCAATTAAACACATATCTGGCACAAAAATATAGCTTCATTCTACAATCGAGTTAAGACTGAAATGAAAAATTAAACTTTGACAAAGAAAATACCAAATCATTTGATACTTATTTATGTTACGAAGAAGTTCTTTTTCGTATCTGTCTACCATTGTTCCAAGTTATTAACAAGGTTCACAATTTAGACAAATCAAGGCAGCTCAGGTACACCTCCGTATATAAAGTAAATAATTACAATTGACTGTTATAGTTCTACGATTTCCCTCTAGCATTTTTTGTCTTTCCTTTTGCACGATGTCTAGTAACGGATGCTTTATGCGAGTGTGAAACGCCAAAATAATGAATTTATTGTCTCCGCCAAAGTATAAAAGTGCTGATTTGATAATTGTTTTTATCTATTGATAAATTGATTGCCTTTGACATATATTCGCTCACTTTTTTATGGAAGATTTGTTTCCTTTAATCAGTCGTGTATACATTACTTCTGTTTCATTACTCCGCTTCAGTCCAACAGAATGATTCTTGGTCAAGCAAGACCAGCATTTAACGAAACCGATATTCAGTATGTATGTGTCTTTTGGTGTCGAGTAATTTATAGGGAAGCATTTGTTTGTAACTATTAGCAACAGTTTAACATGTGAAAAATGTGATTTATATTTTACCAATACATATATTTCAACACATTTCAGAAACATATTCTTTTGGATAACATAAAGTTTGATTCCCTGCGGGAAGATTTGGTAAGTAGCACTTTCTGTGTAGAAAATAAAAGTGACATTATGTCCATTCAAGTTTAAGTTGTTCGCGCAAAGGGAAAAGTCAAAATATCTTTACATTTTGCCATAATTGTGATCAATTATATATAAAATTTAACTATGCAAAATTATTCAATATCCAAGTGATCCACGCATATTTTTTTATAAAAATCGTTCGGAATGTATAAGAAACGTTCCTATTTTGAAAAGGGTGGGCAGTCATTTTTTAATTTAGGAAGTGTTTATATCCTACCATTATAACAAGTGAAATTGTCAATCTCTGGAAATATATTACTAACTCAACTCAGTTTGACAGCAACAAAGAACCTAATGCCACCTTGATATCAACTAGCAAGTTAGTTGGCATTTTCTATTATTTCATTAATTTTGTAATCTAAATTTAGTTGTTTTTATGAGCGTTTACGTCAGTCGTTTCCTAAAGCGAGTAACTTTTAATAAGATAAATTTACATTCATTGAATGATTGCAAGCAAGTGACATCACCTGATCAAAATGGAATTTCGAAATCGCTGCTTTGAATTTTCTGTTGTTTGACGTTAGAAAATAAAATAACCGCTATTGATTGTAAATACAATACTAGAATGTTAAACCATCTCTTTTTTCTGAATCTTTAAACATACTTAATGACGTATGTACCAAGTAAACATGGGCTAATTTAGCGCTATTATTTTCTAATAGATAGCGCAGGATTAATCATTTAAATAATTTTGAAGTAAACAGGATTTGAAGCAACATGAGGATGTCAATATGAAAAAAAAAGCAAAAGAAAACAATTAATTTGTTCCTAGAGAAACAGGATATAAATTATCATTTATTTATTCTTTATTTTGAGTAGGATTGACTAAAGGTGTATAACGGATGTTTATAAGACTAATATTGATGGCATTTCAATGATACAAAACAACGTGTTATTTCTCAGCCAGCATCCTCGCGATATGTTTATATCAAATATTGATTATTGTATCATAGTTTGGAGACCTTTCTGTTGAAAATGTTTCAGAGTTAAATCGTATACATATACATGCACAGTGCGTTAACTGGAGTGCAGGTATAAGTTAATCGCACTCCAGAGCATATCCATTGGTTGGCTAATTTTTGCTGGGGTTTACTTATTGTAACTACAGAGAAAGGGAAAGCGACAGAAATTTCATATTTAGATGCTCGATCATTGGTTACCTTTTTTCTAGTGTTTCATATTGTGACAACAGGGAACGTGTTTTTATGTTTGACTATGATACAAAAGAGAAAGAACATCAAAATGCTCGGCAATCTGATTTCACTTTGTTTCCAGAATTTAATACTGGGGAGGGGAAGTGTGGGGGGGGGGGGGGGCTACGCCCCCTCGTACAAATCAGATATCCTCGTGTTTCGATGCTATTTGTAAAACTATCTCCTTAACACAAATAAACATATATTTTGTGTAAGAATTATTGCTGTGGGTTTTCTTTAAAAAAAAACAAAACAAAAATGTTTTTGTAACCAACATTAATTCGAGGTTGGTATATTGGTAACCAATATTAATTTGAGAGTAGTATGCTTGTAACCAATAATAATAATAATAATAATAATGATAATAATAATGAAAATTATTATAATAATGATAATAATAGTAATACTTATAATAATAATAATAATTTGTGCGTTGTGATTTGTAACAAACATTGATTTGACTGTGGTAAAACATTTTGTCCTCAATGTTTACATGTCGTGCCAAAATTCAATTTTTCTCTTTCAACTGAAAATTAGTTCTTATCAGGTTTGTACAAGTTTATTACATTTTTGATCACACAACACCTGACAGATGCCTCCAAGTATCTTCTCTGTTGTAAAATAGTTGTTCTTTTATTATTAAACCTTTGTATGTTTATGCTTGTAACTTAGTCAAGTCGTTTGTAATAACCTTTCGTGTCTAGCATCAAACAGGGTACACAATTGAATCAATCTTATCTGTATGCAGATAAAATTATTTTTTATCATAGTTTGCATTTAACATGGCAAATGTAGTTTTATAATGTGTATGTATTGCCCAAAGGACAGACAAAGTCGCATGCAAATACAAATAATGGCAAAATCAGCGCACACGTTCATGAAGAGAAAGATTAATGATTACGAGTGTCGTCTGTCGGTTACAAAATAAGCTATTCAGAGTTATTGTTGTCTGGAATAAAGACTTAATTGTATTTTTATAATACTGTATCACACTGTCTGTACACTGAACACTTTGATTACAGATAAATTATTTGCACGCACATGTCTGTTTGTCTATCATTCATTTCACGATATAATTATTAATTCCGTGATACATGATATCAATTGAAATGAACTGTGTGTTATGGTCATTTTGTGTTATACACACTTAAATATGTAACAGGACAATCAACAAATTTATTTTAATCTGAATATCGTAATTTTAATAAAAAATAAATTCTTTTTTTTATAAGAATGCAAACATAACATGTTGTTAATATTCATTTAATATATTAATCCATATTGTATTTCAATCTCCGTTTCAAATTATTATAATATTACATGATGCAAGATACAAATAAAATAGATGTTGGTCTTTGCCTTTTTCACGAGTTTTTCAAAACTACATGTATATTTACCAACAAGGCCTTTCTAAATTATGTTTCAGATAAACACATAAACGCCTGCCATGTTTTTACATTTGCAAATATTTTTGATTCAAGGTCTTACAAATGTCGCATTCCCTGCTTTGCCCATATTATTAAGTGAAATTGAAGTTTTGAAATGGTTTTGTCTGTTCGTGTTGTTTTTAAAAATATATCTTCCAGACAGAACAGAAGTTTCATAACTGTTACACTAAACTCTGTGAGAATATATTTGCATATTAAGTAACAACCTCTTGATAATTTAAGAGACAATTTTTAAGAATACAAGAACTTATAGAAAAAATCAATCCCAAAAGAACAATACCATTTTTTTATTAAGTGTGATTCTTATGATTTCTTATCGATAATTACGTAAGCTAAAAAGATTCATTTTACAACGTTTCATGGACAGCAGTGGTAAATGCGTTCTACCATCCACGCATCGCTTCTCTTTTATCGTTTAGATAATCTTATGCTATGGAACCAATTGATTAAATATTTCAAATATCCCTCTTTAAATCTGCTCATAACACAAAACATCACCTTTTTAAATCACTAATTAAATTAATCGTTTTTACGGAATTCTACGTTTCAGTCATTTAATGGTAACTTCTCATTTACGGTTTTCACGCATTGGACATACTATTTACCTATACCGCATAATGACCCGTAACATAATAAAACGTATTTTCGTCAAAATGTGCGTTTATAATTATCTGAGATTTTTATTTCACAGCTATCTCCATAACGTGAAATGACGGTGTTTTCAATATTATACGATGGACAACCATATCGTTGAAATGCGGTATATTCCTCGTTCGCAAGAACCGTATTTATGTGTAAGATTCATCAGAAATTACGCTTTAAAAGACTTTACTTACTTCTTTTACGCTGATTTCCGTTGCAGTTTTTAAGACTGTTGAAAAAACACTCGTTTTATAACGTTTCGAGTTTCCTTCATTAATTCAGACCCCGCTTTTAGGGTTTGGAAAAATGTGCACGTTTTAAAACGTTACGGGTGTCAGTCCGAAAAAGAGGGTCGGTCGTGGAAAGGATATATTCTCAATTCCTAGAATACTCACGTAAACTCATAATAAAAAAGAGAATAACAATCTATCATTCTGTCTTATTTGAACATTTTCACTTCTTAAATTCGTATAGATTGATGAAAAATACATATTATTGTTATCGAAACAAGCACAAAGAAGCAACTTGTCGTATTGTTTTTCCTATTTATGTATCATTCTGTATGTAAGTGGTCCAGTTGTGATTGATATTCAGCAGAGACATTCTTAAACAATACGTCCTAATTATCTAAAAGGAAAGACCTAGATACCTTTCATTATGCAAAGGGTTAAGATAAATATATCATATTTTAATCAGAATTTCAAATAGGATCAGAATTACAATTTCAATTTCGAACGGGACTCTGTTTTGACTAGCAAAACAATATTGACACGCTACTTGGGAAAAAAGTGCAGATTTGAAGGATGTACGGAGCCACGTGTTACAGCTGCTATACAGAAGTTTACACCTGCTGCTTTGAATACAACAATTCTTGAAAGAACAGGTCCCTCGGAAGCAATAAAATCAATAAAAACACTAAAAAAAAAGATGCCTTAGATAAGGAAGAATCACATGAGTGTGCAGATCAAATTAATGTTATACAAGAACGTTATTGAATATTGTGATCAATATGTCTAGAAATGATAAAAATAACTGAGTTTAAACAAAATCGCATGCCATTACTGCGGGAGTAAATATATGTCAATCCTATATTATTATAAAAACTAAACTATTTTGTTACAAATAACGCCTGTATTCCACATAAATCAACGTTATTTATTGTAGTATGTGCTTTTACAATTATCAAATATTTGACAGTCACTTATTTTGTACAGACCAGGGTCCCAGATGCTGCAATTTATAACCACGATTATGCCAATATCTTAAGACTTAAGAGTGCTATTATCTTCCATTAGACAATTTTCTTTATTCTTATAATTTAAAGAATTTAAAGAAGTTTCTTTCCGACAACAGAATTCCATTTGTCTCTTTGAGAAGCAGTTGAGTGTATTTTAATATCTGGATAAAGATACTTAATTGATCTTGTCTTAGTTAGAGTATAATATTTTGGAATAGAATTAAAGATGGTATGGGATATGATATTGCAGCACCTTTAATTTCGAAGATTGAATATCACTTCAGATGGACATATATCGTGTGAGATGTCGCTTCTTTTAACACTACGAGTCTGCAATAGTTGTGTATTTTTTGTTGTTGTTTTCATTGCTTGCTTCCAAAAGATGAGATAGATCACCCCTTTTTCCCCCAACAATATGAGACAGAATAGAGCAATGGACTTTTCTACTAACTTTTCTACTATTATTATGTATTAATTATTAGAAGTGTCAATTCTTAAAGACAAGACAAGTTCGTACAGACATCACGTACTTTGTCAAACATTTAGTTGCAAGATCAGATGTTACCCGTGAAAGACCTTTGCAAACAGAGATGTTTCGTTTTTTTCACTTTGACCTATATATTCAAGATTAAACTAAAATGATAACATATTATCTGTGACAGCACTGTAATATATCAAAACATAAGAGCAAAATGCAAGACGAAAATCATTATCTGATTTGACCATAGGACACACACGTGAAATATTCAACGTTCAAACATACGTTTTATTTTGTTTTAAAATCCTTCTGATTCAAATTGGTATTTTTCATTCACTATGAAGATGAATTCGACTTGAACATTCCCTGTAAATTGATAATCAATTATAACAGTCATATAACTTTAATTTCAACAACTGACTTTTGTTTATTTTGATAGAAATAAATAGCCATTTGTCATAACATCACATTCAAAAATATAATTATGCATCTAAAATATTTTATTTAAAATTATTTATTAAATTTAATGAAATGATTTTAATATGATGTTTATATCTTAGTTTAGATTTGTGCCTAAGCCGGTTTTCATTCACAGTAGAAATAATCAATACATATTACTTTATCTGTACTGTTGGCTCTCAGATATTGTTGAAGCATTGTCTAGAGAATATTTCGGGCTTACGTAATTATCGATCAGTTATCATCAGAAGCATAGCCATGTTACAAGAAAATGGTATTGTTCTTTTGGATTTGAATCTTTCCCTCCAGTATTTTTTTTTGTTTTCTTAAAACTAGTCTATGCATTTATTTAGATATTGTGATGTTGTGGCTCAATTATACTCATTATTATAGCGTTAAGAAATTTCTGTTTTGTCTCGAATAGATATTTTAAAAAACAACACGAACAAACAAAAACATTTTACTTCAATGCCACTTTCAAAAACGGGAAAAGCACAAACTGCCATGTAAGCATGACGGTGAATCAAAGATATGTATAACTGTAAAAATAATTCAGCAAGCCCTTGGTGGTAAATTTATATACGTACTTTTGGAAACATCTAGTTTTGGAATTGTTTCCGATCGTGAAAAATAAGCAAAACAGCAAAATCTATTTAATTTGTAAATTGTATTATGTAAATATGATATGAAACGCATATTGAAATACAATATTGATAAATATATTTTATTAACAACATGTTATACATTATGTAAAATCTATCTCATTTTTTATATTATAATATCAGTTTTCTAAGTAAGTTAATACAGTTATTTATATATGCAGCCTTATTGCTTATGGTTCTTTTTATGTTCATTGAAGTGATATTTATATCAAATCAATTTCGTTAACCGTCCTGTTAAATTGATAACTCTGTATGACACAAAATGATCATAAAACATAATTTATTTCAATTGTCATCATGACTACTCGGAATTGATAATTATATTCAGATGCAATAAATTGGAATCAATGATAGACAAGGAGACGGTTGCGTGCACATATTTTATCTTTAATCAACGTGTTCAGTGTATGGACAGTTTGATACAGTATTATAAATATCATCGTCGGATACCCACGGCCGAACCATTATCATTCATCAGCCGTGGGAATTTTTGCCGATATTCAGTCGATTAGAGGTGTGTCAAAGGCAGCTATTTCATTGGCTGCCTCACGATTTCATGAGGCGACTAAAACCAATCAAAACGCGCGTTCTGTACGACGTTCGGTGTTACAGACAATATGGCGACGACCATAGACGACACGTTAAAATCAGTTTGTGAAAAGTTCAACATCGAAAAATTAAACGATTTCCAGCAAGAAAGTAAAGATAATTTACTTTTACAGCGTGATGTTTTCCTTTCTGTTAGAACTGGTGGTGGCAAAAGCCTTGTTTACGAGGCTTTCCAGTATATTTGTGAATGTCGAGAAAAAGAGCATTGCCAAGTGCTGATTGTAACGCCTCTTATTTCCATTATGAAAGAACAATGTGACTTTCTAAATTCATTAGGATTTTGTGCAACATACATTGGCCGGGACAAGAAAGAAGATGATGAAATTTTAGAAGGAATACATGACTTTTTGTTTACTTCACCAGAAAGTCTTCTCGGTGTTGCAAAGTGGAGGGACATGCTGTTACAAAATTCCAGGATTCGCTTAATAGTTGTAGATGAGGCCCACATAGTTCTCCACTGGTATTTACCTTTTTAATCATTTGTTTTGATTTTGTAAATTATTGAATACAAACAAAGAATAAATAGAATCCAAACCCACGGCAGTGTCCTTCTAGTAACTGTAGTGAAATACTTTTACATGTATAGTTTTATCCTGGTTACTGGTTGGGGACCACCAAAACCGGACAACCACCAAACCAGGACGGCCCCGAAAATGCTTAATTTAATATTTTCTTTGTTCACTGGTTGTCAGTCACTTTTTATCAACAATAAGTGCATGTTTCTTTTAAAATTAAGTAAATAAATTTATTTCAACCTCCGTAAATGGTAAAATTTTAATGTCTATTTCAAGAATGTTGACTTTGAAATTCGGGGGTCATGAAAGCAATGCCTGACCTCATATACCAGCTATAATCATTTGCAGAGTGAATAATAGAATATCCAAAACTTCAGCATTTGTTGCTGACATATTGAATAGCATGTTACAAATCAAAAATCAAAACACCCAAGCTTTTATCTGAATTAAATCACATCATGTACATATCTGTCCGGACACATGGTACTGTAGTGTAGACAATGTAGGTAATTTTGATACCCTCCTTGTCGAGCATATGATATAAGTGTCAATACATTCAGAAATAAATTGTGTCAAATTTTTTTATCTCTAGATTAAAAATTATGAAATTTGTACGGAAAAATGTTCCAAAAGTGCCCAGTTGATGGTCTCCGACCAGTACATAGTTTGGAGGAAAATGGTCTATATTTTTAACTTTTGAACTATCAACACTGTTTTGATTGACTGACTCTCATTTGCAGTAGAGTATTTCCGCCTTCAAAACATTTAGTTACATTTCAATGATTCAACAAGATGTAGGTCAATACTGTAAACACTAAACAATTTTGGATGGACAGCACGAAATAACCATTTATACCCAAATACACCCAAATATAATAAATATAAGAAGAAATGCAAGTCAGAATGGAAATAGAATTTCTCAAATTTTAACAAATAAAGCTAATATGCATAGTCATTGTAAAGTTTCATTTCAAAAATATTTAATTTCATCATTTTCCAGGGGAGAAGTTGATGGTGATCAGCAGTCTACACCTTTTAGAGAATGGTTTGGAAAACTTGGGGAAGTGCGATCATTAGTACAGTGTCCATTGTTGCTTATCACAGCAACAGCAAGTAAAGCCTCACGTTTGAAGATGCAAAAGATTTTCTGCATGAAAAATTGTTTTGAAAAAATTGAAAGCCCAGACAGAACCAATATTAAATTATTTTTGCACAAATTCAAATCTAGCCAAGATCTTACAAAGATATTTGCATTTATGATCAATGAATTACTAGAAAAAAAAGAAAAATGTGACAGATACCTTGTATTTTGTACTTCTATTAAATCATGTAGTGATATTTATACCATGTTACATTTAGAATTGGAAAGTGACATTCAGTTTGTACAGATGTATCACTCAATGACAGTTGAAAATGTTAAGGAAGACATTAAGCAAGATCTGGGTAATAAAGATGGCAAAATTAGAGTTTTAGTTGCAACTAGTGCTGCTGGGATGGGTGTGAACTTCAAGGACATTGGCCAGGTGATAATCTTTGGAGTGCCCAAAAATATGGACAGTTTTGTGCAACAGTTTGGAAGAGGTGGTAGAGACCGTAGTCATGCAATGGCAATTTTATTGTTCAATGGACAGCAGTGTAGAGGTATAGACAATGACATGAGTGAATATATTATCAACAAAGAAACCTGTCGTCGCAAAGTGATTTTAAAAGCATATAACACTACAGTTAATGACAGTATATTAGCACATTTATGTTGTGATATTTGTGATAAGAAGTGTACATGTGATCGAGAAGATTGTTCATCTTATACTCATCCTTTTTTTGAGATGTGTGACTTACCAGAGTCAGAATCGTCTAATTCTGACTCCGATTGTGAAAGTGATGACATTATGTCTAACTAGTGAATAATCAAATGTACACTGGTCTTTTTTAATTTGTATAAAACTAAATGTACCTGTTTGTTTACCGGTAAATAAATTATAAATTTGAGGTTGTTAATTATTTCGGGTTGTATTTATATATTTGATTACAATTAGTTTAACAGAAATTGGCTGCAAGAACTTCAATCAAGATTTGTAAATTTTAGTAATAAAAGTTCATGAGGACTAGTTTATTATGACCAATAATTAGATAATCATTAAGCTGGCTGATGGAACAGTCCAATTCAAACGCAGCAAATGTGTTATGTGCAGCTGTAGTTATATCAATACAGCTATGACACACACTTTGAGTGGTGTAAGTTAGCCCTACTTTCACTGCAGGTGATTTTTAAGGAGGAATGTTTTCTTTTTACTACATATCATTTCTTAAATATGTCCATGCTGGACCATTTGGTATTTTAAAATTTGATAACACACATTTATGAAATACACAATGTAGTATCAAGCTACAGTTATATGAAACTCTTACTTAAATTTTAAGAAATACGTTTCTATTATACATGTATAAGTGGACAGTTAATATAAGAAATAACATGTTGTAAAAAGAAAAGCGATTCAACCTGCGATGTTGTCGATAGTGATTGGGAAAAGCAGATGTTAAGCACATGTTTCACTTTTTGCTGAAAACGCCACCGTTCTAAACTATGTTACAATAGCCCAGTGGCAATAAAAAAGCAAATTTAGCAAAGTGAAAACACATAAGACTAGTTCTTTTTATAAGTTTATTAGGAAAATCAGTTCCCTTTAATTCATTAAAAGATGCATATATTCAAAATGAAATTGATTATACTATAGATGCTACTCTCCTGACAGCCATGTTCAGACATTATATGCTTAAGATAGAAATATCATATTTTCAAACTGCAAAACAAACTTTTACATATTGGTGCTACAGTATAATGATATATCCCTTCATATGTGTAAAAGAATTTTATAATTCACAGAAAGTAGCATTGTTGGATACCCACAACTAATCAACATGTTACATGGCCTGGTTCATGCATGAGACACTACATCTCAAGGTTATAATTTCATATATCGACCTAAATTACATGTATCACAACTCAATCATTTCATTATTTACATTATTTTACATGGTGCCCTGTGTCACGCAAATTAAAAAAAACTTGCAACAACAGCTTTTGCCTCAACATAAGGTTTAATATTTAATATTAAGAATCTGCAGATTTTAATTGAAAATACTAGTTTAAACACAAAAGACATCATAGAATGAAAATTATTACCTTATTTTTGTGTTTGTATGGTGAATTCAGCAAGGTTATAAGTCATAGTACCTACTATATCTTAGTAGGGTATAAATTATCAATAATTCTGCAAATATGTACTACATGTAGTAACAAATTATACTATATAATATGGTTTTAGAACAGCCCCAAACCAAAAACAATTATTTGACAAATCAAATTTACTATAAGAAAATAAACATATGAGCCGTGTCATGACAAAACCAACATAATGGGTTTGCAATTATATTCTAACTTGATAGATAATTACATTCTTAACTTTCAAGGTATTGCAAAAGTAATCTATCTTAAGACAATATTTTAATAATCAAAAGGACATTTTATATCATTAAGGTATTCTAACTCGAGATTGAATAGGTTTGCAAAATAAATATTCAGGAAAAAGTGTCGTTTCTAGTGCAACAATTGCCTATGTTAACATGTAGGCAATGAAATGCATATTTAAGACTTTTCTTGAATAAATGAACATGTATACAACAAATGTCTAATTTTTTTTGGGGGGATAAGGTTGGTAGTGAATTTCTTTATCACAATATAATATGAGCCGTGTCACGACAAAACCAACATAGTGCGTTTGCGACCAGCATGGATCCAGACCAACCTGCGCATCCGCGCAGTCTGATCAGGATCCTTGCTGTTCGCTTACCAACTCTATTACAAGTAGAGAAACTGATAGCGAACAGCATGGATCCTGATCAGACTGCGCGGATGTGCAGGCTGTTCTGGATCCATGCTGGTCGCAAACCCATTATGTTGGTTTTGTCATGACACGGCTCATATGTTTTCCATTTCCTGAAAACTTTTCAAAATCCAAGTCAGAATAGTCTTGCATTCAGCCCTTGAAATTCAGTTTTAATGAAAGAAAACATTTGTGGTAAAATATCGCAATAAATGATGACTAAATGGTTCCACACATTTTCATATTTTTATATTTTCTTTGACCTCTATATTTGACTTTGTCTGCAGGGACATGAACATTTTCCTGTCAAACATGCATTTAAAAATTAAAACATACATGTATTGTTTCTGGTGATCATAAATAATAGTAAATTTAACCTTCTAGATTAAAACATGTTCAAGCTTCTAACCTGCACAATATATTAATTACCTTTAAATAATAATTACATTTAGTGATTCCTTGAAAAATGAAAAATGTATCTATTACTAAGGTCATGTCAATTAATAAACCTAATGTAACAAATATGACCTAGATTGAAAGTAAAACAATACAATTTTATGTTAATACAAGTGCTATAATTTTGATTTCACAAAAACTTTAAATTTGTGGTATCTTGTTTAAGTTTCCACCAGTGGTTGGCAATTGGTGTATTCATAATGAATTTATAAGTAATTTTTATGGAAGTCAAAATACTATTTGTTAACATTTTCGACACAATAATGTACATTCAGCACTACTTTTTTCAGCTGTTTAACATCTTGCATACTCTAAATATATTGTTTTTAAACATTATTAATCATATGTTTGACATTTGTAAAGAAATTAATACATATGCATTTCTGCATAATGTTCCTGGCACAGAATTACATTAACAAATTTGCTATTTTCTTTTGAGTATTTATCCAATCATGCAAGTCTCCAGCATGTATACAGTCTAAAGGGTTTCTGAATGTAGAAAAGTTATTCCAACGCAAGTCCTTAACACTTCCTCTTTGTCTCAGGTAGTCAACCATTGCCTTTATGTCCCCATTTTTGTTAACTGGTGGTCGTTCTCTCTTTGATCTTGCTGTTCGGGTTGTTCTGATTAAGTTTTGTTTAATGTCACTCACTACTTGTGTGGTCATACAGACTTGTTTAGCAGATTCATAGGATTTGTTTGCTCCTTGGCGATTTAGTTCCTGCTTTATATTGTGAACTTGTATCTCCACGGCATTGTCATTTGGGATGTTGTTACATACCCCACCATGCAAATTTACACAAATATTCCATTTGTATTCAAAACTTTATTTTGCCCCAAGAAGAGACATTGAATATGACACCATCCGCCACAACCATATTTTATATTTCGAGTGTTTAATCGATGAGTCATACAACCATTCAAAGTGTGCATTTCGAATTGATCTGTCTCCATCACACATTTTATACGAGTCACAAGTGTCCCTGAATAACAAGGACATAAACAAGAAATGCTTCACAGCATTACTAACTGGAGCATCCTCATTAACTTTGTGGAAATTCCAATGATGTTTTTTGACAAGATGCTGTTTAAACCAATTCAATGATGTATATGTTTTACCACAAAGACAACATGTGTATTGATCACCAATTTTCATAGCTTCAAGTTGGCAGTCATCTGAATGAAGAGCTGTTAAGTCTGTCGTTAGCTTGGAAATACTATCCTTTTCACTTAGTTCAAGACTTTCTACAATACGTTTTGACAACAAATTCACATACTCTATTTTTTGGCTTTTGTTCATTAAATGTATAGGAGGATGTGGGACAGGTGATGCCATATCCTCCATGTCCAGTATATCTAACCCAGCAGCGACAATGTATGCATCTGTAACATCTTGTAGAAAATCTTGATGGGGTCTGAAAAACATTAAGGTTTATCTTATAAATAAAGAAGATTTCAATTACTACGAAATTTTAAAAACCAAATTTTTCAGGCGAACCATTTTTTTTAAATCTCAGCAAGAAACAACCTCCAGGAGCAAGTTTTACAGTCTGATTAAAGCTTACCATATTTCAGAATAAAATATTGTTATGGTATTTTGTTTGTAATCTGTATAAAATACATAAAAGTGTATTGGTCAAATTATCTCATATAAAGTGTTATTATTATCTTAATAACCATGCTTGAAAAACAAGACAGCAATAATGCCCTATATTGCTCACCAGGGTACCATTGAAACATTTAATCTATCCAGACATCTATATATTCTAAAAGCTCAAATTAGCACTACATGCATAGGTGATGTATATTTAGATAATTGATTATCAACATTGTTTACCTGAACTTCTGCACAACATCTTGCGCACCAGTCACATCTCTGCGGTTAATCAGATTACGGAGCTGATATAATGATCCAGGGTCCCGAGCACTACCACTGGTGTAGAAGAGCTGGTAGATTCCCTGCAACACATGTAGTTATTGTTTTTTATCATTAATAGGTTCTTTTCATGCTACAGTTATTTGGAATCTTTCACAAATTCAAATTTAAGCTTAAAAATACATGTGCAATATTATACACTTATCATATGAGATATATATTAACCAACGAGAGCTCAATACTGGCTATGCGTGACCTTGCCCTTAGAGATCCAGATGACATGTGCATATGGAATATTTTAAATTAATAGTCTTACTATGTTATTAAGTATTATTATTACCAATAAATTATAGATTATCTAATGTTATTTCATGCTTTCCAGTGTTTTATTGTAATATATCAGATGATTATATTCTTTTAAACCACTAGTGAAATTTATAATATATAATTTTCACTGTAGCCGAACTATATCTGAATGCGGATACAAGAATATCAAAACTAAATGGAATAACAGGCAAAAATAAATTCCGCCATGCGTAAATTTTGCTTCTTTTGGAAAAGAAAGTCGATGTCACCATACATTAGGTTAAAATGTATCAAAATTAGAGAAATTTAACAGAACTATATTTCAAATTTGTTGATGTGACGTCATGATGTGATGACGTCAGTGACATTACACGGCAAAATCAGTAAAAATTACTTAAAATCACTTAAAACGCATGAAATAAAAAGAAAATTTATTTGTTTTACATATAAGATTGAAATATATTTCATTCGTGAACACCAGCTATTATATTTTCACTAGTGGCTACGCCACTAGTGAAAATATTGCATCTGGTGTTCACTCATTGAAATTATATTTCAATCTTACATGCAAAACAAACACATATCCTCTATTTCTTAATCATGTAGGTACCAATCTTAGTCTAATACCAACAAATTGTGTGTGAAAAATAAGTGAAAGATATGTGAAAAATGTGAAAGTAAACAAGTGTGGAACATCATGACAAAACCTGCAATAATGACAAGTTAACTTATTTCACAATAATCTGCAAAAACATGTATGTTTTCAAATACTTCGGAAAGTATAAGCCTTGTATCTTAAAGGCCCATTATACATGAACCTAAGAAATGTTTTTAATTTCATTTCTCAAAGCTTTTTAATTTTTTGTTTACTTTTATATAAAATTCATGTTAACCCTTTTTAAAGAAGTAAAAAACAATATTTCAGAGTCATAATTATGAAAAAATACAATTATTTTAATGCAGGTTTTGTTTCAATGTAAACAAGAAATAAAACTTAATGCAACCAAGATAACTGAAACCAAACTTACATGAACTAATAATAACAAACAGTCCAAATTTTAACTCCTTATTACTAATAGGAAGTTGAATTCTCTGTGAAGTCCATCTGGTCTGTGTACAATTCCAAACAAACAGTGAAACTCTGTATCACCATTCTGCATTGCCTGCTGTGCCGAGAAAGCCCTTTCATTAGTAAGGACATCTCCTCCAAATACAAGTTTTTGCACTACTCTGCCATCTGAATGAGGAACAGCCAATTCATGCACCTTTTGCAAAATATTGATCATACCTTGGGATGAATTTTCACTTGAGTCAATTAGGTCACAGTTGAATATCACTGATTTCTTTTTTGTTATTTCTGTATAAGGGTGGTCTATATATGCTGGATAAACATCCTTCACTGGTTGCAGAAATTCAAAGTACTTGAGAAGTACCTTTGAAATATGGAAAATAAAGTTCTGTTCCAGTGCTTCCATATGGTCAACTGAAGGGACCCAAGTATGGGGAGGTATTTCCAGAATGGGCTGCTGCTGTGGAACAGGTGTTGGCAAGTTTAGATGTTCATATGTCACTCTAATTTGCTTTACCATAGTTAAGAACCAGTGGAGACTTTTCCGCTGTTTTTCCATAGTCATATGTGATGGTGAAATGGTAATGTCAAAGTTATCTCCTAATATTTCAATGGTTTTTGGTTGACTGTCACACTCTAGAATTTCATTTTGGTGATTCTCACAATTTTCTCTCAGTGTTGACACTTGTTCTGGAATTGAACATGTATTTGTAGCTTGTTTGACTGCACATTTATCTTGGAATCCCTGGACAACACTGTTAATATTTTGTTCTTGTTTTTTCACAAGGTCCTTTTTCTTTTTAATTACGCTGGTGTAGGAAACTGCTAACCCAAGATCATGAACTATATTTAGACCCTGAAAGAAAAAATATATATATTTTAGCATCATTTTGATTTAACTAATACATGATAGAACACAAGGCTGAAACTAGATCAGGTTCTTTTCCATGGATTTTAGGAACATGGAAATACAATGTAGGTATTTCAGCAATGTTATGTTAAAAATTGGGAATTGGATGTAAAGAATCACTGTCTAGGATGGCATCTTCAAACATTTAAGCACCATAAAAGTGAAGAAGCCCTTATTTTCAAAGATTTTAGAATTTGTTATTAATATTATTATTTTGTAACTTTCAAAATTTGGAAATAAAATTCCTGTGGTTTGAAAATAACATACTATTTTCAATTGGGAATATGAACTAGTATCAGCTATAAAATAACAAAAAACATCCCTGCAGATTTACTTTCTAGGGTTCATAGATTTAAACTTCAGATTACTTATAATATTATTATTATTTGGGTCTGATAATTAAATATATTAAAGATCCTGTATGTTTTGTGATTGATATTGATACTGTGTGTATACCAGGCTTGCAAAAACTATATTTGTATTTAATTATGCAAATTAAACAATTTTCAAACATCGAATAAATTCTAAAATATTTACTGCAAATGTTTGTGCACATTCTATTCAATCAATAAATTACATGCATTCATTTCTTATTGGAAAATTTTACTAAGCATTTATATAAAATAAATTTCTAATTACCTCCTTTTATTTACATGAAATGTTAATTTGGGTAATATCTTTAGAAATAATGCTTATTGGAACTTACAATATTTACAAATCTTAATTTGAGCATCATATTTTATATTTATGAAATAAAACCATGAAAAAATTGTGTTACAGGATCTTTAATTTATCTCCAGCCTTATCATTATTATTTATATAACTAAAATAATGTTGCAACAACCTAATAATCTAAATAAATTTAATTGAAATCTAGTAAAATTAAGTGAATATGTAAATTGAATTACCTCTTTATTTAGCCCACAGCCATCAAGTACTAAGCCAAGTACATACTGCATGAGGTTAAGAAATTGATTTCGAGTGTATAACAGAACAGAAACTGCCACCACAAAGCGGGCCATGCTTTTCTGCTTTGTAATAAAACTTGCCAAAACAGATGAGAGAGTCGGCATTTTTAATTTGATGATGTCAAATTGGTCTTTCCAAGAAAAGTTCATGAGTTTATTTGTTGTAGACACTTTAAAATCAGTTTCTGGCTTTTTAGTGAGTGCTGAGGTCTCTTTAATAATCTCTGTTGATACACATTTTAAAAGTGCAGATTTATATAGTTCTGATTTTAATAGATGTTTATCTACAGCAGCTGGCCCTTTCCTGTTGACAATAGCTTTAATGGCTGATTTCTCTACTTTGTCTGTAATTATTTTGGACCTTTCCTTCTCATTGTACACCAAAGTTACCTGTTAGAATTCATTTAAAAATTTATGAATATTTATAACAATTCTGATATTTATAACAATATTTAAGTTTCAGGTTAAACACTATTTGAATTTTATTCAGTAAAATAATAAAGAAAAAGTTTCAATGCCATGTAATATTTTATGACAAATTCAATACTAAACTAGCTCTACCACTCATGAAAATCAGAAATCAAATGAACACATATAACTGTTATTTGTATTAAGGCCTTGAGTCTGTCTAAGATATTACTTGTGATTGATTAAATGACATCAATATATTAAAATTGATCAAATGCAAACCTGGAATTAAAAATCTGAAATTTGAATAAACTCGTGGCTTTTAATTAAAGTTTTTATGGAAATATTTTACCAGAATATACATTTCTTAAAACTGATTTTATCCAATTTAATTGGCATTGTTACTTGAAATAGATTTTAACTTTAACAATGATAAATTTATTGCACTGACTGTACCTTCACATCAAATGGCTTTCTTGTACATGTAGTCACAGTTTCTGTGCTTGCATCCACCATTTTTGGTCCACAGTGAGTAATGCTAGGTCTCTTTGGGGTTGTGATCTTCTGTGGTGTTCGAAACAAAGACTTCTTACTTTTTGGTGTAACACCACTTGGTGAAGAAATTGTACGCTTTGTTGAACCTGGTTTTGATGCTACAAAATATAGAATTAACCATAATATATATGCAAAACATTGCCCAGTGAATTTATGTTTAAATACTAGATAAATTTGCATGAGATACAACATCCTGCCAATGGAGGATTTGGTTTAACATTGTATTCAGCAGCTATGGTCATATTTCAATTTCCACCTTTCATATGGAGGAAGACCACCCAGTATTATTCCAGTCACAAGCAGATGTTCATGTTGTACCTGGGTAGAACCACTAACCTTCCATTAGCTACCTGGACAACTACTTGTCTGAGTTAGAAAACTAAAAACAAGTTCTTATATATTCATTTCTATAATAAGTACTTGGAACAGTTACAAAGAAACAATGATTACTTATCCCGAACCAGTGATTTTGCAAGCTAATGAATTATCAGACATATAAAAATATTTTCTTTCTAAAGAATCAGGGTCAGCTTGGCACTAAAACATACTCGATCCTATCCCAACTTGGTACAGGGCCGAGTTAACCCTTTACTTTTTCTAAGTATTAAAAAAAAACAATATACAACGATTTCCCAACAGCTTGTCTATGTTTACAGTTGAGTGACGATTCACCCCTTATTATTTAAAACATTTTTTTATTTGTTTGGATTGAAAAACATGTATGGTTTGGGAGGGGGGGGGGGGGTAGTTAAAGGTCTTCAGTGTACCCATTTATATAGTATGACATGATGTTAACTTAAATGCCACATCAAATGAAAAACAAAAATATTAAAAAGTGGTTTATAAAGTTTGGGAAGCCAGAACTGGAGGGGTGGGGTGGGGTGTTGATGTTCGCATCTTTTTGTTATTTGTAACATTATTTTCGTCACTAAACAGCTAAATGAGGGGCTAATCGGGAGACTATTTTTTTCAATATTGATGAATACATTTAAGTGTCCATTTTGTGTTCCTACAGAAAAATATGGAAACTTTTGAACTTTTTATATCGTTTCTATAAGTTTTAAGAAAGATAGTCAGATGTCGCAAACACATACATACCAGTTGGAGTAACATGTCGCGTTGATTGTGCTTTAACAACACCTGGCAATTGCTCAAACTTTTGCAAAAGTTCTCTTTTCTCGGTCGCTAATTTACGACCGATTGTCGTTTCATCCTCAGTGCATTTTCGGATTCTATTAAGAATATTTACACACAAGTTACAACAAAATCCAGTAGGTGAAACGTTAATACTTGCAAAAATATCGTTATATTGATATCTGCTTGCAGATGAACTGACTTGGCGATAGTTTTTGCCGTTAATTTTACCAAGACACGTACAACAGCTTTTAACTGTGGGCGCTGCCATTTTGTTTCTTACTGTTTTTTTACCTCCGCAGTTGAAGAATACAGATTTTGTTAAACGCGATGTCATTGGTAGATATTTTACGCACCTGTTGCTGTATATCGACGCAAATCGATTCATTTTACCCACGGTTGATTGCATGTTATGTGACATGTTTATCAATCGTGGGTATCCGACGATGTATAAATATACAATTAAGCCAACAACAACTCAGAATAGCTTATTTTGTAACATACTGTACAGACGACACTCTTATTCATTATTCTTTCTCTTTATGACCGAGTGCGCTGATTTTTGTGCCTTTATGTGAATTTACATGCAACTTTGTTAGTCCTTTGGGCAATACATACATTTTAAAAAAAACTATATTTGCCATGTTAAATGCAAAATATGATAGAACACACAAGTTGATATCTGCATACACACATATGATTTATTCAATATTGTACACTGTTTGATGCTACACATGAAAGGTTATTGCAAATGACTTGACTAAGTTACAAACATAAACTGACCAATGTTAAATAATAAAATACCAATTATTAAACAACAGAGAAGATACTTGGAGACATCTGTCAGATGTTGTGTTAACAAAAATGTAATAAAATGTACAAAGCTGACAAGAACTTAAGTAGAAAATCTTTTACAACTTTCAAATCAATGTTTGTTACAAATCACTACTCACAAATTATTGTTGGGCAGAAGCAAACTACTCTTATTGGTTACAAATAAACCAACCTCGAATTAATGTTTGTTACAAAAAAGTAGTTTTTTTAATGAAAACCCCATAGCAATAATTCTTGCACACAAATATGTGTTTATTTAGTTTTTGTGTTGAAACTTTATCATCAATATTTGATATAAACATATCACGATAATAAGACAGAGAACAACACGTTGTTTTTTATCACTAAACGCTAACAACATTAGTCTTATAAACATCCGTAATCCATCTTTAGTCAATCCTTTTTAAAATAAGGCAAAAATAGGAACAGACTAATTGTTTTCTTTAGTTTGTATTTCATATTGACATTCCCAGGTTGCTTCAAATCATGTTTACTTCAATATTATTTAAGATGATTATGTTTTCAGACACATCAATCAGTCAAGTCTTGTGTGATCTATTCGAATATAATAGCGCTAAATTATCCCATGTTTACTTAGTACATATGTCAATCTGTCTGTTTAAGATTCGACAAAAAGGAAGGGTTTATATTTATGTTTGTAAAATTATAAGGAAACATGTGGTAATGTATTTACAATCAATAGCGGTTTTTTATATGCTAACGTCAGATGACAGACAAATCAAAGCAGTATTTCGAAATTCCATTTTGGTCACGTGATGTGACTTGATTGCAATCATTCAATGAATGTAAACTTATATAAGGAAAGTAACATTTAGTATATCTAATAATATTTATTCGCTTTAGGAAACGACTGGCCTGCATCCTAATTGAAACGACTAAATCTGCATGGCAAAATGCATGAACAAGTAGAAAATGCTAACTTAATTACTAAAGTGACATTATGCTCATTCATTTTTACACTCAGTCTGTCAATCTGAGTTGAGTTAGTAATGTATTTCAACAGATTGTCTGTTATAATTGTAATTGACCAATAATTGATTTTGAAAAAAATGTTTAGGGTTATATAATTATAAAAACTACATAAATTATAAAAATTGCCCCACCTTTTTTCTAAAAAATGAACGTTACCAATACATACCGAACGATATTTATAGAAAAATCCATTGATCACGTGGATTATTAAATACATTTGCATTATTATTATATATGATTGAACACTATTATGGCAAAATATAAAGTTATGTTATATTTTCCCTTTGCTTTAACCATTTACAATTAAATGGCCATAATGCCGATTTATTTTTGTCACAGTAAGTGATAATAACTTCACGTTTAACGTTGGAAATCAAACTTTTTGTTATCGAAAAGACAATCTTTTGAAATTGCTGAAATAATATTTAATGATAAGATAGAAAAAATCCTTTTCATATGTCAAACTTTGCTAAAAGTTACAAACAAATGCTACGCCATCAAACCTTTGTCACCAAAAGACACGTTTATACATTAAAATCGGTTTCACTATCATTATGTTGGACCGGAGAGGATTAATGAAATAGAAGTAAAGTATTTATTATACGACTGGTTAAAAGAAAAAAAATCTTCCATAACAAGAGTGAAATAATATATATCAAAGGCAGTCAATGTATCAATGGATCAAAATAATTACTAAATCAGCACTTAATATTTAGCCGGAGACAATACGTTCATTATTTTAGATTACAAGTAACGTTGTTTTCGCAATCACTAAGCATCCATCACTAGACATTGTGCAAACGGAGAGACAAAACAATGCTAGAGGAAATTGTACACCTATAACAGTCAATTGTAATTAGTTTCTTTATACAGAGGTAGATCTGAGCTGCGTTGATTTGCATAAATTGTGAACCTTGTTAATAACTTGGACCAATAGTAGACAGACATGAAAGAGAACTTCTGCGTAACATCAATAAGTATCTAATGATTTCGTCTTTTCTTTGTCAATTTATCATTCCAGTATGACCGAAGCTTTATTGTTGTGTTAAATATGTGTTTAATTGATTTACTTTTCCTTTCTATGTAGAAAGGATATATTAGGAATTGATATAATCTTTGTTAACTTAGCATAAAGATACAATGTATTATTAAATATATCATTGATTTCCTTAAATACCCACGTAGTACAAGCGTCTCAATATATTGTTCCCAGTTTGTTCCCTTTCTCGCTTTTGAAAGGTCTTGGGTACGGGTATATTTGTTTAAAGCTACAAGTTCTTTCAGTATAGGAAATAACCAGAAGTCGTTTACATTAATATTCTAAATACAGAATTACAAATTCGCTTACATTTTATAATCATATGACAAAAGAAACACCATGCCTGTTTAACACATGGATAACACATGTAACAGTTCATCCTCATTTTGATGTTGATATAGTGCTCATGTTCTTGCCAGTCAGTGGAACAATGATGACTGAACATGTCTGTACACCCATTCACGTATGACTTTATTCCTTACAAAAAAAAAATTAAAATAAAGTTAGGATGTGTTTCTATTTAACATGATACACTCCTACGAATTTCCAAAACAAAATATAACTCACGCATTTTAAATAACAAAATCACATTTCAAAAACATCTATTTCGTAAGGGCAGATTTATGTCATCAAAAAAACAACAACAAAAAACAATTATTACTTTATGACAAGAAATAACATATTTCTTTGTATGCTCTTACGATTTCTGATGTTATACAAAGTCAAAGATTAACTTTTATCACAATTATTACAGTATAAGTAGTAACATTTATAATGATTTCCAGCATAAAATTTTTCAAGGACATTCTACTTTAAAATGGTCAGAAATCGGAATTAACAGGGTTAAAAAGATGTCAAAAGGTTGCCACATAGTAGTTACAGCATTGTTACTTAGGTTACTTTCACATTGGAAGTGAAATCAAAATTTCACACATAATTGTTACAAATGTCACTACATTTACAAGCGTTACATAAAAAGTTAGTGTTATGCTTGTAACAAATGACAAGTGTTTCATTTAAATTGTGCCACATTTATGCCCTATGTGTTCTAATGCAAGTAACTTATGCATACTTTACTAAAATGTTTTTGCATTTTTTACAATTTGTCATGTTCTCCCTTAAACATGAGTGTGCAATGTTCACTATCTTTATTTACATTCATTGCACTCGAATAAGTTATGATTTTTCATACTTAATGTGTCTTGAAGGAATACACATACACATTTTTTAACACTGAATCATCATTTTCTGTTTCTTTACTTACTTTTGGTTTTAGCTTGTCGAAACAGTTGAAAAGAAAACACCTACCTCGCCTTTACATTTAACTACTTTCAATTGGGCAATTTTTCTGATAAAACTCTAAAGAATGGAGCTCTTCTTAACTGAATGCAATGTCGTTTTTAACTATGTCAGATGACGCCGCTAAGGAATAGGTGTTAACCAGAAGAAAAAAAAATGTTTCAGTTCTTTCCGCAGTGTACCTTGACCTTCTGAGTGGGGCGTCTTTATTGACTAAGTGTTAATTCTGTTGACAAACACAATCCCTTTCCAACATGGCAGGACACATAGCAGTAGATCTAGGTAGAATGTAAGAAGAGATCCGCATGAAACTTTAATCCAGTGCCGTTGTCCTTAAAAATATATTCACAAACACTTTTGCAATGCCTTCCTGGAAATTAAGTATATTCAAAATGTCTCTGTATCGTCGATTTACAATATAATATTCAAATTAAATTGTCTGCACTAAGATAGAAAGGACTTGCCGGAAACACACGTCATTCTTAAAAAAACATATTTTTTATAGCTTCGCTTTATTATTTCATAAAATTACATAGTCTACACCAAAGTTTCTGTCATTGGTTCTGAACTTATAATGAAATCCTCGCCTCAAGACATTTCTGGATGTCTGATTAGAACATTATTTGCCCTACCCTAGAGTATCATTTAAATGCAATAGTTCAACACACTAAGTCTTATATTTTGTCTATCACGAAGGAGGGTTATAGTGTGTCAACATTATTCCGTAATTTGAAATAAAATTTAAATTACATTTTGATATGAATACTTTACTTAAGATATAGTTTGCACTTTTAAAATGATTGTAAATAAATATATTGTTAATTTAATGTAATTCCAATTGATAAAAAATAACTAAAGATATTGTACTACTCTAACGGAAAACTGAGTGATGCCAAAGTAATTTATATAACGCTTAACATATTTTTGCACATATTTATTTTGTTTCTTGAAATGTAATTATAATAATTTTCATTTATGAATTTTATATACATTACACGATTAATACTTGTTTGGAAAGGAGTTATGCGATATATCTACGCACTGCCTAATATCCATGCCCAATAACTCCATTTCTTAATGATCTGACCTAATATTAAACAAGTATTTTTAATTATAGAAATCAGGGCATATGTGTAAGAATATATTTATTAGATCCTTAACTGTTATAATTTGATAGATATTGGATTACATGCATAATGTAATCTCGGACCTACCCAAAAGAAAGTTGTCATTTTTGCAAGTGTAAAAAACTGCGTTAAGCGCTTATATTCTCGGACGCTTTATTCAATTATTTAAACACCATAAAAAAACCATCGTGATCTCACTTTGCGTAAAACATTTCATGAAATTTTACGTTTTAATTCAGAAAATATTAAAAAATAAAATCGGAAAACTAAGAACATTGTGTTAAGTTTGTATAATTGTTTGAATGCAAAACATACTTTATATGTTCTAACGGATACAAATATTAACATACAACAAGCACAACTGAAACCCTTTACACTATACTTGGTTTCTGACTTTGTAAACTCGTAAAGTCTGTACAGGAATAATTGCAACCCTTACGTGACAATGCATTTCCGCTTGTTGAAATATCATCAATCACTTTTTTACATTATCAAGTGTGTATTTGTCTCATCAAGACGTATTTATCATTTTGAACTTCTTCCTTTTGTTTCAATTTCCCACAAAAATCTTTTATCAGATCTGAAAATCTGTCAGATGTCTTTGAACTCTATATATTGTATGAGATTTAGACAATTTGTAAGATTTCCGTATAGAAAGCCTGATCGGAGCCAGTATTTGCTTTGCTTAATTTTATCAAATAATTAATAAAATGTTTCAATGCATTGGTACGGAAATTAATGGAAAGAAATTCAAACTGTTACCTTTCTTTGAATGACATAGATACATAGAAATAAAGAATGCAATCGTGTCCATAATTGCGTGTTTAGTATGACCAGACATATACATTGAATCAATTGAGCATTTTCGATTCTTTCACGTTATATTAACTATAGTAAACTAATTTTGGTTTCAGCGTCTTTCAATCATTTCCGATTCTTCCCCATTTTGTTAATAAATATTTTTTACAATGGCAGTCATGGAATATGTTGTAATTGTCTATTCCGATATTGAAGAAACAGTATAAACTTTGAAACTCAAATCTTAAATGCTAAAACTTATTTTACAAATGGTAAATATTTATGAATAAATATATCTGTAAATTGTCCTACGTCTTGGCTAACCGACGTCATAATTTATTCCTAATAAGACCAAGCTCTAAAATAAATGTGTTTAACAAATATATAACACTAATGTCAAATGTCATATCAACAAGTGTTTAAAATGAATATAATGTTTCACTAACAATACTTCACTATCGTCCATTTTAGACCGTTAGTGTAATTATATGAATGGGAAGAAAATGGAATCGGATAATAATGTTTTAATGTTGTTTGAACAAAATCCATTAAAGAGCTTATTATCAATCGAAAAAAGGAAACCTATGTAAATAATAAAAATCTAATTGGTAGAGTAGGTCACAGCATTATATAACCTAAATTACTATAATTACTTTTCATTTAAGTTACATTAAATTACTGTTCATTTAAGTTGCATTCATTCTGAATCAATATTAGATGGAATTCTATATACATTTTGTTCTGATCTATTTGCCTTTTTGTAAGTTCTACACCTTCTGTTCTGTAAAAAGTTATACACCTTCTGTTCTGTAAAAGTGCTACACACCCAAGGATATCTAAAAGATTTTTGTCAACATATAGCCACTACCTTATTTTGCATATAACTATTCTTATGTATGGCCAAACGACGACAGTTTTTTTCATTCATGAGGTTTAATGTAATCAAATTTTGTTTCCCGTTGTGCATGTTGACGAAAATGCATCTGTAAATTGGCCTACGCCTTGGTTAACCGACGGCATAATTTATTCCTAACTAAACCAAGCTTTTCTATAAATGTGTGTAACAAATATGTAATATCAATATTACATGTAATGTCAGATCAACAAGTGCGTTAAGGGCTTCATTCTCGTCCATTTTAGACTGTTAATGTAATATGAAAAGAAAGAAAATGAAATCGGATAATAATGTTATAATGTTGTTTGTACAAAATACATTAAAGAGCTTTTTATCAATCGGAATAAGGAAACCTATATAAATCATATAAATCTTATTGGCAGAGTATGCCTCAACATTGTATGAGATAAGCTAAAGTACATTCGTCACTGATTTGCTTAGCAAATTGTTAAACTAAAACAATTTAGTTAAATCACTAAAAGAATAATGAGCTAAAATGGTCCAAAGTTATTCATAAGATAGCATTATATTAAAAATTTTGATCCATTAGGTAAACTAATATATATGGAAAAAACAAAAACAAAAAAGAAAACCACACATTTAGATGGTCTTGTATCAGAACTGAAATATCATCATCATAAAGAGATCTTCGACAGAAAGTATCAAGACAAATTAACAGTAACTCTCTAAGAACAATATACAAATGATTCGCATGTAGTATTTATAGGCTTAAGGCAGGGTTTGGTATTGATAAGCTATTCTACTGAATATATATTAATAGGCATTTGATCTTGAAGTTTTTCTTTAATCATTGCAGAGTGTTATTTTTATTTTTTAACTCAAACACGTAATACTGCAATTATAGTCTGGGAGACTGGGTTATTTTATTAACCTTATCAAGTATTTGAAGCTCATAGTAGTTATTGATCAACTTTATGGCATGTTATACGGCCTTTAAAACATTTTATGCCATTTTAGACAAAGAATTTTCGTGCCCAACAGCAATTTCGTACTAACAATCATATTCGTTTTGGCATCTTACTGGTCTTAACAAATGCTTATTTTAGCCGAGATATTGTTCCAGTGATAAGAAGAAAAAACAAACAAAACAAATAATTGTCTGTTAAATGATACGTTTAAAACAACAAATTATTATAACTTTGCCCTAGAGCAGCACGTCAATAGATGGGAAAACAATGTTTCTTAAATCCAAATAAAGAAACATTTGTTCATAGTCTAAAATAAAATAAAACATAATTCACGATCAAAGTTAACGATAAATTTCTATCGCAAAAATAAATGTAATGTTTAAATTATCGGTGGATTTTGTTGATATTATTTTAAACGAATGACATTTAAATATACACCTGGAAATAAGTTAAGCACACCCAGCATTTTGCCCGGGCTTTAACATGACAACTGAAATTTTAAATTTTATTTGGGAAACGGTACGAACCACCTGTAGCCAACTTGCAACAACTGGAACAAGCTCTGCAACAAGAATGGCAATATTTACCTCACCATCGCATAAGAAGCCGTTCTGGAAGTATAAGGAGAATGGTTGAGGCTATCATCAGGGGACGTGGCGGTTAAATACGATGTTTACAATTTAGCTACATAATGTCATTTTAGGTTACGCAATCGTCAACATTTATCAAAAATATTCACCAGTAAATTTATTGTAAACGCCAACAACATACTTATAAACACTTACGTTTTTTGGTAAAAATCAACACATCTGCTTATGCTTAAATAATTTGGTTAAGAATAAACTATACTCATACATGAACTGGTTTGTGATTACTAAATTGGTATCGCTAGTTATCAAATTACTATGTCTTAGCTCAATTAGGTCGTCATCTCATGACAGTGTTTCAATCACAACCAATTTTAGATTTCCGTCGTGTGCTTAACTTATTTCCAGGTGAATAGACTTCCCCTTCCGTTCTTTCTGTAACCCATTAGTCTTTTCCGGTTTTGTTCGATTCTCCGTTAGTACCTTAGTGGTAACTGTAGTTCCTGTGTTGCTTTGTTAAATCGGGGGCGTAGCCTTGCTTAGTTGATCTTTGCTCATTTGTTTGCCTTTTGTAATAAGTATTTTCATAGTGAACTGTGAGATCAGTCCAGATTCAATTAGAAACATTGAATTTTAAAACTTACATTCTGCGTTATTTATAAAATATACACATTTATTTTATACACAGCAATGTCCTTATTTGTGTAATTGTTAATTTAAACTTTGTTCACTTGTCTTTGACATTTGTTCTGGACTGCATATATGAACGTCACATTCACTTCTTGAAGTAAAATTTACTTTTATGTCACAAAAATGGACTAAAATCGCTTTGTGAATACTTTTTCTTTCTTAAATAACAAAAACAAATGAACATTTTGCACACATGTCCATTTGAGCCTTGTCAATTTTCCCGAACAACAAGTTATATAAAAATTCATCTACTTCATTTTACTTTATTTTTACTTTAAGTTACAAATTAGATTTGAATTTGAGCCACAGGCTCTCGAATTTCCCAACTTACTTACCAATGCGTCATATGTGCGTTTATTACATAACCAGAAACATTATCAGGAACATTTTTTGTACACTAAATGGACTCTAACTCTATCAGTGACTACAATTATATTTAATTACAGACACTGGGACATTGTTAATGTCAGCATGTGATTGGCACCAAGAGAAATATTAACAGTTATTACTTCTTAGGACTTTCTTGAGCGTCATCACGAGACTTTACAAAAGTTCTCACGTATAACAGTTTGTGATAATAACGTTACCTACAATAGTTTAGAATGCGAGTATCTGTTCCTTTATACCCATAGATGATAATAGCAACAGAACAAAACTATTTCTGGAAAGGTTGTAATTGAATTGGATTATTTTTTGGTTAACTTATTAATTTATTAACTAAAGCAATTATCGTTTATAACTTACCATTTCAACGAAAGAGAATTGCATTTTTTTTACAATAAAATGATTCTGGTGCCAAGACAGTTTTCATTTTGATTTACAATTGTATTGCCTTAAAATATATTTCAATTGTAGTCAATATTTATTAGGTTTGTCTGCTAAAGTTTACTTAAGTTAAAACTATTTTTAAGTGCAAAAGAGTGCGAATTTATTTTGTGCTGGTAAAAGCAATGTACGTTTTTTCGAAATTACACTACTTACCTGAAACAAATATGTCGTGTGTACCTATGTCATAAATTCATATTGAGTAGTTTAAAATAGGTAATGAAATTGTGCCAACGTATCGCGGGAATTTCAAAATAATAAATATTTATCTTACCCATACACCTATTATTTCAGGAAAGTTGTTGTGATGTCCTTAAGCTCAGATCATGATTGTCTAAAACTTTTGAAGTATCACCCCAAGGTGTTGTGGATTATTTGTCTTAAATCTCTATTGACATACGAACCAGGTGTTTCCTCTAACTATCCAACTATGATTGATGGTTTATTGAAACGATTCATTGTAAAAATTTACTTTCTCACTTTTTTGTTGTGTTTAAAACCAATCATACTGGTAAAATAACTCATATACAGAACTTTTGAGTATCTTATCCTAGCTAGATACAGTATAGATGCAGTTTATAATCGATATAAACATTTAAAATGAGCATCAATTTTGGAAATCAATAACATTTACATGGGAAACAAATATTACAACTTTGAATCATATAAAGAGAAAATATTTCACATATTGTGCGAATCATATTCTATGTTGATGATAGAATACTTCATTATTGCTGAAAGCCTTATTTGAAATTTCAAGTGTAAAGTATCCTTGCTGCTTTCTTCTTTATACGAACAAGTTGTTCACAGTCATTTTTATCAGACAATTATTTAAAATGGATTTGCCACTTTGGGTATCTCATCCGGATAATTAGCTTATAGCCGTTTCGCGAAATACTTTATAAAAATATAATAATGCAGTATGAAAAGTTAAAAAAAAACTTTATATATTTGTTAATTAAGGACACTACAGTTATATCTGATGGGCGAAAATTTTGACATTCGGGTGTTTGTCACATTATATTTCTTAATCAGTCTAAAAGAAAACATGTTAATACTGAAGTATCTGTAATACCATAAATAATTGTATTGATAGAATTTAGTATTATACCTGACAACAAAGAACAAATGAAATATTTATGTTTATTGTTTGAATGTGTGAGAAACATGCTCCGATTTAACATATTTATCTCGATATAAAAGATAATAAATTGCTTTAGAAAACTAGAAAAAAAGATCATATGTTGACACAAAATCTCCGAAAATTTTCTCAACATTTTCCAACCTAAATATAAAAGGCTATCCAAATGATGCATTTCTATTCTTTTTCTCAATATTTTAAATAATTTGCTATTTGTGACCAATCCACACCAAAAGGTATTGCGTGTGTTTATTTACCTACCTCATTTTCCACTGTATTACAATAATGCATGCCTAATGAATTAAAACATCAAATGCGGATCATGTCACAAAATATCATTGTAATTAATTTGAACCTAGTCAAAATGTTAGTTTATAATTTAAAATATCAAGGAGTATAACTTCGAGCTTGCTAATTGAAGTAAAAGCAAGAATTATCTAAGTATCTTAGTCTGACAACAAAACTCTACGCAACAGAAAATAATACTAAAATCTTACACTGGCTGACGGTACAGACCGGAATATCTAGCTCGAAAGTAATGGGGCTCTGCAGAGTTTCCGCTAATAAGCTAGTTCTTACATATTACATATCAATTATTTTCAGAACAGAAATTACGAAAAATGATATTCTAATTACGCTTTTTTTCTTATTGTAGCGTATGAACTTATAAATTCATTCATAACGGTAAAATGACACCATCCTTAGAACGCAATTCATTTATAGATGACGTTTATTAAAGTAGGCGACTTGTCTTACATGGGGGTGTAAGACAGGTTTTTTTCTGGCACCGGTGTAAACGGTAGATACTCTTGTCTGATATGCAAGAAAGCGAAACACTACAGGTGTCATAGTTTACAAATTCACTCAGTTGGACAGATTTTTTTATTTGCATTATTTGTTTTATTAAAACTTAAACAAAAGTGTAATAGTTAATGTACGAGTTAAGATGTAATTTAACTCGTGCACCGGTTTCATTAAAGAAAAATTTTGTTCCTAGGAAAGTACATGACAAATCCATTGCTCACTCTCAAATGTTATGTTTGCATGCTGTACGTTGCATGTAATAATGTAATTAGGTTACTTCATATGTCCCTGTAAATATTGTAACTAGGTCAGTACAACCTAAGTCTATGACTTTTATAATTATTTATAGTTAAATATTTAAACGAATATTAAATAGCAAGAAAACCAAAATTGAAAGCATGGTTCAATATAACAATTCTCACAGTCAAATAAATAATATAAATATATATATTATATAGTTAATGACACTTCTATGTCATTTCTAGGTTAAAAAGATCATTCAAGAGAATAGATATTCAAGAGTTAAATGCAAGAAGATTTTTGTGCATGTAGAAAAAATAGAAAAATCTAAATAACATACTTTATCAAACGAGAACTCTTGAACCATTTTCGTAAACGGTTCTTTGGAAAAGCTGCATTGTACACGGAACAAAAGATGCCAGTACGTAGTGTGTAAAACGATAAAAATATATACTCATGTATTTGTGTCATACATTTCTTTGTTGTATTTTTTAAAATATAACTGCAGATATTATAATGAATGAAACAAAGACACGAACCATTGCCGATTATATGTCGCCCATTTGTATACAATCTTTTGTGCACGTTATCATTTGTTTCTTTTCTGTTTTCCTTTCTTTATTTTCCTTTATGATGTACTTTTTATAAATGCATTTATGTTTTAATTGTCTTGTTAGAGTTTTACTTGTTTTGTAATTTTTTTAGCCGGGATTACTGCATTATTTTAGCCATTGCCTTTGAATAAAGTTCATGAGCTTTTAAAGAAATGTCCCCATCTAAATCATGTATGCGTGTTAACTCAATTTTTGTCTCAAGTTGACTTTGAAGTGTCTAGGTGTTTCGTGTTAACGAACCGTCTATCATAGTAAACGTCCAGTTCACTTGGTTAAGAAACGTGTATAAAATGTTTTAAAGTGCGATAAGACAACTATAGGCAAAAGTGACTTGTCATTTCTTTGCGTGTCAAGCTTTAATCAAGTAACAAACTTTTTATATAATAACAGATGTCTCATTGTAATTGTAATGTATGTGAGCGTGAAGAGAAATTGAAATGAACTGAAGTATGTCTGATTGGTATCTACGTAAAGTGTGTTTATATATCTTTGTTTAATTTCAAAAACGTTTTTTTTTTCTTAACTAAAATAAACCGCTTGCAAAAGCTAATTTCAATAACATCCACATAGTCAAGATAAAGTTTAATCCATTAAAGAAAATATTTATAAGTTATAAATTCCACTGTTCAGATGAAAGGTAATAAATAATGTCAAAGCCACAAGCACACACGCTTTGATATCATTTCTTACAATGTAAAAGTTGTTTATCTTTTAAAGTTGATACACACAAGCGGACAACCTGCAAAATGACTTAGTTTTGTATTGTCGCGCTGCAGAAGCTCCGTGTAGTAGTGGTTAATATTTTGTACATTAAATACAGGCAGGTCATATCTAGAACAGAAAATTACTTTGTTGTTAACAAGGAACCGGTAAATCCCATCCATGCGTAACACTTGACTTAACATGCGTAAGAAGAAACTTAGCTTGCATTGCAATTGTGCAAATTTTGAAAAATAATACAAAACGTCTACACTTTTAACATGATAATGCGAAAAGCTGTTTAACTGATCTCATTTTATAAGGACGAAAAACTCAATTTACACATTAAGTTGCACTTATGGTAAGGGATTAATACATTTAATGGTATATCTAAGTGGCTTTATCTTTTTCTCCTAGACACAAAAATGATAGTTATCTTTAATTTACAAATGAATACCTTAACGTGCGTTATCGCTTAGTCAAATTAAAATCTACATATTTAGCACTTATTATATCAACTTAGTTGATACTGAATTTATATTACGTTAATAGACTTTGAAAGAGAGCTTTTAAATGAACTATATCTGCTTCGAAATCTAGAATGTTATTTTGGCATATATAAGTTTGCTTTTGTCTTATCGTGCTTCAATTTTTTTCTTTACATATTTTCATTGAAAAGAAATAATATATTGCGGAAGATGAATATAAATTTGCACTCTCTACTGCATGTTGTTTTTAGATAATATAAATGTACTTAGCAGATGAAAAAGTGTACATTTTGCAACACATTAACCAAATTGCAATAATGCACATCAAATCAATTTGATAAAAGGAATTCGCTTTAAATTCATCACAAAGATTCTTGACAGGAGGACCCAATACATTTAACAGTATTAATGACGTACGGAGCCACGTGTTTTAGCTGTATCACAACAGCTTACACCTGCTTTTTGTGAATATAACAATTCTTGAAAGGACAGGCTCCTTGAAAGCAATAAAATAAAGGAAAAAAAACTGGAAAAATGCCGTAGATAAGTAAGAATCACATGATTGTGCAGATCAGATTAATGTTTTACAATAACGTTATCGAATATTATGATCAATATGTCTAGCAATGATAAAAATAACTACGTAAAAACAAAATCGCAAGCCATTACTGTGGGAGTAAAATAAGTCAGTACTATAATATTATAAATATTTAACTTTTTTGTTACAAATAACGCCTGTATATAACATAGATAAACACTATATATTGTACTTTGTAATTTTTACAATTATGAAATGTTGGCAGTCATTTATTATGTATAGACCAGGGTTCCAGTGAGATACTGCAATTTATAACCATGATTATGCCAAACACTTAATTCTTAAGGGTCCGGAGTATTTATCTTCCATTAGACAATAATTATTTTCTTTATTCTTAGAGATTTTTCCGACAGCCGAATTCCCTTTGTCACTCTGAGAAACAATGAGTGTAATTTTATATCAGGATACATATTGTCTTCGCTAGAGAATTATATTTTTAAATTAAAATTAAAGATGGTCGGGGATATGCTATTGCAGCAACTTTAGTTTCAAAGACTGAATACTACGTAAGCCGAATCTACAACATGTACAATGTCCTTGTAATTTTGTTGTTCTCATTGTTTCCGAGAGATGTGATAGATCCGTGACCCCCTTTCAGACTTTTTCCCAACAATACGAGAAAGAACTTTTCTACTATTATTGAATATTATTAATGATTATTTACTTGTTATAACCAAGACAGTTCGAACGGAAATATCACGTACTTTGTCATACCTTTAGTTGCAAGATCAGACGTTACCCGTGAAAGGCCTTTGCAAATAAAGTTGTTTCTTTCACCGTGACCTATATCTTCAAGATTAAACTGAAAAAGACAACATACTATTTGTTACAGCACTGTAATATTTCACTACATAAGAACAAAATGCAAGACGAAAATCATTATCTGATTTGACATACACGTGAAACATTCAACTTCAATATTCCCTGTTAATAACAGTCATATAACATTAAATTTAACAACTGACTTTTGTTTAATTTGATTAATTTAAAAATAAATAGCCATTTATCATTACGTTATATATATAATTAAAATATGAGCGTGGATGAAGAACGCATGTATCACTGCTATTTATCAAACCGTGCCTATTTGATGAAAATCAGACACTGCCATTTATTAACACGACTTTATCTATTTTTTATTTCTCTAAAGGAAATTGCTTGTAATTATACTATTATTACTGCAATTTTATTCACAGTGAATAATTTTATTGCAGTTTACTTTCTCTGTAATTCTTACTCTAACATTGTCTAGAAAATCTTTCAGGCTTACGTCATTATCGATCAGTAATCATAAGAAGCACAGCCATGTTACAAGAAAATGTCATTGTTCTTTTGGGATTAATTTTTTCTTTCAAGTTTTTGTTTTCTTTAAACTAGTATCTGAAATTATCAAGATGTTGTGTCTCAATATGTCAATATCTTATCATTATTGAGGTATTAAGAAACTTCTGTTCCGTCTCGAAGATATATTTAAAAAAAAAAACAACACGAACAGACAAAACATTTCACTTCAATTTCACTTGATCAAATGGGAAAAGCAGGAAATGAGACGTTTACATGACGTTGTATTAAAGATATTTGCAAATGTAAAATAAATAGCAGACGTTCATGTGTTTATTCGAAATATAATTAAGAAAGGCCTTGTTGGTAAATTGATATTCATATAATACGTACATGTAGTTTTGGAAACATCTAGTATTTCAATGTTATCGATTGTGACAATAAGCATAACAGCAAAATCTATTCAATTTATAATTATATTGTATCATGTGAATAAAAAATGAAACGGAGACTGAAATACAATATGGATTAAGGTAGACCATGGGTTATCTCTTCTTTGAAGAGTATTCAAATAGGCTAGTATCGCTTGTCAACTGCATTGAATTTAAGGGGCATGGGTTCAAACCCCAGAAGGGGCAACTTTTTTCTCTTTTTTTTTTCTTATGTATCTCTCAAATCCCTTATTAAAAAGGGCGTTTGATTTTAATTACATAATAATTGTAGGTATTTATTTGCTTAATGATGCCAAATGTAACAGCTAATATGATGACATTTTCAAAGTTTAATAAAATAATATCGTACATGGTAAACGTATTTTATATTTGAACTTCGCATGATCAACCAATATACTGTTAAGAAAATTAAGACAAACTTTGAAAACAACCCTTCATTGTGGTAAATTTCAGTGATATTTAAAATAAGGATTTTTATAAAGTTTAATTGTCAAATAAGTGTTTAAAGTGGGTGTGGAAGGTGACATTTTTATACATATTGAAAACATTTTGTTTAGAAAAAAATCATTTTTTTTCTGTTTCGTTTTGTCGAAATTATCGCACGGTGCACATACACAAATTGTAAGAAAATATACTTTAAAAAAAATTCATTAGATTAGTGAAAGTCTGGAGCCCCCCACCCCCTCGCCCCTTAAGTTTTACTAATGTATATGATAAAAGAAAGTAATAATATAGCATGTTTCGTTTTTAAAGAAACATGTCAGAAAAGATTAATTGCCTCAAAAATTAAAACATTGCTGATAGGAACATGTATTTGACAATGGGGAAAAATAAGCCATTTTGGATAGAGAATGACTTCTCACTCAAAAACCCTGTTCACTTTAATATAATAACTTGAGAACCATTTGGCTTATAATCGCAAGGTTGTCAAGCTCACAAAACCTTAACTAAGATTTCATAAAAAAATTAATAATTCGTCATTATGAATTAATATTACGTAAAAACGAATTATTATTATTTCGTGAAAACGAATTAATATTTCGTAACAACGAATTAATATTTCTTAAAAACGAATTAATATTTCATTATTTCAAATTATTATTTCGTAAAAACGAATAAATATTTCGTAATAATTTATTACAAATTATTATTAAATTTTAGTAATTACGAATTAATATTTCGTAAAAACGAATTAATATTTCGTAAAAACGAATTATTATTTCATAAAAACGAATTAATATTTAGTAATTACGAATTAATATTTTGTAAAAACGAATTAATTGCTGGGGAAAAAGTGTGGAAAATGTCACCTTAGGGGCTTCGTAAATACGCTACGTCGAGTTACATACCTTGTATACATATTATTTAGTAAACGGGTGCTGGATAGTAATTTGTTTTTGATGATCAAGGGGTGTTTATTTTATGATAAGTTGACCATAATTAACATGGCAAATGTGCCGTTCACCTGTGTGACCTCTAAGACACATAACTGTCCTTTGTTATCAATTCTACAGTTCCTTGGAGTGTCCATTCCCCATGGTCTACCTTAATTTATAATTATATTAACAACATGTTCCACATTATGAAAATTTGTCGCATTTTTTAAATAATTTTTCAGTTTATTAAGTAAGTAAATACAGGTATTTGTGTTTGCCGTCTTATCATTCTTTTTTATGTTCATAAAAGTTTTGATCATCAAATTAAATTAATTTGTTGATTGTCCTGTTAAATTGATAAGTCTGTATGACACAAAATGACCATTACACAAAGTTGTTTCGATTGCTATCATGACTAAACGGAATTGATAATTATATTAGATGTATAAAAGTGGAATAAATGATAGACAAACAGACAGGTGCGTGCAAATAATTTATCTGTAATCAAAATGTTCAGTGTACAGACAGTGTGATACAGTATTATATAAATATACAATTAAGCCTTTATTCCAGACAACAATAACTCTGAATAGCTTATTTTGTAACAGACAGACGAGAGTCTTAATGATAATTCTTTCTCTTAATGACCGAGTGCGCTGATTTTCGCCTTGCTTTGTATTTGCATGCAATTGTGTCTGTCCTTTGGACAATACATAAAAATTGATAAAACTATATTTGCAATGGTAAATGCAAAATATCATAAAAACACACAAGTTGTTATCTGCATACAAAGATATGATATATTCAATTTTGTACCCTGTTTGATCCTAGACATGAAAGTTTATAGCAAATGACTTGTCTAATTTAGAAGCATAAACAGACCAAGGTTTAATATTTTAAACAAGAGAGGAGCTACCTGGAGATATATGGCAGCTATTATCTTAATAAAATGAAATACAATTGTACCAAGCGGACAAGAACTAATTTTCAGCTGGAAGAGAAAAATAGAATTTTGACGCGACTTGTTATCATTAAGAAGAAAATGTTTTACCACTATCAAATCAATGTTTGTTACAAATCACTACTCGTTATAAGCATACTTCTCTCAAATGATAAAGTTTCCAATATACCAACCTAGATTTAATGTTGATAACAAAAAGGTTATTTTTTAAGAAAGCCAATAGCAATATTTAAAAAAAAAATATTTATTTATTTATTGTATTGAGAATTTATCCTCAATATTTTATATAAAAATATCACAATGATGTTGGCTGAGTAAGAACACGTTGTTTTGATTCATTGAAATGCCAACAACATCAGTCTTATAAACATCCGTTACACACCTTAAGTAAATCCTTCTAAAAATAATGATTGAAAGAATTATGATTATTTATATCCTCTTTCTCAGGAAACAGACTAATTATTTTCAATAGCTTTTATTTCATATTGACATTCCCATGTTGCTTCAAATCCTATTTACTTCAAAATTATTTAGATGATTATTTTTGCAGACAAATCGATCAGTCAAGTCCTGCACTATCTATTAGAATGTAATAGCGCTAAATTATCCGATGTTTACTTAGTGAATATGACAATAATTTTGGTATGTTTAAAGATTCGAAAAAAAGGAATGGTTTTTATTTATATTTGAAAAATTCTTAGGAAACACATGGTAAAGTATTTGCAATTAATAGCGGTTATTTTATATTCAAACGTCAAATGAATCATTTTGAAATTCCATTTTGGTCGATTGCAATTATTCAATGAATGTAAATATATACAATTAAAAGAACATTTACTCACTTTAAGACACGACACTAAAAGACACATACATAATGAATATCTGTACCATTAAATGTTGATCTTGCTTGACAAAGAATCACTCTGATGGACTGAAGCAAACTAATGAAACAGAAGTAGTGTATACACGACTGGCTAAAGGAAACAAATCTTCCATAGAAAAGTGAACGATTATATGTCAAAGGCCATCAGTGTAGCAAATGATAAACTTATTATCAAATCAGCTCTTCTAATCTTTGCCGGAGACAATAAATATATTATTTCAGATTGCAAGTAACGGTGTTTCACAATAGTGTAAAGCATCCGTTACCAGACATCGACAAAAATCGTAGAGAGAAATCGTAGAACTATAGCTGTCAATTGTTTCTGATATATCTGTACCTTAAAACTGCTTATTTCGGTTAAAAGTTTTTTTTGCTCAACAATTCAACCAGCTACTTTTAAAGAAGATTATTTTATCATTATAATATAATTCTGTCATTTGTCTTTTAGAGCTCTTTATTATAACTTAAATCTGACAAAGACAAGTTTCTTATGCAATACAATTTCTCTTTTAGTTCGGGAAAAGAATCAAAACTTCAAAATGGACAGAAGCTTTTCTCAGTTTCGCATTAATTGAGTAACGGCGGAAACGACTTCCTTTTAACATAAATTGTGGTTCTTGCATGAATGGTTTCTATAATAAGCCGGAATGCGATTATTGGCGCAGTCTTTGTAGATGCAACTCGACTTTGTTTTTAAGACAAATTACAATTCATTGCAATAACTCGTCTGGAGCGTTCACTTGATGAATGTACAAAGCTCAGTCCCTTCTTTCAATATTAAAAAAAAACATGTAAAATTACCCGTTCATCTATGTGATGTTTCTGAAAATATATTACAAAAATGGCACAGATATAAATCTATTATTGATGTGTTAGTAGAAAGACCCATTTGTCTATGAAATAAATGCTGTTTTAGCACATTTTCTTGTAACCCCACGGTTTACGTTCTTTTAATGCGATTTTAAAATGAGACTCATCCGCGTAAAATATTGCAGTTAAACATCGATTGTAGAAGCATAGTTCTATGTTTGTCACACGAAGAGACATTATTTACGCTTTCTCTATACATTATGATTGTCTCTATAATACCAAAATGGCGTGCATATGCGATTGTGCGAATAAAATACATATTCTTATTTTTATATCTGTTCGTGTTATATATAAGTCACATCACTGCGTTTTATATTATAGAAATAACACCAAGATATAAATATATCAGCATTGATAAAGTATTCTGTTCTTTTTTTTACTTAAGACGTAATTTATTACGTGTTGAAGTCTTTGACAAGACATTTCCGACATTATAGAAAAGTGACCGACCATACATTATCTTTGTTTAACACGTTAAAAACACATGTAATAATTCCTCCTCAAAATTAAATCCGATTATCTAAAAAATTGATCTAGTATTCGTGTACATGCAATGGCTACTGAACATGACTGTACACCACTTCACGTATAATATATGACTTCGTTCCCTACAATTTACAGTTTATAACAGTAAGTTTGTATATAACATAAAAGAAAATCGCTTTATTCCACGCTTTGTTGTCAACAACGAAGTGAGTAAAACGTTTATTTCTTAAAGGCAGAATTATGACATCAAGGGAACAAAGATTCTTACTTTATGACGTACTTACAAGTAATTAACACGTATTGTACCACTACATAACACCATATTGCCACATTGACCAAATCATTTTCACGCAAACATATTATGGAAATAAAGTACGATATATACATTTTTGTAAAACATCTTTCGCTGTGACTGTTAGTAACAATTATTCTTAGATACTGGATAAAGTTGTGTTTTTAAGGCACTTAATATTGTCATGTACGTTAAGTATCATCAATCCTATTACCTATTTAAAACAAACGGATTAATGATTATTTGAAAACACTTTATCTGGACAATTTCCTTAGATAAAATATATTTTAAATTTTACACTTTAACCAGACAAAATTATCATTACAAACAGGTTGTTTTCTTTATATTTTATTCATCACTTGGAGCCTTTTTGATATTTAACCTTGAAAGAAAGTGCACTTCCTGTCAAATTTACTGTTTTGTTTTGTTCCGACAGAATTATTTGCAGTTGAAATAATGAGATTTTAATATGCATGTCCCGGTGTCTGTTTAGAGAGGCAATATTTGTCATTTTCACTTTATATTGGCAGATTATTAAAAGGACAGACAGAACAACAATAACAAAAAAAAACAAAAAAACATAAAAGTGCACGGTTTTTGTCAATGCTAGTTTACGCCATAGACAGGTCTTATATTAATATTAATCGACCAATCAATATGGTCGTATAGAATAAAAATATTCAAAGCTAGTTATTTTAATATTATAAACCAACGATAAAATCTGAAAGACCTGATGGGCATTTTCCTAAATTTCTAACACGTTTTTTGTTCATTTCATTTATATTTTGTGCTATCTTCATAAGAAATAACACATTTCTTAATATGCTCTTAATATGACTTATATATCATAAATGCATAGTTTAACTTTAATCACGGTTATAGCTCTATATAAATATAATTTTCAGCATTTAGTTGTCAAACGGTAAAGTAATTCTGATTTTATCATAATCATTGATATGTTTAAGTCGCGAATATTTTATATATCTTAGTTTTATCTCGGAATGTTTTTTTTTAAATAATACACAAATTAAAATCAACATTAGCTGTAAACATTTTTGTGAAATTCTGAACATATCACAGAAAAAGATGATAAGAAACTGTTCCAATGCTTACATAATATTTCAAGGAAATCAGTTGTTAAATTACTAGTATCTCTCTATACGATGTATGCTTAATTGGCAATTACAAGTCTGCACTTTGAACAACATGACACATACAGAACACACTTCCAAAGAAATTGTGTCGGTATGTAAGGTATAAAACTAACATATAAAGACATGTTCATAACGTACACTACTATAATGATTTAATTTCTGAGTCGAAAATTGCAGCATATCATTATGATTGTATAATGGTAACAAGTAAAGGGATAAAAAACTCAAATTATGATTATCAAATAAAGCAATGTATCGATGAAAACGTATACGATTGTCTCTTTATGAAAAACTTTAATAATCCAAAATGTTAAACCGTTTTAGGTTCAAATTGATAAAAACAGATAAAATATATAATAGCAATAATTATGAATTTAAGATAAATCAGAATCAATCCGTTAAGTAACGATTTCACAAACACTTTTTAGAGGTACCGTGAACCTTTTTGGCGAGTCAGACCGTTTTACATGCTGTAAAGACGTCAAAAGCGACCTGCTCCTATTGAACTTAGCGGGAGAACGTGTAAAACGGTCTGACTCGCCAAAAGGTTCACGGTAATAAAAGATGTTAGTATTGATCATGTTTTGTATCGGAGTCATTCAGAATCAGTCGATCGTGAAACTATTTCATTTCATCTCTGGAGGTTTCATCAACTTTCTTTTCATTTTTATACCTTGCAAATTATAATTGTTCAAATCTATGAAGAATGATTAAAGTGTAGTGGTAGGAATGTTAAAACCGTTTTTTAATTTCAATTTTCAAAATATATAATAACGCTATTTATTAAAAATTCAGAATTTGCACATTTTTGGTAAGGTACAAATAACATTCCAAAATAACTAAATGAGACTGCACCTTAATTGTGACATGAAAATGCTTACGTCTTAGAACACTTGCTTTTTTGTACCGAGAGTTTACTTTTTTTGCTGCAAATTGTAGCTATCAGAAATAATATGAGCTCATGTAGTATAACACTCATTGAGTTTATTATATATGACCTCTTTTGACAGAGTGCAGTTTTTTTCATCATTATGCATGAGCCATAAAGAGAAGAAGAGGAGTTTAAATTAAAGAATTGATAGAAGGAGGTAAGCAAAAATTCAAACAGCATTAAACATTAAATTAGTTATCCCTATTAGCAATGATGGCTGTTTTGCTTGGTAGATTGCTTGGGTTTACAGCGCACTAACACAGTTTTGGTCATATGATGCCGAAACAGGAAAGATTTATATTGGCTAACCTTGGGAGCTGCAAAAGCACAGCAAGGGGTCAACAGTTGCATGTATCCGGAATTACAGTTACAATTTATTGTACCTGTGTACCTATTGATCTGAATAAAGAAAGATAATTGGAATTAAGCAAAACTAAGATAGAAGGAATTGAGGCGAGTGTCAATTGTAGTTACACAGCATGTAAAGGGTTATTAACTGTTGCTTACAAGGATATCATTTGACAATGTCGTACATTGTCTGCTGACATAAGAAGTAAAATACAGATATTTACGACGGTATAAACAATTAATAACATGCAATGTTTTGTTAAATAACAGATGAAATAAATTTGAAAAAGAAACTCCTTATTTATCTTTGATTTAACTTTTTGTAATATTTTGGCTGACAAATTGAATGATCATTGTTCACCACAACGTATTGTGTTTAAATAATTGCAATTTGCATGTTTATTCTATTCAGATTATATCGTTAGCTATATCCGATATGATTATGTTGCCTTAAATTGTCAAAATATAATGACAACTGTGCAATTAATTTGCAATTCTTGTCTCCATGTCTTACCAAATAATCATTTAAACCACATATAAATGTCTCATAAATGTAAGCACTGTGTTTGATTGGTCTGCGTGATGGCGGGACACTTTGTGATTTGATTTCTATACAGGCATAAACGTCAAAGGTATGATATGTATATTTTACTAAACATTTCAAAATATTTACAAAAAAAAAATCTTCAAGAGAAATCGTAGTTTTGTTTGTTTTACGTTTTTAATTCAAAATAATTGTAATGACTTACTATTTGACCCTTATTAGGTAGAACATAACTAAATTTAATAAGAAATAGCATTTTATAAATAAATAAGTAAATCAATCAATCAATCAATTAAAACAAATACATATTACATTTATTTGTATCCTACTATCTTTTAAAGTTATTTTTAATATCATTATAATATTATATAATTATAAAATATTATTGTGAATGTATAATATTTCGAAAACTATAATTCCATACAAGGTTTTAATCACAATCTTTAATAAAGTTAAGGCAGCATAAAAAAATAGAATAGTTCTTCAATGATTTCAATGATCATGTTAATCGAAGAACTAATTCAGCCTTTATCCAGTCTACAGATTAAACGAAGCGTTTTTTGTGATATTCAAATTGTGTGATAAGCAAAGGAATGCGATTTTATTCATGAATGACAATGCAAATGTTATTACTGTCTCAGACAACTTGTTTATGCAATATCATATTCAAAACAAAACAGAAAGTGGCCAATACCCAAAAGAATTCGGTTCTTTTTACGGTATTTGAATAAAACATTGTTTTTGTTTGTTAAATGTTTTGGGCTGACTGATAAGTCACTAACGCTAAAAGGTCCTCTCTGATGTGTACTATAAGTCTTTTTGACTATTAAACACATACAAAGGCTAATTAGTGAATAACATGTAAATACTGATTAGCAATGTACTCAAACCTTAACAATTTTAACATTAAGAAGAAAAAATCGTATAAGGGTATAAGGCAAAACGGCTCTCGTGCAGAAATCTTCAGTTGAAAACAAAACAAATCAATAATGCAATTCATGTGATCTATATGAATAGTCTGTGCAAATTTACGACAAATTTTCGGAAATGTCGGGAAAAATAACAAGGGTGGCACTCCCATGTGACCTTTGTATTTTTGTAAAACGGACACGTTGAAAAATTATACAAATATCCATTTTGTAATTATTTTTAAAGGATTAATTCGTTTCTCAGTGTAAAAATCTCCGCAAAGTAAAGCATCGTACTTGGCTTTTTACCGACTCTGAGTTAAGTCTCCCTTTGAAATAAACCATTCCCAAACTGATTCAATTTATGTTGGCTTTCGACATATGCACTCGAAAAACTTTTGTTTGTTGTTTGAATGTCGGAAATGACGGAATGTCAGAATGAATGTCAATGTCGGAACATGTCATAATTTGTTTATATCTCGTTTGCCTCCATTATGTTTCTCAAAATAGCTTAAAATAGATGTCTTATAGGAGTAAGACATCAAGCCAAGTGGGCTTTTTACATCCACTATGAGATAAATATAAACACGGTCTCGAATTTACATACACAGGTACTAAAATCCACAGAAAATTAGGTAAACTGTTTTTAAGATTTAATTTATTTCATCATGCTACAAAAGCAGCATAATTCCTATCAATAGCATATGTCTGAAACATATCTTCTCAACACTGTTGAAATAATCAAAATGTTTCTATCTAAAAACGTAACTATGGTATCTTACAAAATTACTGTTTGTCAAAATACCACAAAAGTGTACGTTTTATGCAAGTCTTATCTCCTAAACTAGTAAGAAATTTGTCAAGAAATTTTAAGCAACATGTCTTAAGAGTCATGCTAGTTTTCAGGACAACTTTAAAAATGTATACAAAAGTTAAATAATAATCAATAGAACAACGAAAGTAATTTTGAGACACTTTCAATTCACGTAAACAAACAAACAAGGGCAAAACATGCCAAAATAACCACCACTGCTTTGTCACGGATAAATACTGTGAACACAGTCTTTCACTGCATAAATCATGTACATTATTATTTGAATTGGAGATATTTTCACTTTTCTTAAAATCTCAGTACATTTTGCTCTATGTCGATTTGCTTGATTATTTTGAATATCTATTTATTTTATGTTAATAAAGATTTAACTAACACTATGTTTGATAACAATGCCCTAGAATTTGTTACGAAAGCTTGATATTCTCGATTTTCTTTTAAATTATGAAACTCTTTATCGTACTATATTCCTGTCTTGTTTTCTGACGTTATGGAATAAAGAGGAACAGCAATAAATACATTTTGTTATTGACTATAATGTAACATACTTAAAAAAGTATTTTTTGCCAAAACCAATCAATGCAGCAATAGATCAAACCCTTTGCCACAAAATTTGCATTTCCCTAAGCCGGGAAGAGGACAATAATCTAAATGACACCAATAGGGTTTTAATGATAAACTAGGTACTAGACAAACCAGTAATAAAACAAGGTCCGTAGGGAAATTGTATACCTTTCAATGGCATCTCATAAAGATAAGTCGGGCTGTTATGACATCATTTATAGATAAAATGTGTGGGTTTTTTTCGTGTTCGATGTTACAATAATTTCTTTGTTCTAGGGCCAAAGGAAAATACACAGTTCTCCGTGATGATATTTTTTTACTGAAGTATTAGCTTATTATGTATCAACAACAACATTTCGTGAATTATGTATACTTTATTTTTAACTTCACCTACACTTTAATATAACAATATCATGGACATAGCCATAGGTCATATGTCTTCAAACTGCCAAAAACTGATCATTTTATGTCGATTATCTGCTTATTAACGTTGGGTCCTATACGTTAATTCTGTTTTTTTTTAAATTATTATTCGTAATGCTTTGCAATTGTAATACTTTTGTCTAATTTTATTTTTCCACACAAAAGTATTAGTAATACTATTAATAGCTTACTTTCAACATATAAAGTTAACATGATATGGCCGAATTTTATAGACAACATATTATTAATTATTTTAAGAACTGAATAAGATATACTTTTTAAGTATGTTTAATCCAAATATAAAATAAGAAAATAAGAAAAAGATTCATTTAATTAGTCATTCTTTATCAGATTTCTGAAAAGTGGTTTTACATTAGAATAGATTTCTGTTTCTGTTCAAGTTATAAAATGTGTTGCTTGACAAAACATGTGTTTGATGCGTTAATGTGGATATCATTCTCAAAGAGGTAATTTGTGACCAGATGATTTATGCCGACTTGATTTCAGACTCCATTTAAATATTTTGTACTTATATATAAGAAAAATTGTTCTTTAAAGGAACGTATTGTAATGAAGGCTAATATACATCTATTTCATAACATTTTTTAACCAATCCCGTCTTATATGCATTATTATTTAGCCTTAAATGCTGAATGTTTATTTTATTTTGCTTTAAATAATTGATGAAACTGTGTCGGAACAAAACAACATTAAGTTGTTGGAACAATTTTTACATCATCAAAACTGATGCCGCTGCCATAGTTATTTTTTTTTTGATAGCAGACCGAAATTGGAAATAATTGGAAACAGACATTTGTAACTTTTATTCTTTTCTAGATTGTAAAGGATATTCATTTTTTAAATTGTTACAATTGTTCCATTTATTTATTTATTTATTCTATTGAGCCACACCCAATCCATCTTCTTTTCATAAACAAAATATTATTGATACCTTTTTTTTAAATAAATGACATTATGTTTTGATTTTATTTTGAGCATTTACGACATTACTAACAAGGTTACTTTTAGTAACAAGTGGTCATGTTCTTTAACATTTTGTCAGGGCATCTTATAAGATCACAATCAGAAACATCCTCCAGAGTACATAAAACGTTAAAACGTTTAAAAATATAAAACAATTTTCAACTTGTTTAGATTTTGATTACGAGGGATGATCAAAAATTAACCGGACTTTGTATATGATTCTTTACTTGTCAAATGAATGTACATGAAAATACACGGAATATCAATCGGAATCTATCCCATAAATGATACAAAAAAAACAACAAAAATAATAACAAAGAAAACAGTTATGCTGTAATTTGTATGTACATGTAAAGCAATGCGGCGCACGGTATAACTTAAAAATTGACGTTAACAACGTCAAAAGCATAATGTCCTTAATGTAGCAGCATTTACTCATTCATGAAGTAGGCCAATACGTTATGTTATCATTTTAAAATCATTAGAGTTGACTGCACCGTCCCGTAGCTACTGTCGAACATCATTGACAATGTCCGCGGTCAATCAACTGTCATTTTGAACGTCTCGGCGATTGACGTCCACAACGTCCTTAAAATGTATTCTATCCGTCTGTCCCTTGTTTTGTATTTCTCTATTACCCATTTTTAATCCTTTATGCTAATCAAAATCTATGCTGTGGCTTCCTGGAACTTTTCTCTTGTTAGCCATAATCTTTTTCTACGTTTTAAAAAGTTTTTCGCCTTACTTTTGACAATCTTTTCTTATTGATCGGTTTTCAAGACGTTCTGACGACATAGTTTCAATGCGAGTATTTCTTTAACAAATGACATTTGAATTGTGATTGCAAATATAAATATGGTTTAAATGAAGTCATTTTTTCTGACAACGTCAACGATATGGTTCATGACGTTTTGGCGTATTTTGAAATCTGAATGGTTCATATTGTAAAATATAAAGCATAAAGCGCCTAATGTCAACGCGACTTTACCCACTGCGCCGGGTGTGCGTTACCATGGATTTTGAATTCGCTGTTACGGACAAGCTATTTGCATTATCAGTTTAGAGATAGCATCGGGTTACAGTTATTGTTTTCTGATTAAGTGCGATATATAACAATAAGTGTTAGGTTGAAAATTCTTCAATTGACAGTCACAGTCCGGTTTATTTCTGATCATCCCTCGTACAACAGTATTTTTTATACACACCGAAAATTAAATGCCCAGTGTTTTAAAACTGTACTAAAATGTCATGATTTAATTTATTTCTATTCTATAATCACAATCACACATTTTGTTTACATATCTATCATCGTGTATTCGTGATAATATAGTACAAATGTACAGAAATGCTTTTGCAACTTTCTGTCCGATTTGTGGGTAAATTGACATCATTTCCGCCACTATAATCATGAATTATAATTTTCATGCCAATTATAATTGCCTACAGTTACTTTTCTAGAGTTGCATGCAAAACTAAAAAAGAATACACAACAAGAAAGAACAAAAGTCAAAACGGATCATTTATAGTTATGATGCTTATTTTAAAAGACGCATAATATCTTAAGTAAAGAATATGTTGAATACAAGTTGCTAAAATCAATATCAATTTAATTAAGCTAATAATTGTTGGTAGCATGTTGATATCCCAAACCGTTAAGCAATGTACATACAAACTAGTAATGGCCTATTTTACAATTATAAAAATCTGGAAACAAAATGATCCCTCGGAAGCATTATTCACTACAAAATTACATAAGAATTGCAGACTCGGTTTAATCGAGTCTGTACATGATGAATAATGAATAAGTGCAACATCCATCACGACCCACTAGCACCGGCTTGAGCGGTACTCAATACTCAATAGTGCTGGCAAAAATGATCCCGAAGGACAAAAAAATATAACAACACTGACGTGTAGTTTAAGGGGCAACTTTTTATTTAATCTTTATTATCTTTTATAACTCCAAAAGTAGGCAAGGCACAGTAACGGTTCGTTTGCCCTGCTCTTTCATCCAAGAGACAGCCGGATGACGGATGAACAAAGCGGCGATTATATGGCAAGTCTTTATATTGCTTTTAAAGATAAGAAAAAGAAATATAAAATTAAATATATTGATAACGTACGTAAGAATAAAGTTTGACTTCCAGATAGAATCAAAAGCCGGTCGAACATGATGATGCTCCCCGAATAGGCTTCGGACACAGAGAAGTAGTTTCTGGTTTATATCTCTTGTAGTTTTATAATAGTTTCTGGTTTATATCTCTTGTAGTTTTATAGTAATGTCCTAGATAAGGTTAAAGTGTAAAAATGACAAATAAAGAAATTTCTCCAAAAGTAGGCAAGGCACAGTAACGATTCTTTTACCCTGCTCTTTCACCCAGGAGAGACAGTCGGATGATGGACGAACAAAGCGGCGATAATATTGTATATCCATAACACTATCCATACTCTATTCACATGAAATTAAATAATATTGGTATTTGATTATTATAGTTACCAATTTATATGTGATACATGTATAAATGCTGCATATATCATATATAAAAAACTACGACCGCATTAAATAACAACTGTTCTGTATTTGAGTGTGATCCGTAATGACGTACCACACGTAGTATTACATCTTTGATGAATTCGTTTGTTAACTAAAATGGATCGGGTTCGGCGATTTCGAGGTATGTGTGACTTGGCAAAGCAAATGCCAGTTGCAGATCAAGATCCTTTGGGAGTTATGTCAACAATACTTAAATACTCGGTTTGATGGAGTCTTTTTATATGATATCATTACAGATGTAGCATCTCTAACATCACTAAGCATCTGTGAAAGTGATACTGATCCCTTAACACATTTGATCCCGGAGGACCTTGGGATTATAAAAACAGTGACGTGAAGAACGGGACAATTATGTAAAGCTGTCTTTTTATAACATTTTTTTCACACCTAGGAGATATTTGTTTTTAGAAATTGATTTCACGTGTCACTAAGCTTTGTATTTTAAAAGATAATTCTTAAAATTATACGCTTTATTTTTATACACCTAATGAATTTACAACAATGACGTGTGCTATTTTTTAACTAGATAAATGTGCCTGTTACAGTAATACACATAGGACATTTGAAGGGTTTTTTATTACGGGATATAGACTGTAATGTCTCATTTGCTGTAGAATAATCTTCGATTAATTGTATACAAACACTCGTACAGGATGGATTATGTCTGCTTTGAACTTCGATATTCTTTGTTAGGTACTTTTCAAATGTTTTGGTGTCAGATAAAAATGCTGAATTAGATGACAGTGATATTTTTGAAGCCAGATGCCGCCTTGTTGACAACATTATAATATCTTTTATTTTACATTTTTGTATAACCTTTTAATAGTTACTATATCAAGAACCTAAGAGAAACAAAAAAAAATAAACAAAAACAAATGAAACATGTTGAGTAGTACTTTTAAATGGTGTTGCTAATTGATGAGCTTATTTAATTTTTAGTTGAATACTCATAATTATCTAAATTTTTTAATATTTGTAATGAAGGAATTTAGTAAAAAGAGCATAGACCTTAGACATGTTAGAGTAAAATGTTCAGCAGTTTTTGCAATGAATTGAATATAGTAAGAAGGGTTTGTAAAATTAAGGGGTTAAATTATATGGCTCAAATAAGGTTAATGCTGTTTCTCTAATAACATTTTCGGCAGTACAGAAATGTAAAACTAATTATTCAAATCTTATTAGCCTATGTTATTGCATAGAATCTGATGCCCTCTAAAGCACAACAAGCTTTTCAAACTTGAAACAGGCGCTCGAAATGATAATAACAGATTTCTGCCTCAAGGGTGTGCCTAAACCTAAAACTGTCAACAAACAAGAAATTCAAGACAATAAAAAAAAAAACTAATTTCAATAAACAACTTTGATCTCATTACTTATTGAAAAGAATACGGTGTAATATTTGTCCTGTTGTTTTCAAATGAAAGTAAAAAATATATGTCTTGCCATTATATCATTACTTTTGGTTATTAATGATATAGTGTGTGATTTATCATATTGCTTAACATATTTCATATGCCTATCTGTGCAGTGTGACAAGGTGATATCCTTTTGAAAGCATTTATTAATATATTGTTTATTTAAATTATTATTTTATTGCAGAGGGTTAATTTAAGCAGGGTATTTCCATTATGAAAGGTAGCTTCGTAACTGTTACTATTTCTACTAATCATGTCAGCAAAAGGCTTACAAGTACCTTTTGCCTGAAGTTGAAATTTTATTTCTAAAAATAATAATATAATTTCATTAACAATATGAAACATTTTGCAAACGTACATATTATCGAGATATTACTGATAATATTTTCACCTTAATTGAATCAGCAGTTATTTACTGATATTAACGTCGAGAAATTCATAAAATTTGTTATAATTTATAAATAGATATGCAGTGGAAATTTTCGGGTAATTGTTAAATATATCTAAAACTTACAAAAAATATTTTTACAGACAGTTCAGTTGTTTCCTGGAGGAAATGGTGGCATGACATTGAATATATTATCAAATCGTAACCTATATATTAAATGTGTTCATTTTAAGCACCAGACGGAAAAAATAGAATCCTGTCAAGAGCAGATTATGGCGCTGCTTTTACTACGGACAATAATTAGTAGCATCTGTTTTACGAAGCTTAGCTGGCAGACCTAATTGGTAAAAAAGCGAAGCTGACAAAGACGAAAACATCTTAAGTTTTCCAAAACACTCGTTATGTTTTTTAATTAATGTCAACTTGGTACACATATAATTTATCTTTCTCTAGAATAGTATGTTTCCTTTTTGATTGCCGTCACATACGTACAAAGTGTACATATTCAACGTACGGTTACCAGTATGAAATGATCAACGTATCGGTAAACCTTTTTTATAATCTATAATCGTTTATGGTTTTTACCTTAATATTTGTTATTTTCTTATCATTTTCGGAAAACAACTACGGATTGTCGTACCAACTTGTATATAAGAAGTACGATTTTTTCACGTTATCTATTTAAAAACAAATAATTTTAATCGGCCCAAATTCAAGATAATTTCACGTTCTTTTTATCTTATTTCTCTAACCGTGATTCAAATTGATTAACGGAAACAGTTGCAACATGGCAAATCAAAGAAGCAATAATCTTTGACAATTATTGAATGTAGATTTAGTGGATAAAAATGAGTAGGCCAAAATTTTCCCCCTTTTTTAATCAGATTTCTAAAAGGGGTTTTTTTATTCATGATTAACATTAACTTGTGAATTTATATTTACCTTTAAAAATATATATAAAAAATAAAAAAAGGTTTAAACTTATCTGATTACATTCAGATGCCCCTTTATTTGCACTAATGTCGGAACACTTTTTTGCGAAAGCAACCGAAAAATAGGGATCTTTTATGGAGAGACTTTTGGAAATTTACAAAAAATTACTAATTTGCTGTTAAACTAAATGACTTTTGACGAAAGGCTAACAAAACCCCCTGCATTAAAATAATCTAATATGCGAAAAATTTTGTTTGAAAGGTGCACAATTTTGTTTTTTTTGTTAAATTTTCCCTTAAATTTATGCTCGAAAACCTTTTGGCCTTTGGTTCAATCAGGGTTAATGGTAAGACTTTTTGTTTTGGGTAAAAAAGATAGAATTTCTAAACCCTTTAAAAATGTTTTAAAAAGAGTGAGGGGTAAAAAAAATTTTTTAATTTTATTGAGGGTTAAATAGTATCTTAGCTATCCGTCTATAAAAGTGGAAAAAAGTGTAACCCCTGGGAAAAGGGATACAACAAATTTAATGAACATTTTTAGCTCGGTTGATTGTTTTTTGTCTGTATATGATAGTTTTAAAAAAGTGAAGCCCCCCATTACCCCCCTGGCCCCGGCTGGGCGTTACTCTTTTTCATTTAAAAGGGGTTGGAAATTTGCCCCAAATGCCAAAAAAGGTCTAAAACAGTCAGGGTGATTTAAAAAAAAAAATAATGCTAACAATGAAAAAAGTTTTAAACTTTTTTTTCACATTAAATTTTTTTTTTTTTAAACATGAAGTAGGATGCTTTTGTTCATTTAAAAAAAAAAATTACTGAAACGTGTTAAATTTTCGTCGTACTTTTAATTAGACAAGGCTTTAGTTTATTCTATAAAACCCCCTTTGTTTGTGCTAGTGATATTTGTCTTTGTGAAGCAAAAAAAATCCGGAAAACGTTTTTAAAAAAAGGTTTTTTTTTGCCAAAGTGAAAAGTAATTTAAAACTTTTTCTATTTCTTTTTTTTATGTAAACATTTTTTGTGTGGTTTTTTTTAAATGATTAAAATAACCCATGTGATTATTTGCTTTGCAGTGTTCATTTTTAAAAAAACTAAAAAGTTTTTTTTGTGAAAATTTAAATTTTGTTTCAAAAAAAAGTTTTAATTTACTCTGAAAATAGAAAATGAATTAAATTTTTTTTAGGAAAAATCTTTTTTAGAAAAAAACAAATTAAAAATTGTTGCATATAGATAAAGCTTTTTGATTTAACCGGAAAAAGGTTGTGATAAAAATTTAAGGTGGGGTTCTATCTGTTAAAAAAAATTAATGTTTTTTTTGCACTTTTTAAATTTCATAGAAACTTTTTAATATCGATTCGACGGGTTATGTTTCCCCTTTGAAATGTTTTTAGTTTATTTCTCACCGTTTGAAACGTTGTACGTTTTTTTTTTGTAATTATCGTTTTTTTTTTTATTAAAGTTTTTTTTACGTAAAATGTGTGAAATAAAATTTCTATCTTGTGTAAATCACAGCGTTTTTATTAATCCTATTAGCCTTTTTTCCGGTAAAACTTTTTCGATTATTTAAAATTTTTTTTTTTTTTTGATTGTGTTAAAATTTTCCCCCAAGGTTATTTTTCCCCATTGTAGGAAAAATTTAGAATCAGATGTTTACAGGTTAAAGAACAGATGTAATACAAGAAGTTTGTTCTCAATATTAGCGCAGATAATCCAAAATTTTGAAAATTAAACTGTTATTTAGTATTCATCGTACATGTTTCAAGCCAGCCAGTGGGACAATGTCGACTGAACATGCCTGTACATCATCTTCAATGTGTTATTTATGGATCATTCCTTACATTGTAAATGTTTTAAGAAAAAGATTTTCGAATTTGTTTTTATTCATAATTGATAAATCACCTACGGCTTTGCCGAAAAAAGAAAAAGAAAAAAACATTATTATTCTCAATCTTTTTTTTTTTTTCAAATTAAATTATATTTTTTAAAGGGCTGATTTATGACATTGAGAAGACAAAGATTCTCAGCTTTTGAAACTCCTAACCATTTAACATGTACATACGTTTTATCTTTCTTAATTATTACCACAAAACTGTTGTAAAACTACATAAAATCATTTGACCACATTGGCTAAAAACCTTTTCTCTTTAAAGTCATATATAAAAACTATATATCTGATGCAAAAATTTTGTGTTTGAAAACGAAAGCAATGCACAAAAATTCCAAAAAGTATTCATCTTATTAAAAAAACAATTGCTTCTATGTTTCCCCTTTTTCGGAATAACCTAAATAATGGAACCCAAAATTAATTTAATGTTGATAAAAAGTATTAAAAAATTTTTTAAAAATTTTATGTTTATCCTTTAAAAAAAATTTGGAAATGATCGAGTATAAAAAATTTTTCTTCTACTGTTAGAATTCTTGTTCCCTAAGAACCCGGGTTATATGCACAGCATTTGTCTAAACTTTAATTAATTTAAAATTTGCAAATTTAACCAGCCCCTTTCGTTTTCAAAAAAATTGTTTTTATTTTTATACACTTGGTTTTTGTATTTACCTTGAAAGGAAATTACCCCCGTACTTTACAGTTTTGTTTTGTTCCGACAGAAACCTTTTAACTTTGATTAATGAGATTTTAAAATGGTTATTGCATGTCTCCGGGTCCTTTTAGGCAGGCAATATTTGATTATCTTCGCTTTGAACCAGCAATGACAGACATAACCAAAAATGCATAGAAGTGCAACAACATTGTCAATGCTAGTTTACGTCATAATTTATACGAGTCTTATATGAACATTTACGAATCAGTCATTATGGTCGTATAGGAGCAAATTTTCAAAACAATTACTTTAATAACTGTACTGTCAATCAAATAAAAAATGTATTTACGTCACTGTCATACATTTCGTACACTTTTTTCATTCAATGTAATGTTTTGCTTTTTTTATAAGGGAAAGCACTAATACACTCTTATGATGTCTTATGTAATCACTTTTATCACAATTATTACAGTATTATAATTAATTTCTAGCATTTAGTTGTTGTCAGGCGGTAAAGTAAAAATGATCGTACCAATTATAATTAACCAACTCGTACATTTTCAATGTTTCTTAGTCCAAAGTAACAATGCATTTCAAATTAATAAACAAGTGAACAACACGCTGAAAAAAGTACGGAAACAAATCAGGCGCAATTCGGTTTAATATTTGGTTCGGTGATGTCGTGTTAGAATCGACTCCCTATTGAACATAGCGGGCGGACTTGTTTGGACCTACATTTACTACCATATCTGACTGATTCTTATGCTGAAAACGTGTACGTCCTCGTTAATTTTTGTATCAGAGTCATTCAGAATCAATCTATCGAGAAACTATTTTACCCTTAGCTCCTGGACGTTTCGTCAACCTTCTTTTCATTTTTTATACCTCACAAATTGTTTATTTTCAAATGTATGCTGTGGTAAATCGTGTTGAAACCGTTGTTCAATATTAATTATCAAAATATATAATAACGATTTCAAAGATTTTCATTAAAATTTCAGGATTTGCACCTTTTCAATAAAGTATAAATAACTTGCTCAACTAACTTAATAAGGCTGCACCTGAGAAAAAACGAGAATAAAGATGAACAAGGCAAAGGCAACGTTCGTAGGAAGTAACCCCCCCCCCCCGACACACCAAAGAAGGGCACCCAGAAGGGACCAGAGCTAAACCGGGAGTGGACATAAGGGCGGCGAAAGGAGAGGGACACGCAAGTTGTGAAATAATAAAACTAAAACGGCCCCATAAGGGAATTAAAGGGATAAGGGCTGTAAGAGTAAAAAAGGGGGGCTTGGGTACAAAAATGGGAGTGGGATGAGAAAATACATACCGTCAAAGAAAATCCAACAAGGCAGACATCATAAAGCATGTAAATATTTCAAACAAGTAACAATAAAGACATAAAAATACATGTGAAGGAACACAGGGTGGTACGGTCAGTGGCCGTTACATCACTGGAGAGTTTAAAACGATTATAGGCGCGTCAAACCTCGCTCTTAGTCCCATTATGCTCCTGAATGACACGAACGTGTAAATAAAATTAATCCCTGCCAAGTGAAATTCTAACAATGGTCATGGTTACATTAGACGAAATAAATAAAACACACATTGATAAGTAATGGTGTAAATACGTACAAAAACGTACAGCCTGTTGACCATTACCAAAGTAATCGATGTCATAAAGGAAGGCAGAGCACCAAGAAAAACAACAAGGGCCGGACGAAGCAAGACAAAATACGAACATTAAGACTATTTAGTCCTAAAGGGCTTGAAGAACTGTCCATCATCGATTCTCTCACTTGTCCGTCAGATGAAATTAAAAGCGTAGCGTCCAACTGTAAAAGGGTTGAACACCAAGCATGCGGTATGCCTTTAAACAATTGGGTCATAACCTCTTTTAATAAACCGTTGGAAAATTTTAGTGAAGACAGCAAAACACTACTAAGACCCGTGATCCTACACAGTTTGTAAACCACATCTTTATAGAAATCAGGTTTGCAAATACCTTATCGTAAAAGAGTTTTTAGATAACAATTCAATTTTAAAACTAAATGTGAATTACGAAGGTAAAACTTAGTAAAGTTTTTACGCAATTTATGATAGCGATAGCCTTGTTTAAGGTATTAGCACCCTAATGCATTACCTCCGCTTTGAAGAGTATTCAAATAGGCTAGAACTACTGTTAACTACTTTGAAAATGAGGGCCATGGGTTCAATCCTCAGAAGGGTCAACTTTTTTTTTCTTTCTTTTTTTCTATTTAACATTATTTATGTAATCTCTCATCGTCCATTTGAAAGTAAAAAGTGTTTAAAATTTTGATTTTTTTTAATTTATATAGGTATTTATTGGCTAAATTATGCTAAATCTAGTAATATAAATATAGGTACTTGATATTTTCAAAGGTAATATAATCAAAAATAGACGGTAAAAGTATTTCATATTTTACAAGAATCAAACAATATACTTTTTCTAAAAAATTCAGGGAAAATTTTGAAAACAGGCACTCATTTGGGTAAAATTTTTTTAAGATTTTTTTTTAAATTAGGGCTCCCTAAGCTTAGAAAAAAGGTCCAGAACAGTGGAAAATGGATGGGGCAAGGGTAACATTTTTATATAAATTTCATAAATTTTAAGTAGAAACCATAGTTTTCGCTTATTTTGGATTGTTAGCTAATGGTACTAATTTTTTTCTTTTTCCAAAAAAGAAAAGGGAAAAACATTTTTTATTAAATGTTTAAATTTCAGATTATTTTAAAAAGGGTTCCCCACTTTTTTTAAAAAAGGGGCCCTTTATAACCCTTCCAAATTGGGGTTAAGAAAAGTTGGGGCCCTAACTTGATTTTCAAATAAAAAAGGGTTTAAACTTTTTTTTTAAATTTTTCATACAGGGTACTTTAAGGGTATCAACATCTGACTTATGATTCCCAATTTTTTTTTTTCCTAGATTAGTGACCCAAATTACGGGTCCTAATACCCTTAAGTAGCCCTTGTTAGTTTAATAAATAATTGCCGTTTCATTTAAAATTCATCAACACGGGACCTTCACCGCCCTTAGCAAATCTATTTTAATGTGGAGAAAATTTACCTAATATGATGTGCATTGGGAGGTACCTTCCCATCCTCAAATGTGGATAATTAACAATATTAAAATTAAAATCATCTCTTGTATCGTATTTTAGTACCGAGAGTTTACTTTTGTGCTGCAAACTGTAGCTATCAGACATAGAATGAGCTCATCTGGTATAAAACTAATTGAGTTCATTATGAATGACCTCTTTTGACAGAGTGCAGGGCTTTGTTAAATCATACTGCATAGAGCATTAAGAAAGGTAGAGCAGTTTGTAGAATTGATAGCATGAATTATGCATTTTTTGCAAATAGCGTTAAACATTAAATAAGTATATCATTATCCCTATCAGCAATGCTAGCTTTTTGTTTGTTCGATTGTTGTTACCGCGCACGAACACAGTATAAATCATATGCTGAAGAGAATATATTTTGGCTAAACTTGGGTGTTACAGGCGTCAAATCAACACCAGGGGTCAAAACCACTGTTATTCGAACCCATTTAGTCGCCTCTTACGATCACTCAGATAAGCGGTGACTGCAATTCTGATGCCCAAACCCATACAGACAACCCCTCAGACACATGGGAATTTCTTTAAATTCCTATTAAGTTTGAAAATGTATCGTTGAAGAGCATTGTATGCTAATTTAATAAAATATTTATATCGTTGATATAGTGGATTCATACGCTATCATTTTCAATGATTGCTCGAGTACTTATGTCTCAAAAGAAAGTCATGGAGTGGCAGATTAATCAAGTGGAAATACGCTAAATATAAAAATTAATGTCTTCACAGACATGCAACAACCCTTCCTAAATTTTGATTTTGATTAATTACCTTAAATTTTTTATGAACACGTTTTTTTTAGAAAAAATTTTTTGATTTTACTTTAAGACAAAGGGGGCCTAGGGGGAATTTAATTTAAATAAAAATTAATTTTGAAAATTTCCAAATTTTAACTCTGGGGGTACCCCAATTTTTTGGGAAAGGGTTTTTTAAAGAACTTTTGTACTTGCTTTGAAAAACAAAAGACCCCTTTTCTAGGGTTTTAATTTTTTTAAAAAATCCCTTAAATTTGAGTTTAAATTTAAGGAAACTCTTAAGGAAAGTCCAAAAAAGGGGCCCAAAAATTTAAAATTTTTCAGGCTTTGGTTTGATTAAAAGGGCCCGTTCATAGACGTACTTTTCAGGATGAAGCTACTATCTAAAGCCCCAGCTCCGGGGTTAAGTAGACCCCCAAAAATTTAAAAAGTGAAATTGGGAAAAAATTTGAATTTAGAAACACCGCAAAAAGTTTTTAAAAACGACGGTTTTTTGTTTGGAAAAATTTAATGAGACACTTCATAGTCATTCCATAAAAAGCGTCGTATGGAAAGCTTGTGCACTAAAGGAGAAAATAATGGGTTGAACTGAACAAAATGGAATTTTGAAAGGATATCAGAGGTAATAGAGCCTGCATATCACAGACAAGACATTAAAAAAACAAAGTTTAAAAGCATATCCTAAGGGTGATTCAACATTATTCAAAGTAGGAATGATTGGAGCCACCAAATCCGAAAGAGCGCCAAATAGTTTGAAACTTAAAAAACGTTAATATCAAGGCTAGCCTAAATAGGTGAAAAAAATTATTAAGGTTTTCTACATAATTTATTCATTGATGAACAGTTAGCTTTTCATAACAAAAGGGCTTCTTTCAAAGCGATTAATTATAGAAAACCTACATCTCCTGAATTTAACTAAAAAGCTTAAGATATTAGCTGGACACCATTGGCGATTGGCAAAATATTATTCGGGTAGATCCCGGTTACATATGGTACCGATTCCTTTTTCAACTCTAATTATTGAACAAATAGCAATCGTATTACAAAATAAAACCCTTGTTTTTTATGCTGTTGCTTTTTTAGATAATATATAAAGGCGAACATTTGCATGTTTTCACAGAACGGAAATAGTTAAAAGTTGTTTACATTGGCAATGTAATAGTTGATAGAATATTGGATAAGGCGAACATCATGTAATAAACGAAGTTCGTATATGTTTCCGGAAAATTAAAGAAACCATGTCAACAGTGGCAGCAAACTTACTTCCCTGATTGGACCCATGAGATTGACTTGTGGAGTGTCAAACTTGGTAAGTGACCAGCTGTCAAAGGTAAATAAACTGGCCAGAAACGTTGGTACCATGTTTAAATTATTTGACAATGTCGTACATTTGTCTGCTGACATAAGTAGTAAAATACAGATTTTCACGACGGTATAAACAATTAATAACATGCAATGTTTTGTTAGATAACAGATGAAATAAATTTGAAATCACAAATCCTTATTTAACTTTGATTTCCCATTTTTGTAATATTTTGGGTGATAAATTGAATGATAATTGTTCACCACAAAGTATATTGTTTGAATAATGGTAATTGCCATGGAAATTCTATTCCGATAAATCTATCTTTTGTTATATCCAATATGATTACAGTGCCTTAAATTGTAAAACATATAATGACAACTGGGTAATTTTTTTTGCAATTCTTGTCTCTTTATCTTAACAATTATAATTATAATCATTTAAACAACAAGTCAATGTCCAATGAATGTAAGCACAGTGTTTGATTGGTTTGCGTGATGGCGGGTCAGACTTTGTGATTTGATTTCTATACAGGAAACGTCAAAGAACGTATTCAGCCTAGGTGAGAGTAAGAGGCGTCAAAGGAACCTGTACTCCATTGTCTCATCCAAACCCTTTCTCCTCTCAACAGATTAAACGAAGTGTTTGTTGTAAATCTCAAATTTTGTGATAAGTGAAAAAATGTGTTTCAATTGTCCTAAATACTTATCGATTAAACATTAGGGCAAGTCATGTTTTATTAAATAACCATATAATTTAACCGAGCACAAGAAGAAAAGCAAATTTATTAGTAAATGCAAATGTAATTACTATCTCAGACAACTTGATCATGCAATATCTGATTGAAAACATATCAGAGAGTGGACAATACCTTAATGATTATGTTTCCCTTTAGCCATTGTGTTCGTCTGTTAAATGCTTTAGGGTTAATTCAACTTTACAGTTTAGTCACTTTATTTCTAATAAAGCTTTAGTGATTTGAATTATTATCAAACCATAAAACACACATCCAGAGACTTAGTAACCAGTAACACCAAAGTTCCGATAAGCAATGCATTTACACCTTAAAAATTGTAACATAAAGACGAGGAAATCATACAAGAAATAAATTTCCTTCATTAAAACTGCAGGTCAACAATACAATGCATGTAAACAATTCAAAAAGTGATTGATAAAAGTCGGTGCAAATGAACAATGAATTCTCAGGGGAGTCGCACAAAAATGAGACAGGGGGACTTAAAGATGGCATGAAAGTCAGAAAAGTATAATAATAGACCTATTTTATTAATGATTTTAATGGCATTTTTGAAAAAAAAATGTGTAAACACCTTTGCATTGAAAGCAGTGTCTACGTCGTCTTTTACGGACTATGAATTAAGTATCTATGATTTTATATACACTTTTTCTAACTGATCAAACTATGAATGAGACGGACATATGCACTCATTTAACTTTTATTCAATATTTTTATATAACATCATCCGTAAAATAACAGAATTTGTTTGTATCTCGCTGACTCCATTAAGTTCCCCGGAATAGCACAAAATAGGTGTCTTAAATGAGTAAGATATCAAAGCAAGAGTATTTGTGGTAATTTTGTTGACAACCATTGTGAGGTAAATATAAGCACAGTCTGGAATTCACAAACACTTGTACTAAAGTTTTCGGGAAATTAAGTAAAATGTACCACAGAGTTAAAAGGCAACTTATTTTTAATCAATAGCATATGTCTGAAAACATATTTCCTCAGTACTGGTGAATTTACCAAAGAGTTTTTAAATACGCAACTATGGTATCTTACAAAATTATTATTTGACATAAAGCCAAAAAAGGTTTACACATGGACTGTTAAAACAACTACAAATCAATTGCTAAAATTTTGTGATTTACTTACGCTCGAGACAGATAAAATATTTAAACGCACAGTTTCAATATTTTAATGGCAAAATTGGTTATAAAGTTTTTAAGCATTACATAATAATGCCATATATTTGTTTTCTTCCTTTAAACATTTTTGATATATCCTGTGTTTTAGCCGATGCTGCTACCAACGTACATTTAAATTGAAACAATCATTTATGTCAATACAAAAAAAATCTCTGGCTCGCAATAATGTATCTTGCCTCAGGAAAACTTATGTAAGTGAAGTTTTTTTCGATGTTGCCGTCTTATTGTTTTCCTAACAACGAATATTAGACGCTTTGCCTTTGAAACGACCTTAAAACATTTTATGTTATACCATCTCGACATGGTCATATGATATACACACATATATTTTATCATATATAATTGTTGGTTTAAAGAAAAGAGGTGTTGCTTTTAGCTGTCTATGTATTAACGTTATATGCAAGTCATATCTTCAAAACTATTACGGAATTTGTAAAGAAACATAAAGTAGCATGTCATAAGACTCTTGCTAAAATCTTGAAAACTTATTAAAAAGTTTTTTTTTCCAGGTTAACAATCAAATTAGGTTAAACTATACAAAGATAGTTGGCATTGCGTTAGTCACGTAGAAATATGGTAATAAATACTTGAAACTGAGTCATTAAAGAGCATGTATGTTGTACCACACTTTAGTGAATTTGTATATATGTTTATAATCATAATTATACTTCTAAAACATTTTCCAAACACCGAACAATATGTAAAATATGAACTGCAAATATTATATGTAATCATTAAAAATATATGCCTTCATTTTTAAGTGAAAAATTTGACTTAGACTTTATAGAAAATAAATTTCTAATTACCTCCCTTTGTTAACATGAAATGTAAATTCGGTATATATCTTGACAAATTATTCCTTTTTGGACTTAAAATATTGATAAATCTTTATTTGAGCATTATATTTATGTTATAAAACCATACGAAATGAGTTACATGATTTTTAAATGCATATAACATGTAAAACGTTACTTGAATTGCAAATAATTTCACTTCTCTTAAAATCTTAGTACATTTTACTTTAAGTCGATTTGCTTGATTTTTTGGTCTATCTTTTAATTTTTGTTTATAAAGATTGAATAAATGCTATGTTTAATAAAATGCTGTAGAATGCATTTGAAAGCTCGAAAATCGCCCATCTTTGAAATAATAAAACACTTTTTCTGCAATATATTGTCATTGACTGTAAATGCAACATATTAAACATAAGAGAAAAAACTTTTTTGTCAAAAGCAATCAATGCTGTAATAGATCAAACACTGCGCCAAAAATTAAGTAGGGAATAGGACAAAAAGCTTATTGACACTAAGAGGTTTCTGATGATATACTAGGTACTAGACACACCAGTGATCAAAAAATGCCCACAGGGAAATTGTATATTTTAGTGCCAATTTAAATAAGTGTTTGAAGATAAAACCGCCTCCGTGGTCGAGGGGCTAGAGTCGATGACTTCTAATCCAGTTACCTCTCTTGCGTGAGTTTGATCCCCTGGAGATGCTTTGGTAGTTTAGCGCGGAGGAAGGTAGTCAAGTACTTGTGTAACTCTCAAGGAACGATGGTTAGGAAACTACCCGCCTATATGTAACTAAAATACTGTTGGGAAAAGGCGTAAAATGAAACAAACAAACAAACAAAACAAGATAAAATAAGATACATGTGTTTGAAATGCATGCATAACTGTTTATTCATATGACCTGCTTTAAATTTTAAAGTGTATAAGCTTTAATATCAAACTACAAATACTAAGCTACCAACAGTAAATATATTTGTCAAATTCGGCGGGTTGCCTGGTTCCATACTGGTAGCATATGCCTATAATTTCTGTTCACCCGGACTAATGGGTCATGTGTTGCTATCGATGCCTAATGTTTAAACATTTGTCATATATTTATTGAAAAGAAAACAAAACTGATTCATAAATATTTTTGCTAAAATAAAAAAAAATGTAAATAGCATTTTACTTTTGCAACAATAAAAATATATATACTCTTGACGTAGCTTACGGAAATATTAACACACCATATCTATCAAAAAATAAGATAACCAACTCAGTCGAGGGAGTTATTTGTCATATTATCAAGCCAAACATCCTACTGTCTCTATTTTGTTAATTTGACACAAATGATAGATATGTCTTAATTTTATTCATAAAGTGTGCGCATCCTCCAACTGTCTATCTACGTACTAGAACAAAAACATACACTTAAGATAATTTATCTTAATATACCTACTCTGCATTATTTGTTGACATTAACACAAGAACATCAGTTCGACGTGACAAAGATTCTAATTTTGATACGCAATTCATAGAAATACCTAATGTTTTTATTACCGTACATTCAAGTAAACAAAAAAGTGATAACCTAGTTGAATGGCATCCGATAGATTAAATGGTTAGAAACAAGGAGTTTATTTTTTCAAGAATACTTTAAGAATTGTTCACGTAATAACTAGGCTTGCAATTGTGTTCAATTGTAAACAGTTGAAACTGGTAAAGTATGTTTATTGAATTTTAAAAAAGAAGTAAAACAGCACTGTACAATTGCGTTGTTTGCATAATTATCCTTTTGGTCATATCTCGGAAAAGTTTTACAAAAACGTGTCAGCACATCAATTACTCGTATATTAATAAAAATGAACGAAAGCATCAGTAAATTGCATTATATTCAACTTCTAGTTCTTGTGATTTTGCAAATGTGCCACTCGAATGATCTGAAATTTTAAATATAAAAAACATCATTTTTATATGCCCGGAAGAATTTCGGACATATCATGTTATACCTCCTGGTGTCAGTCCGTCCGTTAGCAATTTGGTTTTTGAAGCATAACTTAAGTTCAATTTGGCCCACAGTATTTAAACTTCGTAGGATGATTGTCCATATTGAGTAGAAGACCTTATTGATTTTTTGTTTACAAGATCAAAGGTCAAGGTCACTATAACCTTAAAACCGAAGTCAGTTTCCGCTCAATAACTTAAGTATAAATCAACCTACAATTGTAAAATTTTATAGGATGAACAGCCATGTCCAAATCATGACCCCTATTGATTTTAGGGTCAAAGGTCAGGGTCACAATGATCTAAACACTGTAAATTGTGATTTCTGGAGCATAACAAAAGTTCCATTTGGCTTACAGTGTTCAAACTTCATAGGATGATTCCCTATATTGAATAAAAGATCTATATCTATATTGGGTCAGAAGGTCAAAGGTCAATATCAAATTACCTTGATATTGTTAATTGTTTTAAAACTGTCAAACTTAATAGGATGATCTCTTATTATGAGAACATTAATTATATGCCCTTTCTGAATGGTATCTTTTAGCTCTACTTCGTTTCCGACAATTATTCATAATATGATATTCATAAAAAAATATTTCCATGTCTTACAAATGTTTCATCCTTACTATAAAAACACTTTTCGGGCATATAATGCTCCGCCTAGCGGTGCTATTGTTTTAGATTAATGTCATGTGTAATAACCATAATAAAGAGACAACAATCTATCGATGATGGTGCAATATACATGTAACTAAAACTGTTGCAAATGTAGTCATGTGACTAGCTAAATATTCAAAGCATGTCGTAGGTAATATCTATAGATACCGCTTAACTGCAGTTATTATCAAATTATGAATTATTATACAATTTGTAATGACGTTTCTATCTTTTAAGGGACTATGTTGAGCAACACTTAATGCCGTATTTTAATTTGTATAATGAACATTGACATAAGTAATGTGTCATTAAATTGCTTTATACTGAACATTACGTGTCAAATGTGTGCATAAAACGTGCATGTTTGGTTCCTAGTTTATTATGTTATTACCCATAAGGCTTCGGAATTTAACTACATACATTTGTATAATTTTTTTTACCACATAAAGTATTTGAAATACTTACTTACATCTACAGCGTAATAATACCAGCTGATAGAATTTTTATAGACAGCTTAAAATTAATTTAAATAGATAAGAACTGAATATGATTTAGTTTTTAATGATGTCTAATCCAAGAAACAGAATAATCTATTGTCTGTCATTACTGTCCGATGCATCCTAATTATTTTGTCTGAAGATAAGATCATATTGGAGATTACTTTTTAGTCAGTCTCCTCAAAATTGATTTCACGTAAGAATAGATTTATGTGTCTGTTCGAGTTATAAAGATATGTTGCTTGACACACATAATAGAACATTATTCAAAATTACACTGCGTGGTTGTTACAACCAGTTTTGCAATAAAAACGAGTTTTGCAATAATTTTATTGCAAAACTCGTTGCGTTGACATGATTTTATTGCAATTTGATCACAACGAGTTTTGCAATAAAAACGAGTTTTGCAATAATTTTTTTTATCGGATTTTATTGAGATTATTCAAAAGACATTATAAAATTTATCTATGTATATTAGGATTGACATGCAGGGATTATATTCGGAAATAATGAATATATATGCATATGATGAAACATTGATTTACATTCTAAATTTCACTAGTTTTTTTATTTTTAATATATATATATATGATGAAAAAATCAAACAATGATTTACATTCTAAATTTCATTAAATTTTGTTTTGTTTATATATATGATGAAAGAATGATCATCATGAAATGTCAGGACATGTACATTTACAATAACAACTGTAGTTTTGGACACACGTGTTATTTGAGCATATGCACATTATATATTAATTATTCCCGGATATAATCCCTGCTTGTCAATCCTACTATACATAGATGAATTTTATAATGTCTTTTGTATAATCTCAATAAAATCCGATAGAAAAAAATATATTATTGCAAAACTCGTTTTATTGCAAAACCGGTTGTGATCAAATTGCAATAAAATCATGTCAACGCAACGAGTTTTGCAATAATATTATTGCAAAACTCGTTTTTTGTGTCGCCTCTACGGAGTAGTGGCGACATATAAGGATCACTTCTCCGTCGTCTGTCTGTCCGTCTGTCTGTCTGTCTGTCCGTCTGTCCGTCACAAAACTTGTCCGGACTACTCCTCATAAACTACTGGTGAAATTTCATCTAAACTTTACAGAAATGACCAGTACCAAGTCTAGTTGTGCATATTGTCAAAATTTTCCGGTTCAATGATTTTTGTCAGAGTTATGGCCCTTTAATGATTTTTATTTTTAAAGTTTGTCCGGACTACTCCTCTTATACCACTTATGCAATTTCAATGAAACTTTACAGGATTGATCTGTAGCTCAAGTCCTTGTGCATATTGCACGGGTTTTTTGGTTGAATGATTTTTGGCCGAGTTATGGCCCTTTGATAAAAAAGGTGTTTTTTTCTGTGTGTTGCCAGATATACAAAAGCTTGTCCGGACTACTCCTCATAAACTACTGGTGCAATTTCATCCAAACTTTACAGGAATGATTAGTACCAAGTTTAGTTGTGCATATTGTCAGAATTTTCCGGTTCAATGATTATTGTCAGAGTTATGGCCCTTTAATAATTTTTATTTTTAAAGATTGTCCGGACTACTTCTATTATACAACTAATGCAATTTCAATGGAACTTTACAGGATTAATCTGTAGCTCAAGTCCTTGCGCATATTGCACGAGTTCTCTGGTTGAATGATTTTTTGCAGAGTTATGGCCCTTTGATAAAAAGGTTTTTTTTATGTGTGTTGCCAGATACACAAAAGCTTGTCCGGACTACTCCTCATAAACTACTGGTGCAATTTCATCCAAACTTTACAGGAATGATCAGTACCAAGTCTAGTTGTGCACTGTCCGTCTGTTGTCTGTCTGTCACAAAACTTGTCCCAACATGAAATTGGCCATCATGAGGCGACACGTGTGATCACTGATCGCTCTTGTATTGCAAAACCGGTTGTAAGCGCTTCCAATGTTGACATCAAGCAGAAAATCATAAGCAAACCACATCATTTTAAATTTTATATTTTAAATATTGATTGGATTTGTTATATTATATTTGAAATATAAATACACATTTTTATTTGTAAAGCTAATGTTTATACTCCTTGCCTTTGGAATGAATTCGTCATAATATGGTATAAATGTACAGTAATGTTTTATTAAAGACCGATTCTTAGGTGAATTGACATCACTTAACATGTATCATCATTTTCTTAACATGACCTTATAATTGCTAAGATGTAGTCGACAAACAGTTACATATCGTAAACTTAAGGATACATGAATAATCATGTTGCTCAATTATAGAAAACCCATAAACCCTAAATAAAAACTGTGCTGTATAAAAGTTGATAAAACCAATATCACTTAAATCAAGCTGACCTTTGTTTTTGGCATATTTATATACTATAAGTTAAGCAATTTACATAAAAACTAATCATCATCTATTTTACAATAAGTCTTGATAAAATATCGCTTTTTAAAAACAATACAATAAAAATGTAAAATTAATTATATGTATAACCTACGTAAGAATATAGAAATGAGGATGAATAAAGATTTCTAAGACTTCTAATCAGAAAAAATATCCAAAACCACTGAGATTGAAAGAAATAACAACCGTATTGAATTTGATTGTGATCCGTAATGGCGAACTAAATGTAGCATGTTTGTTAACTTCATTATTTTAGAAAGACATGGAGGTATTATAAAAAGGGCTATTGTAAAGATACTTTGAGACAGTACTGGCATCTTGCTTTCATGGGTTTTACTTAAATTGATCGCATTCATTGTATGATTTGACACTAGAAAAATTCACGTTTCCAGGTCAAGATCCTTTGAGGGCAATGTCAACAATACTTAAAGACTCGCTTTGATTGAGTCTATTTATAAGATATCATTAAATATGAAGCATCTCTAACGTCACTAAGCATCTGTTAAAGTGATACTGATCCCAGAACATCGTTGATCTCAGAGGATGTTGGAATGATTAAAGCAGTGACTTGAAGTACGGGCAATTAGTTACAGCAGCTGTCACATACTCCTTTAAAAAGAAATTTCTTCAAACCTTTGAGGGGTTTGTTTTTGTTCCATTTTTTTTCTCAGAAATTGATTTCACTTAAGCTTTGTATTTTCAAAGTCCATTCTTGTAATTATATACTTGATGTTTATGCATCAAATGAATATACAACAATGACGTTTGTTTTTTTATTAACTAGATTAATGTGTCTGTTACAATAATGAATAAATAAAGAACTTTTTTATGTTTTAAATATGGATGTACGCTGTCATGTCTCATTTGTTGTAGATTAATTTACGATTTATCGTAGACAAAACTACTCTTAAAGATGAATAATTTTAGCTTCTTATCTTGTACATTTAAACTGTTTTATTGTCAGATAAAAAGTTAGATTTAATGTACTTTTTAATGTTACAGTGATATTTTCTTCTTGATAACAATATATCTGTTTTTGTTTCTTTCATGAAACACAGGCGAGTTTAAATACTTTAATCACAGACCGTTCAGTTTGATATCATCATACGAAACAAATACATAGTAAATAGCATTATTATTTTCTTAAAGGGGTAATAAATTGAAATATGTTGAAAAATCTTTAGCAGAAAGGTATTTCTTCGACAGCAATTGATTATTGGACGTACTTATTGACCTCATATGATGTGCCAATATATTTTGAAGCTCCCTGAATACAAAACAAATTAAATCAGTGTTACTTAAATTGTAAAAAAAAAATATATAAAATTTACTTGCCAGATAGAAGTATTTTAAATACATTTCATACATTGCATATATCAGTCATTCGTATCTGAATGTATTTAAAAAACACAATACACTTGTTGGATGATAACAGTCAATAAATTTGTTAATGTATTTTTAAATTTCTAATAATTACTACACTACCTTATTTCACAAGTAACTGATTTTGTGTGGATTCCGCCTACACCAGAAAAAGAAAAGAACATTATTTCTTAATAACATGCTATTTTCAAGTTTGTAACATTTTAAGCAATTATACTCTAACAATGCGTTATAAGTTCAATATAACTTATCTAACATATAAATAGTAACGAGGATAAAAAACTTTAAGATGATGTTGCTGACTGATGATTTCATTTATTAATAATTTTAATACTGAATAGTCATATGAACTAAAATGCCAATGTTTAAACATATGTAATTAGGCATATTACCCTTAAATATTTATAGGGTTTTAATGAATATGGAACAGAACATAGGTATTGAGTAAATAATGCCAAGCAGTTGTTTGATAAACAAGATTTTTTGAGGAGTTTTTGTTATAATATCACTATCTTAAATGGCTATATAACCCCCCATGTACTTTAGATGTCTCAAATAAGGTTAATTCAGTTTGTTTAATAACATCTTTGTCAGTACAGAAATGTAAAACTAATTACACAAATCATATTAGACAATCATATTAATATATTATCGCAAAGGATCTGAGACTGTATGTCCTATAAAATACTTAAAGTTTGTGAGACGTAAAACAAGCGCTTGTAATACTAAATGAGTTGTTCCTAAAGAGAATGCCTAATATGCCACAATATACAACTAGCCCAATACAAAAGTTTATTTAAATGAACAACTTTAATCGCATTAGTAAGTGAAAAGAAGACCCTCTGATATTTGACATGATATTTTCATAATAGTGTCATAATTTATATTGCTTGACAGTTATGGAATTGGTTTTGGTTAACTATGAGTTGATGTTTGATTCCATCATATTGCTAAATAAATATGCGACGATGATGATCTTTACATGCCCACTTGTTCCGTGTGACAAGGTGATATAGATTTGGATGTATAATTTTTAAACAAATATTGTTAAAAAAAATATTTGTATATTTCACAAAATCAGGTAGAACATGAATTTAAGCATGGCATGCACATTATGAAAGTTAGCTTCGTTACAGTAACGATTTCTGATTAAACTTGTCCGCCAAAAGCGCGACTTTCTTACGTCGCTTTTGCGTTAAATCTTTGTTGAATATGTTTTAACGTAACGTCACTTCATATGTATTTAAACATTCAGTTTGAATGAAGGAAACAAACCGTATACAACGTCTAGTTTTACTCATGATCACGTCCTCACACAAGTAAAGAATGCCTTTAGTTGAGTTTTATGCGGATATATATCTTAACAATAAATTTTGGTAACATTTCATCAACAAAATAATTGATAGTTAATCTTATCGAGATAAACTTCTAATTTTAATTTCAGTTGTGTCAGTCTATCTATAGATATTTACATTAAGAATTTTAAAATTATTGTTATAAACAAATTAAAAAATATGAAGCAATAACTTTCGACCGATACCACATTTGGTTGATTGTTAAAATAATTTACAAAATGTATAAATTTTGCGATAAGAAAGAACCATCATAATTTAGTTTGCAGACAGTTGTGTCCTTCAGGAAATGGTGGTATGGCATTGAATCTTTTATCAAATTGTGACCTACTGCCCGGGAAATATATTAAATATGTTCACCTTAAGCAACAGACTGGAAAATTGAATCCTGGTAGAGCAACGCTTTTACGGCGGACACTAATATGTGGCAATTTACTACGAAACTTTACCACAAACCTAATTTGTTAAAAAAGCGAAGCTGACGAAGAAACGTCTTTGATTTACCTAAATTAAAACACTCGTTTTGCTTTCTAATTCAAGCTAAAACGTTAAAGACTAGTATTATCATCCTCTTGAACAATATGCTTTCTTTAGTCGATTGTCGTCACTAACATACACAGTTATCTGTGTACATATTCAACAAAAACGGTGTCCTGTATTTACGAATATTATGAAGTGATAAACGTGACTCAATCTATAATATAGTATCTGCATTTTAATATTTTCTATAATAGTTCTAGACATACTTAACATGGTTTTAACTTCAATACTTATTGTTTTCCATACTTTGTTTTGCAAAAACGTTTTTTACCTTTAAGTAAATACTTTATTATGTTGAATAATAATTATCATTTTCGCAAAACATTGACAACAACGGATTTGTTATACCTAATAACTTGTATCCAAGACGTATCAGTTGTTTCCATCTTCTTGTAATGAGAATGATTTTAATTGACCTATATATCAGAAGTTTAACGTTCTCTTTACCGTGATTTAAATTGATTCACGGAAGCAGTTGAAATATGGCGAATTAAAGTAGGAATATCTTTCTGCTTGTCAGCTTCATTGTTTGGCACTCATTGAAGATTACATTAAAGCGGTTAGAGATAAAAAAAAAAATGTGTAGGCTTATAAGTCTTTTTTTCTTTTTTATCAAATTGTTAATGAAGAAGAATTTATTCTACAGTCATAATGAATCATTCACTCTTCTGCTTCCGTGATTTTTATTAACGTTAACAATATATAATCAGTGAATCAAATGAATGGTTAACATAATCTTTATTGCATTAATGTGCCCTCTTTAGTTAAAAAAAATTCTAAAGAATATCTCTTAATATAAAGGAAACTAAGTCGTAATTCGTTAGCAATAATTACGCTTGAGATGTCTCTTGAAAACAATTAAATGTTGAAATTAGCACAGCGCCACTGTTTTTTGCGAAATAAAGATTTCAAAAATAGCCGCTTATGTCTTCATATTTTCGTTGTATTTCCATAAAGATAATTTTTAAAAACAATCTATAATTTCCTTATTACCAATCTTGCTCTTTTGGAATTTCGGAATTAGTTTGATGATTTCGTCATATTAAACAATACTATACGTTTTATGTTCCAATGTATTAGATACAACATTACAACTCTTATCTTCTTTATTTAAAATTACTCGTAAAAACATCTTACTTTTAAGTTAATCATGAGAAAGCCCTAGAAACCTTGGTGCCTTATAAATCAAGATTTCAAATAACCTATAATCTATGCCGTTAATAATTTGTAATAATTTGATCAATAAAAAATTTTTGCAAACATATCTCGCTAATTGGACTTCATTAAACTAAGTAACATTTACGCAATTCTTAAATGAACGACTCATTGTTAGTCTCCCGTGAATGTAATCTTAATGCAAAAAACGATCGACACATGGTGCACAAATATTATTGTATTACTTTTTCAAATGATAGCTCTAGAAAACGTGTGTCGCATTGGTATAAATTCAGGGAAAGACTGACTGTTAATGTTATTGCAGACTTGTTGCTCTGGAAAACAATCAAAGAAGTTAACAGAGACTCTAATGCTTTGCAAATAAAACCTTCTTAAAATCACATAGCTATCCATAACCGACATATTTACATTCTTACAGACATAGCATAGATAAGTGACACCTTACATAACATTACGATTTCAATAATCAACGTGAAAAAAATCGTGTTTACTTGATAAAAGACCTGCATTTTTAACCTGTTAAATGTTCATCATGTATTACAAATACAGGTCTTTGACTCTGTGTATGCTGAAGTTTGTGTCTACTGAAAGTATTAAATAAAATCAGTTCATTTTGAAATCGCTTTTTCTCGAGGACTGTGGAATAATTATTCTAACACTCCACGTGATTTTTCACGATAGACAAAGAAGGAAAAAATCGGTGTTAAACTGCCAATAAACAATGGTAAGAGACTACTTGTATATGCGACTGTTATGTTTTCACCTTGAAGTTCGATTATATAGTTTACAAGGCCTTTTTAAAGTAGCAACAAAAAGCATTTTTATTTATATTTTCAGTTCTTTTAAATAAATGTTTTCTTTTCATACAACACCGAAGTAATATCTCACATACACTAACCCATGATTTCTTCAACCTTCTCGAACATTTTTTATGTTGACATAATAGTGAAACGTAGATGAATGGTCGTAAGTGCCCGCATGATATTACTGTTAATGTCGTTGACTGATTAACGTATCACCGAATAAGCACCATTCCTTTGCAGCAGTCCCAAATCAGTATATGGCATTCATCACGTCTACATGGATAGTAATGAAAAAAATTATGCTTTTTTTTGTTCACAAGGTCAAAGGTCAAGGCCACTATAACCTTAAAACTGAAGTCAGTTTCCGCTCAATAACTTAAGTATTAATCAACCGACAGCTGTACAATTTTATAGGATAAACAGCCATGTCCAAATCATGACCACTATTGATTTTAGGGTCAAAGATCAGAGTCACAATGACCTTAACACTGTAAATTGTGATGTCTAGAGCATAACACAAGTTCCATTTGGCTTACAGTGTTCAAACTTCATAGGATGATTGCCTATATGGAATAAAAGATTCAAATCTATATTGGGTCACAAGGTCAAAGGTTAATATCAAATTACCTTAATACTGTTAACAGTTTTGTTTTAAAACTATAAAACTTCATAGGATGATCACTTATAAGTACATGTACATTAATGAGTACATTAATAATATGCCCTAAACATTTGCTTATATTATGTTATACACATGGCGTCTTTCGTCCATCCGTCCTAGCATTTTTACTTACAAGATTACTTCTTGATGGTGGTGCTTTTGAAACAGCAACTGTATATATATGAAGGGTCTTCAGCTATAAAGGAGCATTCTGAATGGTATCTTTTATCTCTACTTCGTTTCCGACAATAATACATAATATGATATTCATATGAAAATATTTCCATGTCTTACAAATGTTTCATCCTTACTAAAAACAACACTTTTCGGGCATATAATGCTCCGCCTAGCGATGCTATTGTTTTAGATTAATGTCATGTGTAATAACCATAATAAAGAGAAAACAATCTATCGATGATGGTGCAATATTCATGTAACTAAAACTTTTGAAAATGTAGTCATGTGACTAGCTAAATATTCAAAGCATGTCGTAGGTAATATCTATAGACACCGCTTAACTGCAGTTATTATCAAATTATGAATTATTATACAATTTGTAATGACGTTTCTATCTTTTAAGGCACTATGTTTAGCAACACTTAATGTCGTATTTTAATTTATATAATGAGCATTAACATTAAGTAATGTGTCATTAAATTGCTTAATACTGAACATTACGTGTCAAATGTGTGCATAAAACGTGCATGTTTGGTTCCTAGTTTATTATGTTATTACCCATAAGGCTTTGGAATTTAACTACATACATTTGTATTAATTTTGTTTACCACATAAAGTAATTGAAATACTTACTTACATCTACAGCGTAATAATATCATCTGATAGAATTTTATAGACAGCTTAAAATTAATTTAAATAGATAAGAACTGAATATGATTTAGTTTTCAATGATGTCTAATCCAAGAAACAGAATAATCTATTGTCTGCCATTACTGTCGGATGCATCCTAATTATTTTGTCTGAAGATTAGACCATATTGGAGATTACTTTTTAATCAGTCTCCTTAAAATTGATTTCACGTTAGAATAGATTTATGTGTCTGTTCGAGTTATAAAGATATGTTGCTTGACACACATAATAGAAAAATATTCAAAATTACACTGCGTGGTTGTTACAACCAGTTTTGCAATAAAAACGAGGTTTGCAATAATTTTATTGCAAAACTCGTTGCGTTGACATGATTTTATTGCAATTTGATCACAACCGGTTTTGCAAGAATTTTTTTTTATCGGATTTTATTGAGATTATACAAAAGACATTATAAAGTTTATCTATGTATATTAGGATTGACATGCAGGGATTATATTCGGAAATAATGAATATATATGCATATGATGAAACATTGATTTACATTCTAAATTTCACTAGATTTTTTATTTTTGAAATATTTATGATGAAAGAATCAAACAATGATTTACATTCTAAATTTCATTAGATTTTTTTTGTTTATATATATGATGAAAGAATGATCATCATGAAATGTCCGGACATGTACATTTACAATAACAACTGCAGTTTTGGACACGCGTGTGCTCAAATCTCTGTGATATACATACATAACATTTTAATAAGGTCTTAACTTACCAGTACTTTGAAGAAATAAATTAATACGACTTCCGCAATAATTTTATTGCAAAACTCGTTTTTATTGCAAAAGCGGTTGTGATCAAATTGCAATAAAATCATATCAACGCAACGGGTTTTGCAATAAAATTATTGCGAAAGTCGTATTCATTTATTTCTTGAAAGTACTGGTAAGTTAAGACCTTATTAAAATGTCATGTATGTATATCACTGGGATTTGAGCACACGAGTGTCAAAACTACAGTTGTTTTTGTAAATGTACATGTCCTGACATTTCATGGTGATCATTCTTTCATCATATATATTAACAGAAAAAAAATCTAATGAAATTTAGAATGTAAATTATTGTTTGAGTCTTTCATCATATACTTATAAAAATAGAAAAAACTAGTGAAATTTAGAATGAAAATTATTATTTGAGCATATGCACATTATATATTCATTATTCCCGAATATAATCCCTGCTTGTCAATCCTACTATACATAGATGAATTTTATAATCATGTCTTTTGTATAATCTCAATAAAATCCGATAGAAAAAAATATATTATTGCAAAACTCGTTTTTATTGCAAAACCGGTTGTGATCAAAATGCAATAAAATCATGTCAACGCAACGAGTTTTGCAATACAATTATTGCAAAACTCGTTTTTTGTGTCGCCTTTACGGAGTAGTGCCGACATATAGGGATCACTTCTCCGTCGTCTGTCTGTCCGTCTGTCTGTCTGTCTGTCTGTCCGTCTGTCCGTCACAAAACTTGTCCGGACTACTCCTCATAAACTACTGGTGAAATTTTCATCTAAACTTTACAGGAATGATCAGTACCAAGTCTAGTTGTGCATATTGTCAGCATTTTCCGGTTCAATGATTTTTGTCAGAGTTATGGCCCTTAAATAATTTTTAATTTTTAAAGTTTGTCCGGACTACTCCTCTTATACCACTAATGCAATTTCAATGAAACTTTACAGGATTGATCTGTAGCTCAAGTCATTGCGCATATTGCACGGGTTTTTCGGTTGAATGATTTTTGGCCAAGTTATGGCCCTTTGATAAAAAAAGGTGTTTTTTTTTCTGTGTGTTGCCAGATACACAAAAGCTTGTCCGGACTACTCCTCATAAACTACTGGTGCAATTTCATCCAAACTTTACAGGAATTATTAGTACCAAGTCTAGTTGTACATATGGTCAGAATTTTCCGGTTCAATGATTTTTGTCAGAGTTATGGCCCTTTAATATTTTTTATTTTTAAAGATTGTCCGGACTACTTCTATTATACCACTAATGCAATTTCAATGGAACTTTACAGGATTAATCTGTAGCTCAAGTCTAGTTGTGCACTGTCCGTCTGTTGTCCGTCTGTCACAAAACTTGTCCCAACATTAAATTGGCCATCATGAGGCGACACATGTGATCACTGATCGCTCTTGTATTGCAAAACCGGTTGTAAGCGCTTCCAATGTTGACATCAAGCAGAAAATCATAAGCAAACCACATCATTTTAAATTTTATATTTTAAATATTGATTGGATTTGTTATATTATATTTGAAATATAAATACACATTTTCATTTGTAAAGCTAATGTTTATACTCCTTGCCTTTGGAATAAATTTGTCATAATATGGTATAAATGTACAGTAATGTTTTATTAAAGACCGATTCTTAGGTGAATTGACATCACTTAACATGTATCATCATTTTCTTAACATGACATTATAATTGCTAAGATGTAGTCGACAAACAGTTCCATATCGTAAACTTAAGGATACATGAATAATCATATTGCTCAATTATAGAAAACCCATAAACCCTAAATAAAAATGTGCTGTATAAAAGTTGATAAAACGAATATCACTTAAAGCAAGCTAATCTTTGTTTTTGGCATATTTATATACTATAAGTTAAGCAATTAATTTACATAAAAAATAATCATCATCTATTTTAAAATAAGTCTTTATAAAATATCGCTTTTTAAAAACAATACAATAAAAATGTAAAATTAATTATATGTATAACCTACGTAAGAATAAAGAAATGAGGATGAATAAAGATTTCTAAGACTTCTAATCAGAAAAAAATATCCAAAACCACTACGATTGAAAGAAATAACAACCGTATTGAATTTGATTGTGATCCGTAATGGCGAACTAAATGTAGCATGTTTGTTAACTTCAATATTTTAGAAAGACATGGAGGTATTAAAAAAGGGCTATTGTAAAGATACTTTGAGACAGTACTGGCATCTTGCTTTCATGGGATTTACTTAAATTGATCGAATTCATTGTTTGATTTGACACTAGAAAAATTCACGTTTCCAGGTCAAGATCCTTTGAAGGCAATGTCAACGATACTTAAAGACTCGCTTTGATTGAGTCTATTTATAAGATATCATTAAATATGTAGCATCTCTCACGTCACTAGGCATCTGTTAAAGTGATACTGATCCCAGAACATCGTTGATCTCAGAGGATGTTGGAATGATTAAAGCAGTGACATGAAGTACGGGCAATTAGTTACAGTAGCTGTCACATACTTCTTTAAACAGAAATTTCTTCAAACCTTTGAGGGGTTTGTTTTTGTTCCATTTTTTTCTCTCAGAAATTGATTTCACTTAAGCTTTGTATTTTCAAAGTCCATTCTTGTAATTATATACTTGATGTTTATGCATGAAATGAATATACAACAATGACGTTTGTTTTTTTATTAACTAGATTAATGTGTCTGTTACAATAATGAATAAATAAAGAATTTTTTTTGCGTTTTAAATAGGGATGTACGCTGTCATGTCTCATTTGTTGTAGATTAATCTACGATTTATCGTAGACAAAACTGCTCTTAAAGATGAATAATTTTAGTTTCTTATCTTGTACATTTAAACTGTTTTATTGTCAGATAAAAAGTTAGATTTAATGTACTTTTTAATGTTACAGTGATATTTTCTTCTTGATAACAATATATCTGTTTTTGTTTCTTTCATGAAACACAGGCGAGTTTAAATACTTTAATCACAGACCGTTCAGTTTGATATCATCATACGAAACAAATACATAGTAAATAGTATTATTATTTTCTTAAAGGGGTAATAAATTGAAATATGTTGAAAAATCTTTAGCAGAAAGGTATTTCTTTGACAGCAATTGATTACTAGTATTGGACGTACTTATTGACCTCATATGATGTGCCAATATATTTTGAAGCTCCCTGAATACAAAACAAATTAAAGGAAGTGTTACTTAAATTGTAAAAAAATATATTAAAATTTACTTGCCAGATAGACTAATAGAAGTATTTTAAATACATTTCATACATTGCATATATCAGTCATTCGTATCTGAATGTATTTAAAAAACACAATACACTTGTTGGATGATAACAGTCAATAAATTTGTTAATGTTTTTTTATATTTCTAATAATTACTACACTACCTTATTTCACATGTAACTGATTTTGTGTGGATTCCGCCTACACCAGAAAAAGAAAAGAACATTATTTCTTAATAACATGCTAAGTTACAGCTATTTTGTTAAATATTTTCAAGTTTGTAACATTTTAAGCAATTATACTCTAACAATGCGTTATAAGTTCAATGTAATTTATCTAACATATAAATAGTAACGAGGATAAAAACTTTAAGATGATGTTGCTGACTGATGATTTCATTTATTAATAATTTTAATACTGAATAGTCATATGAACTAAAATGTAAATGTTTAAACATATGTAATTAGGCATATTACCCTTAAATATTTATAGGGTTTTAATGAATATGGAACAGAACATAGGTATTGAGTAAATAATGCCAAGCAGTTGTTTGATTGAATAAAATAATAAGCAAGATTTTGTGAGGAGTTTTTGTTATAATATCACTATCTTTAATGGCTATATAACCCCCATGTACTTTAGATGTCTCAAATAAGGTTAATTCAGTTTGTTTAATAACATCTTTGTCAGTACAGAAATGTAAAACTAATTACACAAATCATATTAGACAATCATATACATATATTATCGCAAAGGATCTGAGACTGTATGTCCTATAAAATACTTAAAGAATGCCTAATATGCCACAATATACAACTATACAAAAGTTTATTTAAATGAACAACTTTAATCGCATTAGTAAGTGAAAAGAAGACCCTCTGATATTTGACATGATATTTTCATAATAGTGTCATAATTTATATTGCTTGACAGTTATGGAATTGGTTTTGGTTAATTATGAGTTGATGTTTGATTCCATCATATTGCTAAATAAATATGCAATGATGATGATCTTTACATGCCCACTTGTTCCGTGTGACAAGGTGATATAGATTTGGATGTATAATTTTTAAACATATCGGTTGTTTATAAAAATATTTGTATATTTCACAAAATCAGGTAGAACATGAATTTAAACATGGCATGCACATTATGAAAGTTAGCTTCGTTACAGTAGTTTAGTTGAATTTTATGCGAATATATATCTTAACAATAAATTTCGGTAACATTTCATCAACAAAATAATTGATAGTTAATCTTATCGAGATAAACTTCTAATTTTAACTTCAGTTGTGTCAGTCTATCTATAGATATTAACTACTTTGAGAAGTTTAAAATTATTGTCATAAAGAAATTAAAAAATATGAAGCAATAACTTTCGGCCGATACCACATTTGGTTGATTGTTAAAATATCTTACAAAATGTATAAATTTTGCGATAAGAAAGAACCATCATAATTTAGTTTGCAGACAGTTGTGTCCTTCAGAAAATGGTGGTATGGCATTGAATCTTTTATCAAATTGTGGACTACTGCCCGGGAAATATATTAAATGTGTTCCCCTTAAGCAACAGACTGGAAAATTGAATCCTGATAGAGCAATGCTTTTACGGCGGACACTAATTAGTGGCACTATTAAAAACGAAACTTTGCCAACAAACCTAATTTGTTAAAAAAGCGAAGCTGACGAATTTACCTAAAACACTCGTTATGTTTTCTTATTCATGCTAAAACGTTATATACTAGTATAATAATTATCATTCTCTTAAACAATATGCTTTCTTTAGTCGATGCCGTCACTAACATTCAGAGTTATCTGTGTATATATATTTACGAATATTATGAAGTGATAAACGTGACTCAATCTATAATATAGTATCTGCATTTTAATATTTTCTATAATTGCTCTAGACATATTTAACATGGTTTTTACCTCAATACTTATTTTTTGCCATATTTTTTTTGCAAAAACGTTTTTTACCTTTATTATGTTGAATATCATTTTCGCAAAACATTGACAACAACGGATTTGTTATACCTAATAACTTGTATTCAAGACGTATCAGTTGTTTCCGTCTTCTTGTTAGGAGAATGACCCATATATCAGAAGTTTAACGTTCCCTTTACCGTGATTCAAATTGATTCACGGAGGCAGTTGAAATATGGTGGAGTAGAAATATCTTTCTGCTTGTCAGCTTCATTGTTTGGCACTCATTGAAGATTACATGAAAGCGGTAAGAGATCAACTTGTTAATGAAGAGGAATTTATTCTACAGTCATAATGAATCATTCACTCTTCTGCGTCCGTGATTTTTATAAACGTTAAAAATAATAAACTAGTGAATGAAATGAGTGGTTAACATGATCTTTATTGCATTGATGTGCCCTCTTTAGTTGAAAAAAGTTCTAAGGAATATCTCTTAATATAAAGGAAACCACTATTTCTTCTATTTCCTAGTCATTAACAAAACTATGCCATAACTCGTTAGCAATAATTACGCTTGTGATGTCTCTTGAAAACAATTATATGTTGACATTAACACAGCGCCAATGTTTTTGGCGAAATAAAGATTTCAAAAATAGCCGCTAATGTCATCTTATTTTAGTTATGTTTCCATTAAGATAATAAAAAAAAAACAAATCTCTAATTTCCTTATTACCAATCTTGCCCTTTTTGAAGTTCGGGACTAGTTTGATTGTTTCATTTTATTAAACAATACTATACTTATTATGTTCCAATGTATTAGATACAGCATTACAACTCTTATATTCTTTATTTTAAATTACTCGTAAAAACATATTACTTTTAAGTTAATCATGAGAAAGCCCCAGAAACCTTGGTACCTTATAAGTCAAGATTTCAAATAACCTACAATCTATGACGTTAATAATTTGTATTTGTATTTTGTAATTTGGTCAATAAAAAAATTCTGAAAACATACTTCGCTAATTGGACTTCATTAAACTATGTAACATTTACGCAAGGCTTATATGAACGACTCATTGTTAGTCTCCCGTGAACGTAATCTAAATGCAGACAACGATCGACATATGGTGCAAAAATATTATTGTATTACTTTTTCAAATGATAGCTCTAGAAAACGTTTGTCGCATTGGTATAAATTTAGGGAAAGACTGACTGTTAATGTTATTGCAGGCTTGTTGCTCTGGAAAACAATCAAAGAAGTTAACAGAGACTCTAATGCTTTGCAAATAAAACCTTCTTAAAATCACATAGCTATCCATAACCGACATATTTACGTTCTTACAGACATAGCATAGATAAGTGACACCTTACATAACATTACGATTTCAATAATCAACGTGAAAAAAATTTTGTTTACTTGATAAAAGACCTGCATTTTTAACCTGTTAAATGTTCATCATGTATGACAAATACAGGTCTTTGACTCTGTGTATACTGAAGTTTGTGTCTACTGAAAGTATTAAATAAAATCAGTTCATTTTGAAATCGCTTTTTCTCGAGGACTGTGGAATAATTATTCTAACACTCCACGTGATTTTTTACGATAGACAAAGAAGGAAAAAAACGGTGTTAAACTGCCAATAAACAATGGTAAGGGACTACTTGTATATGCGGCTGTTATGTTTTCACCTTCGATTATATAGTTTACAAGGCCTTTTTAAAGTAGCAACAAAAAGCATTTTTATTTATATTTTCAGTTCTTTTAATGTTTTCTTTTCATACAATACCGAAATAATATCTCACATACACTAACCCATGATTTCTTCAACCTTCTCGAACATTTTTTATGTTGACATAATAGTGAAACATAGATGAATGGTCGTAAGTGCCCGCATGATATAACTGTTAATGTCGTTCCGACTTCTATTTTGAAAAAGGTAGAGCCTTAATTTCGTTTGTTCGTGCCAATGCGTCATTATGATAGTGATGGTGCACAAAACTGTCAAGTATATGCTACAAATGTTCTCAGTGGATGTATCGTCTTCTTCTTAAAGTCTTTATTTGCGACTGATTAACGTATCACCGTATAAGCACCATTCCTTTGCAGCAGTACCAAATAAGTATATGACATTCATCACGTCTACATGGATAGTAATGAAAAAAATTATGCTATAAATGAAGCAATGGTCTTTTTGATCGAGTTTGTTGACAATCATTATTGTAAAAAGGGCTTTCTGGAAAGTAAGAACGTGCCATTATACCTTTTTATATGATTGTTTACATTAAGTCAAATTGTATTGTCGAAAATATTTAGCAAACAAATGTAGTCGACACGAAACAGGAAATATTTATAAATTTTATAATTGATCATTTTGACCAAAAAAACAACAAAACAACCTGTTTGGTGAAAAATGAGTGCCATACATTTATTATAATTAAACAATGTATATTAGCATTTTAACATAAATGTTTGTAAGATTTTAACCGTGTTCTTGCAGGTGTTTATACCAATATGTTTTGATAGAGACAGCTATTGTTGAGCGATGCCTAATCAAAGACTACTGTATAGTCATAAACATTTTATTTTCCAGAAAAGTTCATTTTTCGTTCGTGCTATTTTCGTGCTATTTTCATTATCGCACATAAAGTTTATAACCAAGTCTGCAATTTTCATGGGATCTTGTAGTGATTATTGCTTCCGAGAGATCATCCTTTTTTCAGATTTTTGTAATTGTAAATGGACAAGAGTTAAACAAGGTAAATATCTTTATATCACAGCGTCGATCATCATTAGACATTACAACTATGTAAATATATGTCAATGAAACGTTTTGTCAAATGAATCTACAAATTAATGAATATATATCTAATCAGAAATATTAATTCTACAGATTTCATTTTATATTAATGAACGTGCTTTGAAAACGGTCTTAAAATAATTACAATAACAAAAGATTTTCAGATTAAAAATTAGGAGTTTGAGATATCAACTATTAAAATGTAACACAATGCAAGATTACCAAATTCTGTTCATTCAGTGAATATCCCATTTAAGTCAAAATAAACAAGAACAATACATAAATATTCACTGTAACATAAAAAAATGGAAACTTCCCATTTTCCTTTTTCCGATTTTTAAGGATAAATAATCGTCTCTGTAGGAACAGCCTTTAACTTCATTTGAATTTTACAATAACAGGATAATGTCATTTTTGGAGTCAAGCAAGCATTGAATTAATGGAAAATAAAACAAATAGTTGTTAAGAATTCGGCTCACTTCTAAACACGTTAAAATTAGAAAATACAGAGAAGAGGTCGTGTTGACATTACATGAACCTTTGTAATCGATTAAATTCTAATGCGTTGTCGAAGTAAATTTAACAAAGTGAATCTTTTGCAACATTTGTATAATGAAATGGTATCAAACTTAAACAAAAAACGTATTTAGAATTTACAAAGAATGACGCAGAAATAATTTTACATTATACTTTTTGTTTCAAATTTCAAGAAACTATATTATAATACGTTTAAGTTTGCACTATGTTTAGACGATTCAAACACCAAACGACATTTTAATAAGACTTACAAGAAGACAGTTCTATTAAAAAAAGCCTATGAACAATTCAAGCGCTAAACATGTTTTGTTGTAAATATTTGCATACTGAAATCAAACAGTGAGATTAATTGTTATCTTAGGAATCTAAGAATACATAAAAATCGTAATCATAGTAAATAAATAATCAATAAAAAGACTACGAAATGAATGCCACAGATTTTGAAAAAAATGCAACTATTTGTTATAATTATGTGTTTTTATTTATTCCATTTATAGTTTTGCACATTGTTTTCTTTTAGGGCTCACGCATTTTATGTTTGGATACCATACGCCGCTTGTCATGAAATGGTACGAACGTGTAACATTGAAACTTTCATTATTCACCATTTTTATATTTTGATGTTGAATTTGTCTTAAGTCGGTCATAGCGGGCGATGACAGAAGCTTGCAATTACCTCTACAATCCATGGACTTACCAAGCCTGCAACATTTTCAATATTGGAATTTTGGGCGTTCTTTAGGGATTCCATTTTTTCTCTTATTCTATTGTCACATCAGTAAAAAGTAGCCCTTACAGTTTATCAATCATGTCAATACTAAATAACTTGAACAATAAAATATGCTTTATTACGATTTTGATTTTATTTGACAATTACGGTGCGTGAAAAATATTTTATTCTACGTTGACTCTCTCAGAGATTTATAAAATATAATATCGCAAAAAATATCCAAACATTTTTGCTGGCGAGAGAAAAAAGAAAGAAATATTTAAAATTTTAATCCGTCGGGATTTAAGAACAATACTGTACACTTCATGTTGTGTTAGGTTGTGTTAAGAATGTGATGTTCTGATGATTTTCGTATTCTCTAGATAATTGTAATGACGTAGCTATAATATAAAATTCTTCAAAATAATAGACAGTAATAAACACGGAAAATTCATTTGATTTTCAACACAAACAACAACCGCTGTTATTTGTTCATAAAACCTCAAACATTTTCTACCTTGTGTCAGAGCGGTATTTATCCTAGCAAGTGATCTAATTACTATCATTTCTCCCGAGAAGCAAAACTTTTGGGAAAAGTGTACTCGGAAACATAAGAACATTATCTTATCAAATCTTATGAAATTTAGATTACTTGTTTTCGCGCTTCTTCTTGGCTATGAGTATCAAATGGTGTCCTTTTTTCAATTGTTTAGTCGTTAACAATTTTAATAGTTTAATAGCTTTAATATTATGGAGAAGTATTGTAAAAAATCTAGGACAAGGATAATCCTTCGGAATCATTAATCACAACAAAATCACATGCAGAATCGGTTTGATTAAGTGTGTTCATGAGAGAAAATAAAAAGTGCAACATCACTCATGCCCCCTAGCACCGACCTGAGCGGTACTCAATTTGCAACACTTAATATTGCTAGAATCAATAATCCAGACATACCAGAAGAATACATAAACAGCAGCAAAGTAAAGTACGGGGCAATCTTAACAGCTGACACACAACACTTGACACCTAGAAATGGCATACCCGGTTTGATGAAGTCTGCACATGTGTGAAAATGAAAACAATGCAACATCTCCACGACCCCTAGCACCGAATCTAGCGGTACTCAATATTTTAAGGGTAATTGTAGGCATCATTTCTAAATGGATTTGTCGAACACAAATCATATCGTGATGTTTTGCTTTTGTATTTTTTGTAAATCCGCTTAATGTTGTAACTACCTTTTTAATGTCTCATAAACACATATTTCACTTATAATAACCAAAGGAGAGCCTTCATACATGTACCATGAAAATAAATGTTGTAAGTAGGCACTAGCAATGCATTTAGCCAAGCTGCATAGTAGTAATGTATACCATTGTGTACACATTTGTGCATAACATTTTGCATAATCTTATTTTCAATGCCGTTTAGAAACAAAAGAGCACATCTTCTTAGAATGTCACATTTTGTCTGAATGTCTGAACTTTTTTAAAACAAAATTAAATTTGCAATTACTCTCTGTAAGAAAAGTAAAATGCTAAAGATTTATTTGGAAAAATAAATTAACAATAAAAAATAAATTGGATTCCATGTACTTTCTGATTCCGTGATCTATATATAGGGATTTAATTTTTTCACAAAATGTAACTAAGGACTGTCATTTTCATTAAGGTTCCTTAAATAGCTATTATATGTATTAACTGCCTGTAAGCTAATGGATATGCGAAGAATGTTAATTCTAGATCGTTTGCCTGTAACAAAATATACGAACGTATAGTATACTTGATATCCTTTCGAAGCGACAAAAACAAAAGTACATGAAAATGCAAATGGCTAACATCATCTGGTTGGGAAGGTCTCAATCCATAACCCTATATATGCAGAGATAAATAATCCCGATGCAAAAACTAAAATGTAATGACAAAATTTAACATTAAGATACCAATTTACCTACCGGCATTTAGGCAAGATTGCAGACTAATCTCGGTTCCAGCAGGTTGTGGGATAAGCAAGATCCTGAAATAAAGAATACGTTGACATGAGGATAAAGAACCGCATACATTTCTCTCATAACTGCACATTAATTTTAATAAATTTCCTAATTCTATTTTAAATAATAATGACGAATCTACCTTTTAACCTTTCTACAATGCGATTTTTATCAGTTAAATTTATATTATCAGTTCAACAAAGGTATCTGAGTTCACTTAAATCGGCTTTTTTTAAAAATCATGTGTAGGTTACTAACACTGTCTCTTAAAAAGATATGTTTATGTAGCTTTCAAAAAAAGCAAACAAACAATTGTCACGCTTCTCCAAAAACAATTATACATTCTTATTCTAAACTTTGTGTATGCATATGATAAAGAAATCTGTTATGACAAATTAAGCCTATCATCTACAAAATATTATTGTTATTTTTAAACTTTTTATTAAATGTTTCACTATTTGTTTCCCTAGGGCAACAAATGATTCCTCCATTATTCCTATACAATGATAGCTTTTGTAGTAAGTAGCTCATTATGTGCCAACAACAATAATTCCTACAAGACGTCATACATATTTTGAACTCCACCTGGGGTAGTGTCATAGATAATACATTTTTGCATAATATTCCAATCATTTTATTAATGCTGTACATAATACTGATTAAACTTACGTTTAAATTACGGAGGTGAATTAATAAGAGTAAAATGAGATAAGTGATACGTGAAACAGATGTAAATACATGTATATAGTATCTTTGTTTAAGTTACAATGAACATCATATTTTTAATCAAATAATCACTATATTGTAACACAAAATGTAAAAAATTAATATAATGTTAAGATATGTGTATGTAAATTTCTTCCAACTTTTTGCTTTATAGCGTAAACGTGCTAAGTTATTTCATAAACATTTCATTTTTTATATCATTATCAATAATCCTTTACGATTTAGATATCTTTTGTATAGTTTAAATTTTACACAAAACGTATTAAAGACGAAAGTTCTTAAAACCTATCATCATAATCTGGCGGCACTTTGATAGACAGTTCAAGATTTATATTTATAAGAACAGAATAAGATTTAGTTTTCAAGGGTGTCTATCTCAAGTACATGAATACGTCCTTGTCGTGCATAACTGATCGATGCACCTAAGGATAAGGTAATTGTTACAAAAAAGTACTTTATCAGGCTCTTGAAAACTGGTTTCTGTGGCTGTTCAAGTGAAAAAGAAGTGATCCTTTGAGAAACATAGTTATAGAAAGTATTCCAAATTACTCCGCGTTGTATGTTTTTAATGCGCTTAGGTGAACAACATTCTCAAAGAGGTAATTTGTTCCGGGGGGATTTAATCCGACTCATCTTCAGAAAACATAAGGAGTAATGTACTTTTAAAGAATAGTTCTAATTCTTTTAATGGAACGTATTGTTATGAAAGCTGATATAATTATGTCATTACATAATAAATTTACAAATCCCCTCTTATATGAAAATCTCAATCATCAAGTCTAAAGTGCAAATTTTATTTTCTTTGCTTTATTATTCTGTTTTGCTATATTTCAATGAAATTACCTCAAAGAAAATGGCAAAGGGTTGTATGCAAAATTTACTCAGAATTACAGCTATTCTCAAATAACCTAAAGGCTTATAAAATAAATAAATTCAATTTTTGTCATGCATATAGAGTTTCTTGTTTCAATTTTATTTTTTTTGTTCTGTAAAATATACCATTTATCAATTATTAAAACGTGTTTAAAAGTAACATTTCATAATTACACGTCAACATCAAGTCCTCATTTAATTCATCAATCCAAAACTTGTGAAATCTAACAATACAAAAACTATATGAAATAATCCTGATTCACTTACAAAAGACTATAACAGTTTAAACGTGGTAGATTTTCTTTCTGCATATTAAACTATTTGTAATATTTTAATTTCATTTATTTGTTTATTCTAAGAATTTAGCATTTTTGCCAATTTATATACATTGGGTTAAAGATAACTAATAACAATAACTATATGTATTGAGTAGTTTGCCAATAAGTCTTTAAAAAGGTAACTGGCTAAATATATGAAATCTGATGCTGCAATTATTAGACTTAAAGGAATTGTAGACCCTAATTGTCAATTATTAGAATCAGATAGTCGTTACTTGTATTATTTTCTAGATAGTGTAAGGCTTTGATATTTATTTTTGAAATATTAGCAAATTGTACACTTTTCCATTTTATTTACTTATTCTGTGGCTCCACTCGATACATGTTTTTGATTTTTGTCCAAATTTAAAGCATGCGGCACTTTTACCATCTAAATTTTGGCTAGAAGAGTCTTAAAATGTGTTTATCAAAAGCACCAGACAGAACGATGTATTATATTTCCATTAGACAAAATAGACTCCTGATAAAGCATATTACTACTATGTATAACGACGGACAATAATAAGAGGTATTTTTTTCATATATTTTGGAAACATTGTCTACGAGCCTAATTAGTATACAGTCAAGTGAAGATGGCAATGAAGGAATATCTTTAATTTGTCAAAACACTTGACGTGAAGTTTTCCGGTTACTGCCAATGATAAATGCTATATTGATCTAAAATGACAAAATTACATGTCTTGTTATTCGGATATCCTCACTCTTATACAAAGTATTAACTAAATGAATTGCAATAAGATTATAAAAAAATAAAGTTCTAGAGTGATTAACGGGGCTCAATATAAAATTTTTCTATGTTGAACTTCGTTTTAGTAATATTTAACATAGTAAATTTAACCTAAAATACGTTTACTTTTTCAATAGCATTCTCGCAATACAATGACTGCTGTAATATAACAAAAAAAACTTAGTAGTACAAACTTTTATTCAAACAGTATACTTTTTATTCAACTATTCAAGTTAAAGTGATTTTGACGAAAGGTTAACGTTTTCTTTATTTTAAGTATTCAACCGTCAATTAAAACAGTTGAAATATTGCGAATTATAGAAAAAAAGTCTGCTTGTAAGGCTTTTATTTTCGACAATCATAGTAGATTAAATGAAAATGTTCGTAGGCCTTATCACTACCCTTATTAATTAGATTAATTATTATAGAATGATAAACCATTAAGTCTTCCGTGAATTTATACTTATATTAAATACAACTAATCATTAACCGATAATGAAATATTCTATTTTCTTAGTTAATTTGTGTATCATTTGTTTGTTTCCTATAATTTCTTTATTAATAATCTCGCTCTTTCTGGATTTCGGACTTTGTCTGGGTTGATCGAAATAGGGCACACAATTTTGATCAAATAAACAAATCTTATATAATTCATCTTTCACTATTTTGAATTCCTGTGTTTGTTTCGTTGAAATAATTGTTTTAAACCTAACAGGAATCATGATTTGATTGGCAATAGCTCACACGGGTCAGTCATCAAACAAACTTCCAGGTGTACGAAAATATGGATCTTCATTAATTTAAAATAACTCTAATATACTGCTGTTAGGATGGTGCTCTTTGTTTTACAACTGCCCCTTGCTAAGATCATCAAGTGTTCCAAGTTTCATATTTATTTCTTTAGTAGCAAAGAAATCAATCAACCTAATAGGCTATTTTTACAATATGTTCAAGTTGAAAAAAAGAATTACTCATAATAAAATGCTTTCTAAATGACGCATTTTGTTCGTCAAACTAGTTTTCAATGTCAATATTAATAAGTATATGATATTAAATATTTATATCTTTTATAGTTTTGAAATTTTTCTACTTAGTAGGCAACACGAACAAAATATATTCATTGTAACTACAAATGGAGCATTACTCTTCACGTGAAGCTTTCAGAGCGGCGTCCTTGTCTTCCAGCTGTACCTGGTCATTTTTAAAATCTTTAAAACTGTTTAAGTAAAGGCCTTCAATAGACTTTTTACACGACGACAATACAACGACACCACAGCAATCATAATTACTGGAACGTATTTTTCACCGGAAAAGACGAGCTTTAAATACCCTTAATATATTATATTTTTAGAGTAAAGGAGCAGAGTTAACGGCATGTATGCTGGAACGTAAAAAAGCGTGTTTTTTTCTTAAGTGAAGCTTACTAACTTGACTAAAATAATTTAAAATTATTATTAGGAACCCTAAGAAACCCTGGGGCACAAGTATCAAAATATCTATATAACCTATAAATTTAGACGTTCATAATTCATACTAATTTGATATACTTAAGATTTTGTAGACGTGCCTTGCTAAAAGGACTTATTAATTAAAACTTAAAGATATTTACGCCACCTTGTTAGTCTCCCTTGAAGGTAATCTAAATGCTGACAACGGTAGACATATGGTGCACACTTGTTGAGTAAATTACATTTTATCTAATTAACGTTTTAGAAATTATGTAATGCCGACAAGGATTTTGTAATTTTAGACTTGTTGCTCCGGAAAAAACAAATAAGTTACAAAAAAAGTTGAAACAAGCTTACACTTGAAAGAACCTGTTTTATATAAAGGTTTCATAGCTATCCATTACCAATGAATCATAGAATAGAAGCGTCTATAGACGTCGCACTTCTAGACATAATACAAATAGAAATGAAAGTTTGTTCTAGTGCATATCTATAGACTAATCTTTCTATCTTTCAAATTTATTGATCACTTTTGAATTTGTTTTTTGTATAGACATTCCGTAATTTTTATTCAAATTGACCTTTATAGTAGAAGAAACTAATTCTGATTCCGGCTTTTTTACTTGAGGGCCATATGCCGCTTTTCATGGAATAGCACTAACGTGTCACATTGAAGGTTTCATGATAACAGACATATGAACACATCTGCAGATGTTTCGAAATTCTAAATTATACCAGTTCATATAAAATGTTGAATGTTCCTTAAGCCGGTGTTAGGGGGCGTGGACGGTCACTCGCACTTTCCATTACTGTCCATAAACAGACTGAATCAAACCGAGACTCCAACATTTTAAATTTGTCGTTCTGTGTGTTCTTTAGGATTCTTTATTTCTCTCTGTTTTACGTCTTAGACATGACTGTCGGAAAAGTTTTGTTAGTCAACCCAAAAACAACCCGACACCAGATGGAGGAAATCTAAGGTACAGTCAATTAAAGTTGTATATGTGATACAACAAACTCTACCAAGTCGTATCACATGCGATAAACGTAAAAAATTGAAGCGACCTCTCGTCACTAATAGCGTAGTGCTACAGATTTAAACAAATAGAGAGTAAAAACAAATTAATGAAAAAAAAATCATATTCGACTTTCTAATTTGAGTCTGCATTTTTTACCTTTTTATTGTATTTTTACTGTTCTAGAAGGATCTCACTTTTCATTTTTTTCCCGAAATCTTAAATGAATTTCTTTGGAAAAAAGCAAAAATTGATATAGTATGTAAGTGATAATACAGAGGAAAGTAACTGGACAAAATTAATAATCTAAATTAATGTAGGACTACTCGATGAGTCAAGATTATAGAATCAAAATTCTCAGTTTTAGAATTAGATTAAATTATCATGTACTAGTGTTTCATATTATTAAATCAACATAGTTTAAAAATTATTTTAATCGAATTCGTCTTATTATTTTGGTCTTAAACTAATAGTATGGTTATAAGCTATTTTCAAAAGTGTCATCCTCTTCTACTTTAAAAGTTCCTTATACTGTTAAAGTGTAAACATTAAACGGTGAGAGACTTTTCCAAACACAGACAGAATGCCGTTATTGACATCTAATTCATATTCTGTTACAGACATATTAAACCTTTGGCTTCCTTAAAAATCTGGAAGTGTTAATTAAAGATGAATGGTCGTAAGTACACTCATGACATAACTGTCAATGTCGTTTCGACATAATGGAATTTGGTAAAGACTTGATTTCGTTTTTTCGTGCCAATGCGCCATTCTGAAAGTAATGGTAGACAGTACTGTCAAATATATGATAGAAATGTTCTCAATAGATATACTGTCCTTTTGTTAAGGTCCCCATTTGCGACTGATTAATCCATCACCGTTAAAAAAAAACAACCAAAAGGAAATTATATAAATATTCATCAACATGTCAAGGATAGTTATGAACAAATTTATGCTATCAATGCAGCACTGGTCTTTTTGATTGGGCTTGTAGAAAAAGAACATTGATAGGAAGTTTTGTAAAGTACAACCGTATCCTATATTATTGTTGACATTGAGTTAAAGTATTGTCGAAGTTGATTAAGCAAAGCAAAAGTTTCTTCTGTTTCTTAAATAATTTACTTTCATCCCACTTAAACACTAGGAAGTTGCATGAAACTTAAGCCAGCATAAAACACACACTATTAGGTAACTGTATATTTTACTATTTTGCCAGAAAAGACTTATTATGTTTCATACTATATGAAACGTGATTGTGGATAAAACCCAACATTTTTTTGTATAAATAATGAAAGACACTTCTTCCAATAAGATGCCTCAATAATTACCTTCAATCTTATCTTATTTAAGGTGATGAAGAACGAAACTGAGATTAATGTAGGGTTACGACCATACCTTTATGTGAATGAAATAGATATACATTGGGCAATATTTTCTAGATTTACCTAACCTAAAGGAAATAATATTATATTATTATGTACAACTGATATAAAGCTGTTGCACTGTATAGTGTAACTAAGATCAACAATTCTCTTTTACGTTTCACGATGATTTGTATCAAAATTTGTGAGGATAAAAAACTTATTTTTCATTCCACATTCCTTTTAATTGTCCTGAAAAAACATCAAGGTTTTATACTGGCACTTAGAAGAATGCTTAAATCTTACTAAGACACAAGTGCCACTAATCTTATAATAAACACTTCAATATGGTTGCTTTTTAACGTATTGACAAAACTGTTCCCAGGTCAATAACAAAAGTACAAGTTATTAAAAATAATGAACATTTATTTCTTTTAATTTTTTAATGGTACGAACTCTTTTGACAATTAAAATGAACCTTTATTTAAAAAGAAATCCTCCATTGTATTATTTCATATACATTTTCTATTTCAGGACTGTCTTAGTTTACGCAAGATTAGATACCAATTAAAAACTCCATTCATTATCCGTCCGAAAATGCTAAAGATCTTTTAACAGTAATAAAAGATGTTATGTTATATCTCCAAGTAACAATTGACGAGGCTATATGTAACAGTGAATTTGTCTGGAAAATAATACTTAAGTTTTCATCAGCGATATAAGGAGGTATAATAAAGTGGAAAATTGACACAGAAACAACAAAACATCTAACTTGAGAACATCAGACGCAAGGTATTTGTAATCTATATAAATGTTAGCCAAACTATCCGCTATATAGGTATCATGTCTTTTAGTGTTTTGGAGATCTTTATAATAGTAATAACATTATTGCAAATATCTAAATGGGCAGTAAATCAAGTAGTGAAACAATTTAATAAGTGCTTCGTGACGAATTAATTTTGATAAAATTGCCAGCAGTAACAAATACTGCATAAAATGCACACTTAATATTGTCGAATATCGGGCTTAATGCTATATTATATATCAATTCAATATTGACTCTGTTTTTTTGCTGATCTTGAAATGCATTTTGTAGTAAATTATTAGAAGTCTGCATGATAAATTTATCTAGCTAAGTGATTGCCTTTCTTTTTTCTCCATTAAAAGATCTGAGATAAGAAACTACTAATGAGTATTTTAAAATGTTACTTAAAACTAATTTCCTGTTAGTAAAATAAATCAGTAAATTTTAACTTGTATTCAGTCAGAAAAAAGGTATCAGATTTACTTCCATTTGTACTCAGTCTGCTGATATTTTCTTACATTTGATATAATATTTGCATAGTATGCATTCAAACAACATCTTTAGCAGTATTTTATTTACTCTTGATTTGTGACCTAGAAAAATCAAGAAAACATATCAATTTTCAACGATTGTTTTAATTAGACTAACCTTAACATCTTTTGAAAATGTTAAACAGTCTAGACGTGCAAAAGTTAATTGAAACTTGTTCATTTACTGAAAAACACATTTTGAGCTGAATATGTAGATGAATATTTGCTGACTTTAAAATTGTTATTGAAGCTACGAAAGGTGCACATAATAAATATTACCTGTGGTTAGCCTGGCTTAATTTTTTTTTATACAATAATATAAATCATATCTGAGTGCCATTTGGAATTTGCAAACCGACAGAAATATGGACAGCATTTATAAAGTAATTTTAATTATAACTTAATATCATTTCCGAGACCTTGCATGTTTGTCCTGGGTTGTCGGTTAGTAACCTATATACATTCTCTAATTATATGATTGTTTGTGTTTCGACAGAATGTAACTGCCATAACAATTTCAATAATGACGTCAAATAGTTTAAAGATCCAGTATGTTGCGATCAAAGTGGTAAACCACACTAAATGAAATTGTATATTTGTACATAATTATGCAAATAAAACAATTTTCAAACATCGAAGAATATGTTCTGCAAATATTTGTGCATATTATATGTAATCATTAAAATATATGCATTCATTTCTTGTAAAATGTGCCTTAAACTTTATTGAAAATAAAGTTTTTATTTATTTTATTTTATTTACATGAAATGTTAAAATCGGTAATATCTTTATAAATAATGCTTTTTTGGAACCTACAATATTGATAATTCTTAATTTAAACATTATATGTATTATATAAAACCATAAAAAATGTGCCGAGTACACGAATTTCACACACTCTAAATAGTACGTATTTAAAAGTATTTTTTCTCTTGGTTTCTCCGACTTGAAAACTTTATATCCCATTAATATACTTACTCTTGTAAAATCTATTTTAATATTAAAAAAGATTGAGGCACGCAAAATAATTTCAAGTCTAATTTAAGTTTTGCTGAAAGTTAAACCATTTAGAATACATCTAGATATCGAATTCCATTAGAGTTAATGTGTTTCGTCAGAATGCCGACCTGCCACAATAACAATCTGAAATATTTAGAACACTACGTGCACATAAACAGTACATATTAGCATGTAATACACCTATAAAGCTAAACATTCATATAATTAAACACTAAAAACTATAAATCTAAAACAGTTGATGCAAATGCTGTTTATAATGTGTTTTTATTTTACAAGTCACGGAATATTCTCCTTAATGATTTATCTGCCTCTATCTTGTTTCAAACTCTATTTTCATGCACTCTGTAATGATATACGTCCAATTAAAATCAATTGTAAGAACATCTAAAGCCTTTATTTCCGAATGATGTTTTATTTGTTGGTTCTGTATCGCCGTTGCCCTGTGGTTACACAGATTAACGGATCATGGCCAAAATCAACTCCAAAATTTACATTTAAAAAAAAAATCTGCCTATTTAAATTTCATGAATGTAAAATTCAATATTATCTCAACTGTGGACTTAACATTGTTTTTGTGAAATCGAGTTATGGCCACTTTTCTGGGCCTTTTTTCAGAAATGAGGAACCTTTAAATAATCTGCAATAACATCCTTATGAAAATCGTTTTCCATTAATTTAATATTTGGTAAGAAACAAATAGTACCATTCAGCTAACATTCCACAAAATTATTGTTTCTACTCAAAATTTATAAAATATGTATAAAAATGTTACAATATATCACCCATTTAAACAGTCACGTGTTTGACCATTTTCCTACTTAGGGAGCCTAATTTAAAAAAAAATCCTAAATATTTACCCAAATGAGTGCCTGTTTTCAAAGTTTCCCTATATTTTTCAGAGAAGTATATTGGTTTATCTTGTAAAATATTAAATACTTATACCGTCTTGTTTTAATTTTATTACACTTTGAAAATATCAGGTACCATATTTGATACTAGATTAAGCATTATTTAGCCAACTATATGAATTTAATAATAAAAAAAATCACTTGTTTCTTCTCAAAATGGATTTTGAGATATATAAATAATCTTAAAAGAAAAAAAAAGGAAAGGAAAAAAGTGGACCCGTCTGCTGTCTGAACCCATGGCCTTAAGATTCAATGTAGTTAACAGTAGTTCTAGCCTATTTAAATACTTTTCTAAGCGGAGGTAAGGTATTAGGATGGTAATACTTTAAGTCGGTGTTTAGGTGTGGTACATGAAATAATTTGCATTCTTCAAATTGACTTTTTGAAATACAAACAAATATTATACCGCAGAAAAAGTTCCGAATTTCTTGTTGGCTAAAAAGAAACAAGAAAATGTGTGTACCTTTAGTTAAAGTGAATCCCGTGCGGCTTCTATCACAAAACATTAAATTATGTTACGTTTTGTTAGGAATGAGTTGTTTATTAGTGAATTTCGTATTCCTTAGAAACAAAGGTTAACGCTGAACATTCATTTGATTTTGAAAAAAGCTAACACCCGCTCTCATTTGTTAATCAAACCTAAACATTTTCAAATTCTTTGTTTGTTAGAGCAGTCATTATCATGGCGACCATTTAATCACTATAATTACTCCACGGGAACCAAGTGCTAATGGAATGTACTCAAAAGCACATCGCATCAAACTTCAGAAAATTTAATATCTTTGTTGTCGTTGAGAGTCTCAAATGGTCTCCTTTTTCAAATTGTAATGTCGTTATCATTTTCATTAATGCTTTAAAATTATTCTATGGGAAGAGTTTTGGTAAATTCGTCAGGAAGCAATTCAAGGCACCACTTCTCAACTGGTTTACCTACATAAATCATTAGTGCACCCGTTTAATGTTAGAATTAAAGTGCAATAATTGCACTAATAAAGTGCTAAGTTCAAAGGAGCAACCTTAATAAAAAGAGCTTTAATAAATTTATCTCATTGTACTGTATGTAATAGAAAGAGCATCGAATCACGAGGCTATCTGATTTGTACGAGGGGGCGTAGCCCCCGAGTATAAATCAGATTGCCGAGTGTTTTGATGTTCTTTCTCTTTTGTATCATAGTCAAACATAAAAGCACGTTCCCTGTTGTCACAATATGAAACCCCGGGAAAAAGTAACCAATGAACGAGCATCTGAATGTGAATTACTGTCGCTTTCCCTTTCTCTTCCGTCACAATAAGTAAACCCCAGCAAAAATGAGCCAATCAAATGGCATGCTTTGGAGTGCGGGTAACTACTACCTGCACTCCATAACACACTGTGCATGTATATGTATACGATTTAAATCGACACATTTTCAACAGAAATGTCCCAAAACTGAGAATTGTAATGTTTAATTTTCGCAAGAAACGAAACATATTCCAGTCTATAGAGGTTGTACTGAATTTAGGTATGAAAAGTGTTATGTAAGAATATATACATTGTATTGCATAGAAAAATAATTACGTTGATAGATATTTATTTAAAGAGTACTCATCATCATAGCTCTGATAGAACGATATTTTGAACAGAATTTTGAATACATTTTTAAAGAGTAATTTCAAGAGTGTTTCCAAGAAGAATTGTTCCGTGATATTTTAAACATGCAGCGACAAAAATCAATTGGACTTTAAAGCAAAAGGGCGAATAACAATACTTAATTTTGTATCTAATATAATTATAACAATAACTTTTAATCAAAAGGAAGAAAAAAATATTTGTACAATCGAAAAAAAATCTTATGTTTGCTTTTTATCGACTTCATGGTGCAAATTAGGACATCAACCATTTTAAGATGAGCCATTTGTTATTTTATCATAAATCATCGAAAAATGTTTACAAATTTCGAAGGTAAAGTAAGACATTGACATTGAGCAAGTCTATAAACCAGCTACGATTTCAAAAGGAGCGGATTTAAAGAGAGGAAACAAACAGGAAATACGTATTCCTAAATGGCCTATAATCACTACGTTAGCCAAATTATATTGTCAACCTCTGCGAATAATTGGACCTTATGCGGCTTGAGTTATTGTAATGAACGTAAATTTCTCATAAAAAGACTAAATACATGGAATTCACTTGCAGTGTTTGTGGTAAGGGTTTATGTTGCGGTATAGAACTGCTCACATACTGAAGAAAGAAAAAAACAACTTTGTAAGCGATCTTAGCTCAGTTAGTAGAGCAACGCAACGGGATAACTAGGGTCCAAGAAAAAGAAGATGTATACAAATATGTTCAATCCTGTCATTTTAAAAAAATCTCTTTTTTTTATAAAAAAAAAATAATAAACTATTTCTAGTTAGCTACATTTGGTATATGTCATATGTGTTTCCTTAGCCCATAAAATAAGTTGCCCCCTTGTCACTACCGACTTTCTCGTTTATAGGAACATGGTGGGGCTAACAGTGAGGTTTGGTGCACCATTAACCGGTTTAAACTCCCCAGCAGTCAGAATTATGCTGCTGACCGTTCCAAGGTGGCGCCCCTCTGTGTTCCTTAGATGTATGTCTGTTTTTTCATACTGTTTTGGTGACACTTTTGCTTGTGTCCCTTGTTGTTTTCTCGTCTACGGTAAGTATCTTCCTCTTTGCCCTTTTTTCTTTAATTTACCCCCCCCCCCCCTTCCCAGGGTCTACTGTCCCCTTTCCCTATGCCCTTTGACTTTATGGGCCTATTATTCAGTCATTTGTTTGTTTTCTGTGAATTATTTGTCAGTTACCAATTATTTCCTATTATTCAATCATTTATTAGTTTTTCTTTGAATTTCTTATCAGTTACAAATTATTTATTATTTAGTGATAAGCCTGTCCGTGCTCTGCCTAGTGCCCTGTCCTGGTTTTTGTTTGGGGTTCGCCTGGGCTCCTTGCCACTGGTTCTTGTTGTTGGGTCATGTGGGGGTTGCGTACATTGAACGCCGCCTTTCCTTGTTGATCTTGTTTATCATATTTTACTCATAACTAAGTGTAGCGAGACTTTAGCACATGAGAAGCGGACAAAATGTAGGATTTAGTAGATTTTTTCACACTTAAAGGTGGAGCAGAATGTAGAATTAAGAAGGTTTTGCATGTTTCTGTTTTAAGACATACATGTATTCATATATATTGATGCCCTCGGATTTTTTTTTACTGACATTAACAACATGTACATACATAATTATATTATATTGATGCCCTCGCAGGATTTTCTTTAACAATATGTATAAACATGTACATGTATAATATAGAGACACTATCTCTGAGACACTTTAATTTTTTAGCAAATTTTGAAAAAAGAAAAACAAACATAAACAAGGATTACTTATTATTGTATAAAGAATTTAATACATAGAGAAAAATGACACAGTACTATATGTTCTGAATTCGGTAGTTTTATCGATCGGAATTTAAGAAAATGTGTCTTGTTTTGGAAAAAACTCGATGCTGTGATTATTCCATTTTCTATTTTTGACATTTAGCTTAAGAAATATCGAAGTTAATTTAGCAAAGCAAATGTTTCTTGCTCTTCGTAGATAATTTAATGACCTCAAACTCAAACACTGGTCTAAGAGTGCATCACGAGAGTAAAACCAGCTGTTAAGAAATTTTATACTAATGTCTTCAGCAATTTGAAAGAAAAAGTTAATAAAAAAAATGATACATAATTATATCTTCGTCGTCTATTAAAATATATTAAATTAATAATGACTTTGGTAATTTAAAAAAAAATCAATCACAAAGTACATGTGTTACAATAAGATACATTTAGTAGTCTGCATCTTAAAGGGGTTTACAAAAAAGATCAAATCAGTTTGATGCATAGAGGATATTGAATGAGTGTAAGTTCCTCAAGACTATAGTGTAACGCTAACATTTAGAGCGTCTTTACTCTATGTTTGTATAGCGTAAATGACGTCACGAGAAAATATATGCACGGCCATGCAATACCATATTTACGCATTTACAAAAAAACGGCATGAGTATGTGATCAATTTCTTTAACAGATCAGTTCCATTGTTTTATGGATAGAGTAAATGATGTATACACTAGTTTCAATAGTATTAACATACAAGCTTACACGTAATCGTAAACACGGTTCGTAGCTAATAATTGACAAAATGTAGGGATCAATTTTGACATCCATGTCGAACGTCGTGGTTGTGGATTAATCCCACAAGTTTAAGATATCAATTATAAAATATATTTTACCAGGCAGATGTATTATCACAATTATAGGCTGAAATTGAATCTCTAATGATTGGTTATTCATAGTTGTAAAACTATCGGTGAGGATCATTGGCTTCAAACATGAAAAGATAGATAAGGATAAACGTTTTCTAGTATGAGGTAAATCAAAGGCAACAACATTTTCTCAATATCTTAATATCTCAGCTGAACTGAGTAATTACCACTACGGTTCATAAATAGGCTCAATCACACCGATTCTGCATCATTCTCAGTTTGCCGTTTTATGAGTTACTTAAGGATTCCGCAATTCTCTATTTAATTGCCACATCGGTGTTATTTTTGTTGTAAATTTTCTCTAGTTTATCATTCATGTACATACTAAAAACCCAGAACAATAAAATGCTTTTAACATTGTAATTTTAATTGACAGGTCACGTAATAAACTCCTTAGCGCTTAATCTGCATCTATTTTGTTTCAAGCTTTTTGACTTGAAGTATGCCATTTTTATACGCCATCTGAAAAAATAACAGCTTCATTAATAACATTTATTTCAGAATTTAATTTTAATTGTGGGTCCTCTATGTGGCCATTACCTTGTGTTCACAAATAATAAAGGATCAAGCTCAATTCATTTATTATTTTATTTTTTATGTTTATTTATATTTACAATTCAATATCATTTCTAAAGTGGGTTGGAAATGTGTTTGTTCCTGTCCTGAAGTTTTAGAACATGTTTTATAAATAAGTAATTGAATGTGTCTATAGCATGGGCGTTGGTGTTGTGCATGCGAAATGTAGCAATCTACATCGATTCTTTCAAACACTAACGGAAATTATATGGACAGAAAAATGTCCCAATATTTTTGCTGACAACAAAAGTTATAATTTTGTGTTTCTAAAAGGAATATATCTGGATTATAAAATTACTAAAACGTAAACATATCCAAGTTATGTTAGGTTTTAAGAATGATTATGCTTTTGATCAATTTCGTATTCCTTAGATAATTGTTATGACGTAAGTTATTAGGATAAACTCTACAAAATAATAGTTTTTTCATAAGCAGGGAACAATTTTTAATAACACCCGCTGTTATTTCTTAATAAAACCATAAACATTTTGTTATTTGTTAGACCTAACAGACAAGTCAAGCGTTTAAGACACTCAGAAACTTGCTATCAAACAGGCCGTTTAAATACATAGAAGAATTTTGTCGTTGTTAATAAGAATTAAATTAATCATGTATCAAACATGTTTATGAAATGTATTAATAAATGATAATGCTCTGGTGAAAACTTATAAATTCAGACAATATAATATTACAAAACGTTTACAAACTCTTGCATACATCAATAACGGGCGAACAAATGAGGTTTCTAATTACACTATGTACATTATTGATAACATATTATAAATGATTATGGATTTTAACATTTAGGCATGGCGATATTCTTATTTGAATTTCAATGCCGTATTAATGATTCCTTCAAACAATAAAAATCAGCTTAATGTACAGTTGTCAAAGATTTGTTAAAGAAGCCCTTGCCATTGGGTACACACTTTAAACCACTGATGTCTGAAATAAAAATAAATTGTCATTCTCCAAATAGTTTGTGTCCATTAAATAGCACAATTAAATCTTATTTATATATATTATAAAAGTATACAGCACATTTTCCCGTAACTATATGGCATTTGTGGTTGGTTGTCAATTGCCTTGGCTTGGCAGTATTGTATACTTAAAGTGTGTTATCCAGATTTTGAATGTTTGTTATCATGTAGCTTTGTCTAATTCGTAATATTATCATGTAAAAATAGATAAGGCATTGATACCTTATCTCTTGCTTTACTGATAGATTTATCATTATTTGAGCCGAGACATGACAAAACTAACATAGCGCGTTTGCGACCAGCATATATCCAGACCAAACTGCACATCCGCACAGTCTGATTAGAATCCATAACGTTTGCTACAGATTCTCTACTTGTAATAGGGTTTGTAAGCGAACAGCATGGATTCTGATCAAAAAGGGGAGGTCAAATAATGTAAAGGACAAAAACGCACTTATAACATCATTTTAGATATGCATGTGTAAGTCTATTGGCATGTCTATTTGTGTGGGTGACAATTTGCTTGGGGAATTTAATCAATGAGTGTTAAATTGTCAGTTTGTTCCTTTTTGTTGAGAAAGAAATGATATACCGACATATGGCAAATATTTTTGTCATTGATTAATTTTTTTGTATGTAAATACCAAAAAAAATGGAACAAAGAAAAACCTCAAACATTATCGTTTTTGCTTATAAACGAAGCTTTTAGCGTTTTACTTTAATATGCGCTAACACAAAGGAAAATGTAATGCGAATATTTTTTGCAAAAGAAACAAAGTCTGTGCCCATATACTTAGAAAAAGAAACAAATTCTAAAAATGACCTCTTAATATGTTTAACCTTGTATGAAAATTTCTGTATTATTACCACTGGTTTAAAACAATATGAACGAATAATAACCCGTAAGATTAAATAAACATGAACATGAAATTTTAATCGTGTCGTCCGCATCACCCGGCTATTCATTATGAAAAGAAGAACATTTATGAATGCGTTCAAATAAAAGATACAAGAATGGTTCCAACGATACGATGTGCGTATATTGCAGCAAATTGTCTTCTTTTTAAGTCTGCACTTTCCAGTACCGTCCATGAACAGGCTCAATCAAACCGAGCCTGCAACATTTTCAATTTTGTCGTGTTGGGCTTTCTTTAGGGATTCTGTGTTTATCTATTTTAAAACAAAACAGATATAGAAATCAACAAATAACCATCTGCCGCGTTCATTTAAAAATAAACGCTCAATATAACTTGTGTGGCGGAAATATCACATTTTCTGACACTTTTTATGCTTTGCGTTTTAATACAATTACATCAAAGGTTGAGAAGATTATGCAATGTGTCTCCATTGATTAGTTTTCCACTCTTTTTAAGTCCATTAACATTTTTTATTTGATTATTCTTGCAAAAACAAATACAAAAAATAGATAAATGAAAAAGTATCTTTGCCTTAAGGGTTGTTTAAATTTCTTGTCGAATAACAATTCCTATATTTATTTCACAAACTTTTAATTCTTATTTATATTTGCAAGAATGAAAGACAAAACTAGTTTGATTACAGTAGTTTAATAGAATAAAACCAAAACTCTATAGATTCTTTAATTTTTACTTCTCTTACTAGTCTAATGAGGTACAAACACTTGTTTCTAAATATTGCATACACAAGGGCTATCTGTGGCATATTCCCCGGACTTCTGTCTTGAAGGAATGCGATATACTGATGTTTTTTTCTGATTTACGATACTATAACATTAAAATCGTTTCATTTTTAATTTAAACGTTTTGTTGTATCCTTACAGAAAAATATTTTATATACAACATACTGTTTGTAGATGTCAGTTTTTAAGAAAGAAACAAACAAATTCTATGCAATCAAATAAACCTTTAGAATAAAAAATATCTGACATATGTTACAAATTCTTAATAATAATATACATATTTACATTCATTTCCAACACATCTTTTGATCTGTAAAGATGTATGTCTCAAATATTGTTAGGGTGTTCTTTTTGTTACAAATATACTGTGTATTGAATGTGGTGTATGCGGATTTTCAGGGAACGTACAGGTTTGGCGATTCGATTATTTTTGATGCACCTGCACACCGACAGAAACGAGAAGATTTATTACAAAATACATCTCTAGTCAGAATTGTTGATGTACATGGGAACACCTCAATTGTAGCAAATCTTTGTGTTAGACCTGAAGTGGACGAAGACGATGTAACTTTAACATTTGGAAATATTAATTTCATCGGCATGGAATCAGATCGTCTTTCTTTTTACGTCAATAATACTAATATAGGCAATTTCACTTTCCATGACATTATGATAAACGAAACCGTTACTAACAGAACTATTATTTATGGTGAATCGGGACAGATTGGACGCAACATAACTTTGCCAGAAGGCAACTATCCCTTTAATATTATCGTGCATACAGACGAAAACGGGATTGAGCTGTTTAGCATCGACGTCAACGCAACACGTCAAAATTCCACGGCGGATATTTTCTGTGGTGAAAGTTTTGAGATTAAGCCGTGCGAAGAATAAACATTTTCAGATAAATTCCGTTAAGATATTTTGGATTTTTCTAAAATGGCTTTATATGTAACACAATATAACCTTTGTTGAATCAATATTGGAAACAAGACTTATGTATTTATTCATTTATTCATTTATTTATTGGCCAGCGATTTCAGATAACTTAAAATAGACCTTTGATACCTTTGTCTGTAGACAGAGGCAAACACAGCGAACAGATCTGTCCACTGTTCAATTGATAGAAACTTCCGGGGCTGAAGAGGGGTTACGGCTTGAATGCCTGCCTTAGTGACAGTAATGTTGAGCAATTCATCCTGTTTGTTGAACACAGATGATAGATCAACAAATTCATTAGCCCATATTTTTTCCTTAACTTTTAAAGATACGGTTGCATGTAACGGGATAGATGGCGACGAATGAAGAGAAAGGTTCCCAGAAATACCAGTACCTATATGACCGTGTTGATGGTCAGAGTTAGAAGTTGAATTAGGCATCTCGGGCTGTGGCAATTCCAGTACAGGCAAATTTTGAGAAGCATTTTGTCTTGTCTTTCCCCAAAATGTCTTGAATTTTTTTATCAACCATAGCCTCCAGTTTGGTTGACAATGTGTCAACTATTTCTCCAATTTGGTCGACATCTATAGAACTTGTTGAAGGTTGATGCGTAGATGGGCGTCGTGACTCCTTGTTCCTCGTGTTATGGTGGGTGATAGTTTCCGTAGCCACAGCATTGTCGTTTGTTTCTGTGACAGACGTTGCCCTATTCTCAGTTTGATTGTGTTTTTGTTTCCTCCCCGTTTAGTCGAAGTCACGATGGCATTTTTGTTCCTGAAATTTAAGTATTATGTATAAACTTTAATGGAAGTAAAACAATCATGTCCATTATATGAGGAATGCAAGCCACATCTTAATTAAACTGATATATAAACTTTATATTTGATAATGTGTTCAGGTGACTGAACGCAAATGAATAATGATAAATCGCTTAAAATAATGTACATGTACAATTAATCACTTAAAATATTAACCTGTACAGTTAATCACTTAAATATGTACATGTATAATACTCGAAAAATATTATGAAATAATAGTTAAAATGTATGTAACGTGTATGTGTATGACATTTACATGTCATGATAAAAAATTGCAGTGTAGTGATTTGCATATCCATATCCACTTATAATAGAAATATAATAGTTCATTAAATAGATGAAGAATAAAACTTCAAAAGAAGTTGGCAAAATAACCACAACAAACAACTATAAACGCGGGATATAAAAATTTGGCTGCCACAACGCCAAATATATTGGTATAAAACTAAGCAGTAAATAAAAAAGTCATATTCCAAGGACAGCGGTCTTGTTAATATCCAAACATAAAGGCTATGGATATAAATAAAATAGCCATGTTGGCAAAAATGTGACCACAATGTAATCAACCAGCAATAAATGCCCATATCCACAGAAATGTGGCTGCGCTAAAGTCAAAAGACTCGCAGAAAGGCTATAAATATAAACAACAAGCCATATCCACAGAAATGTGGCCGCGCTAAAGTCAAAAGACTCGCAGAAAGGCTATAAATATAAACAACAAGCCATATCCACGAAATTGTGGCTGCGCTAAAGTCAAAAGACTCGCAGAAAGGCTATAAATATAAACAACAAGCCATATCCACGAAATTGTGGCTGCGCTAAAGTCAAAAGACTCGCAGAAAGGCTATAAATATAAACAACAAGCCATATCCACAATAATTGTGGCTGCGCTAAAGTCAAAAGACTCGCAGAAAGGCTATAAATATAAACAGCAAACCATATCCACAAAACTGTGGCTGCGCTGAAGTCAAAAAGACTCGCAGAAAGGTTATAAATATAAACGACAAGTTTTCCAAACATAACTGTATATGTGCTAAAGTAAAAAAGACCCACAGAAAGGCTATAAATGTAAACGACTAGTTTTATCAAACAAAACTGTAACCACGTTAAAGTCAAAAAGACTTACAAGGCAAAAAATATAAATCAGCAAAATGCCGGGGTTTTTTTTTGTTTTTTGTTTGTTTTTTTTTTATAGAAAGATTATATATACACATATATATACAATGTATAATATAGAAATAGGTAGCATATTTTTTATATTGCCATAGTGTAAATATTTTGAACGTCACCATTGTCTTCAAATATTGTGACCCCACTTAAGTCTAAGCATGGTCTGGTACAAAAACAGAAACATAGCATCGAACATACAGCGGTCAAAGCACATGTTAAAAGCCTACCAAAATTTCATAAATACTAAACTAGGCCAGCATGTTTCACCAAATCTACAGCTAATTGCTGTTAAGGCCATTCCGATTAATTGTATACAAAACAAAATTTATCAGCTGGAAATATTCCTAAGTATGTATGGCTCTTAGATCTTTATATACTATAAAGATTATATATTATAAAGAATAAGCCCGGTGTCTACTTATAGATAAATATCGCCAAATATTATTGATTAATGACCTTTTCTTTTATTTATTAAAAATTTTTATTTATTACAATTTTTTTTTTATATATATAGATCTATATATGCATTAGGCTGATCAGATACTTATCTTTATAACGACTCTATTTTACGAGAAGCCATCAGAACTGCATGCCTCAGTGACCTGTTAAAGCGCCTTTGTCCATAATGGTTGAGATGGATGCCGTCTCTGGTAAAAATATCAGCCTGCGCTTGAAATATTCTTCGGTGGGTCCAAAACCGTATGTCGTTGTGAGATTCCAAAAGAGTTTTCAAGATATGGTTTGTTTGTACACGTTTACTTTCGTAAAGTTTGTCATCTATATTTTTGGGTTTTGATCGCGTGAACATTTCACATATGAAGACTTGCTTAATTCTATACTCCTTCACTATCATTAAACCAATTTCTTCCAAAGTACTGGCTATGGATAGTGGACTCATTGCCGAGTCGATGTCATTTTCCCCAAGCTGCAAGATAATTATTTGAGGTTTGTAAGTTCTTAGAAAATTGTGAAAACGCTCCTTGAAATGGTCCGTGCATCCAATAACGGCCTGATAATTCTCACAAACTGAAAACCCACCAACTCCTTTATGGAACAAAAAGCACTTCGCCAAGTCATAATTTGAAGGAAGCAGTCGATGATTTATGTCGTACTGAAGCCGCCGTATAAAGCTATGGCCTAATACATCAACAGATATTTTAGAGTCCCGCATAATGTCAGAAATTTACCTTCACAAATAAATTCCTTTGTTCTTCGCACTCGATATGTGACGAATAATAAATTGCAGAAAAAACTTGCTTTCGACAGATAAACTTCAATATTATACGATAAAACTACTGTCAGAAAATGAAATTGTCACAAAAAACGGAATATTCCAATGAAATTGTAACAATATGTTAAAGAAATAACACAAATAATATTTAAAATGCAAAATTTTCTTTGTTTAGAGTGTCCGGCCGCAATCGTAACTGGTTTAAACCGGTTCTCGGAGCGGCGTGCTGATAAGAGTTAACGATTTTCATTGGCCGAAATTCTTTAAGGGATATTAACGATTTTCATTGGCCGACAGTCTTTAATGGTCTAGCACCCGTTATCCCGTTCCTTTCACCTGCTTACATAAAAATCGCTATGCAAAACATAGCTTAGATTTATGGATTAAATATTTGTACTTTCTTACACAAACTTATCTATGTTTGATAATGGTATAAGGATTGTTATGAGAATATTATTTTTATAGTTCAATTTGTATACCATTTCATTGTTTTCGAAATCATTTCTGATCTATGGTCAATTATTTGACTTTGTCTAAACACCAATGTACGACTCATTTGGTAGAAAGAAAGCGATCCAATCTTAAAATTACAAATTCAATTGTTGTTAATAACGTTCATGTATTACCGTTTGTATGTTTTGTTTATTTTATTATGTATTTTTCAATCACTAGTGACAACAGAGGTTTAAGAAAAGGGCTTATTCATCGAGGCATTTCATTAATTTTGTTGATTTCTTGGATAACTATACAAATAAAATCGGTAGATACCTAAATGTTCATGTGTTGAGTATATCCTAATAATGTTTAGAATAATTAACAAAATAAAATAGGTCTAATACGAGTCACACCAAGCGGCAAAAAAGTGGCACTTGGCTATTTTTCAAATTTTAACCAAATGCGCTATATAAAAGCAGGGATTTACGATCTGCAGAAACACAAAGGCGCAATAAAAGCCCGGATACGCAAGGCGAGGGATTTTATGCAGGTCAAGGGATTCTGCAGATGGTAATGCATGAAAAAGGATGTAAAAACATGTGTCTTGAATACAAGTATACGTCTGATTTGGTGTTGCTGTATTACATTTTTCTTTTTCGTATCAACAAACCAGTTTTGTCATGCTTTTAACGTGCTAATACAATGTCTGATACCTGGGTAATTGTTTGAAATGACGCCTAACGCCAACATATTTTAAAGCAAAAATTGTCCGTGCATGATCACATGATAATATTGTCATATTTGAACAAAATAAACGTATGTAGCATACTAAGCTTACAATCTAGCAATTTGTTTCTTTTGAATGTTTCAAATGTATCCTTGTTTGTGTTTATGCCATTATATATAAATTCTGATTTAAAAGGACATACTGTACACTAAAAAAAGATTAATTGAAAATCCTTGTCATATCGATTGTTGTAAAACGCGCCACATAAGCGTTTGTATGTGGTATGCAGGAGATAGCGCAAAAAATCGCTGTGACAGAATGTTGAATGGGGTGTGCTGATAGATTAGAAAATGCTTATCAATACCGATGGTTGTTGCACCGTATGTAGATAGGCGAAAAAGAAAAGCTAAAATAAGATGTCATACGGGTTAAAACATGATTCGCAAAACCGCGTGAGATATGATAATACGGACTGTGATAAAACATAAAACTAAAGCCATAAAACCGCTTGAAGTAGATAACTTTTCGGGGTGTTTTTGAGAACAAAGCACTAAACCGCTTGTAAGATAATATTTAACGGAATGTTAAATAAACGCTACAAAACTGCTTGCGATTAAATGTTGTGATACTAGATGGGCGGAAAAATGAAAAGCTGCTGGTAACAATAACATGTAATAAGGGTTAAAACACGAACGCAAAGCCTCTTGAAATATGATCTTACGAACTGTGATAAAACATAAAATAAGTGCCATTTAACCGCTTGCAATAGATATCGTTTCGGGGTGTTTAGATTACAAAGCGCAAAACCGCTTGAATTATAATATTATTTGACCCGCTTCAAACGGAATGCCATATGGGACTTTCCTAAGAAGAGCGAAACGGTCAAATAAACACACCACAATAAAATTGTAAATATACGTTGCATACAAAATATTGCGAAAGAAGGCGCAATTATAGAGCTTGTGAAAGAAGCTACCGTGACAATACACCTCAACAAATCATAAAACAATGCACTTCAAGTTAAAATATTGCGAATCAACAGTTAACACAAGTTGATACATGTATATAATTTATTAAGCCTATCGATAAAAGTATATTTTAGGAATAATCATTATTGGCCTTTATTAGGTCCAACTCTTATTCAAACATCTATTGATTACTTATATTCATACATTAAATGACTTTAAATGACAATTTCGAGGTTTGTTATTTATTTCTTTTCCTGATGCTAAAATTTATTTTACGTTATAAAAAATAAAAGATCAGTCATATTGGATAGATGTATACTTGTATACTTAGTCTTGTTTGCCTTAAAATGTTTTTAAAGCACAGCATTTTGTCTCAGGCTACTTAGTTTAAATTGGAAATCAAACTTTCCCCTTTGACATTTAAGTTAACCATCTGGTGTTATTTACGACAACAACATTGATATGTTTCACTTAACAGGATATTTTATATCGGAAATAATTTTGAAAAAATATAAATTACGTAATAGAGATCCATATTAAAAACATCAATACAACGTGTTACATTGACATTTTAACATTATACCGAACAAAGGATACTGTTTTTAATATCAAAGTACCTCGCTGATCCTTAGACAATATTGAGGTAAAATTCGCTTGAATGAAAATATATTAATTTCACGAAACTCAAATAAGCCGAAATTTTAAAACACACCAAAAAATAACATTTTTCCGGCGTTATCGTGAAGCAATAGTCACGTACATCGGCGTTATCTTATAAAAATAGTTTGAATCACATTTCGTCAGATTATTTTCAAATTTCTATATCACCAGATGATAAATAAATGTCACTTGACATTTCGAAAATCGAAATTTTACGGTATAATATACATGGATATACTTATGATTGTCGACAAAAAGCTAAAATCAGACTCAAACCGGTTGCCATCATTTTCACGAATGATCTTGAAAAATGTAAGAAATTTCGTGGAAATAATCTTGATGAAGGATAAAGAATAATGTCTTCTCAGCCGTATGCGGCTATTCCTTTTTTAGTTCGGTTAAATATAAAATATATGACCAGTTTACTTACTACGTTGGAAATCCTGTCTGGTATCCGCCATTTATTGCACAAATTCTGCGATACTTATTGCACGAATCATACGGTATTTTTACATTCCGGCGTTACTGGATGTACACGGTGAGTAAGCGAATGATTGACAAAAGATTTAAGGTAACAGGTCATTAAATGATAAAACATCACGAAAAATTCTAACTCTCAAATCTTTAACTTAATAAAATTTTTTCTTAGGTGCTAATTTCAAACAAATTATTGAAAATAATTAAGCATGGGTTTTTTTCGCCTGATTAAGTCTTCGACTAAATTTTTAATATTTTATGTAAAAAAAAGTGATTAAACGAGTTAATAAATTTATAGATAAATTTCTCCCAGCGCTGGCTATCTGTATACATGTACCATATTTTAGATTAAATGATTATAAAATGTAAAAGATACTAACACAAATATATTATTAAACTATAAATGAATAAGCAAATGAGAAAGCATTTTTCTATTTGCAAACTGCTTGAAATTTAACATTTTTTCACGTTTAATTTGAGGATAATATAAACGTATTTTATGAAACCCTTTATCTACATTTGACAGAAATGACTGAAATTGAATTGACAAGAAGACGAACCCGTTAAATTATTTTTCTTTAATATTAGTGCATGATAGCTTATATTTTTAAAAATAATTTGTTGAGCCTTCACGACAAAAAAATGATGGCCTGTTGAGTGCATTACACCTTTAACATAAATCCGTTTACCATATGATGTGCTTTAAACAGTTATTTATTCCAATCTCAACGTTCCTTGTTGGGCATAACACTGTAAGACATAACTTAACATATATTAGTTGTCTGGTTGAATAATTTGCAAGGAATGATTTGGTAATAGTCTGCTAATACCTCGCCGCCTGAGAGTAAACTATTTGCATTTTATGCGACACATTACCTTCTCTACACTTGTTGTAATTGGAATATAAAAGTGTGATGAGGAATGCCTCATTTCTGCATGAAAGCAATTCAGATGTTGCACAAATGTTTGCCTCAGGCTATTTTTCCGAAAAAAGTGTAACATTACAGATGCTTCTTTTGGTCGTTGGAGCTTTAGATGTAAATTATTCTTAAGATGTAAGTTTTTCACCATGAAATGTGAGAAATTGTGATGAAAGTAAGATTTATCTGTTTTTGTTAAAATGTCTAACTCAACGAAATAACTATGATATTAATATGATAACTATGCTGGCTGATATATGAGAGCTGAAGGTAAACTGAAGTATTGTTTTCTGATTTCTTAGATATCATATAGGTTACTTTTTTATGCAACCGCATATTAATTTAATTTAAGTTTGATAAGATAGGTCTTCTCTGGAATGCTAGGTGGTGCATAATATGTTGATTTTATAAATTAGCTGCAAAGCTTGTATTGCGTGTTCAATCTAAGCTGAATAGAGAAGATTTTAAGACACAGGAAAACAGAAGACGAAAATGTCTGGAGTGTGTTTACAGCAATTAATTGCATCATTTTAAATATTACTCAAGGAACTATGATAGTTCAGTTGACAGATCCGTTACGGGCTTAAATTGATTGAGTAGTTAACGACACTCACGTCAAACCAATGGATATTTACCATTAGCCATTAATGGTTGGCATCCCGACGGGGAGCTTTTAATTCTTTTATATATGGGAAACTTTTCAGGTAGGTAAGGGAAGGGTGGTGGTTCTTTGCTCTCAGATGGCCGTTCCTTCTTAGATAAATCTTGAATGCTGGAAAGACAAAATACGGTGTGAATTAAACTCCAACGAAGAATGTTAGTTTAAGTGCCCTTTATGTTAAACGTGTTCATAGATGTTTTATATTTATTGCTCACAGTTGCCTTTATTTCATTCAGATAGCCCGTCCGCTTAGGTCAATAGAGGAGAATCGAAATAACTAGCTGCGTCCTTACCTTTGCAAAATTCTTCACAAAAAAAACTGAAAAAGCCATTTTTGTTAAAATCTATGTTATATCGGCATAAAATAAAATAATAAAATTAATGATAAAAATGAAAGAAAAAAATAGAGTTCGGTGGATGCAACTTTTTTTTCTTGTCATCAAAGAAATCTTTTGAAATTGGGCAAAATGATAGTGCTAGGATGTCGCATGTTATACTGGAGGGCATAGTATGATTTTAGACGAATTGGTTCAAGGTTTATAAATTCTATATCAAATATAGAGAAAAGTACATTAATAAACTGAATGGTGCAAAAGCGTTGTTTTTGGACATATCAACTATAGTCTACAGAAAAAGACCGCTATGTTCGGATACTTGTTAATCATGTGTTTCTTCCATTTGCATACCTTTAAGGCGTCCTTTTTTTTAATTGTATATTACGTAGAAATCAAACGTGCCTCGAAAAATGATGGTATTTGATTTTTAGGTAAATGTCTTGTCTGAATAAAATAGTAGCTAAGTGTCAAACTTGTGAAAATACAGAACATAATAACAGAAAAAAGAAATGTCTCTACTAATGCTAGATGTCTTGTTCTTATATGACAGCAGTTAGCTTCTCTTTCATAAATAGAGAAAGTATCGCTTGATACCAAAATTACATGAATCAATGATCATTCTATAACCATTGAGCTATCTAGGAAAACAAATATTTATGATATAATTTTGACTCAGAAATAAACCCACCCCTAACAAAAACAAAAACAAACAAAAAACATAACATTCTTTATGGATAAACTTAACGACAAATCTTATTAAGGTTTCTTATAGAAATAAATATTTTTCACTGATTCATGCTTGAACATTAAGATATTTATCTTTTTCTTCTTTGTTTTATAGCCCCTTTTCCTAAAAACCTGATTGACTTTAAATGTTATATTTATATTGTATGAAAGTGGTTCATCGAATAATTATGCAATATTTTAATTGTGTACAGCTATAAATACATGTATATAGGTATCGTTCAGGTATATTATGCGAAAAGACATGTTATCGTTGTTGTTATTGTTGGGGTTTTGCAACATTTGTCTATGAATAAATAAGATAACTGGTTCCTGGCATTGTTACTTTAGGGAGTTGAAACTACGTTCTTAATTATGACTGTATGACATTGTATATCTTCACTCACTAAGTAGGCATAACGAAAGTATGCGTTTACGTTCCCTGCAACACAGTTATGACGTGTTAAGATACACTGCTTATAATGATCGACAATGCATTTCTATTTCATAATAAAGCAATTTAACAAATCTTTTGGGCATCAAAGATGACGTGTCACGAAATTTTCTCGTCAGCGCTTTCCTCAGATAGTATCTGTTTGTTCTTTAATTATTTGTATTCTGTCAGATAGTAGATGTTTTGTGTGTTAATTACCTGTACTCTGTCATCTGTGTCGTGTTTCCATCATCATTATCTTGATAAGGTTTAAAAAAAAAAAAAAAAAAAAAAAAAAAAAAAAAAAAAAAAAAAAAAAAAAAAAAAAAAAAAAAAAAAAAAAAAAAAAAAAAAAAAAAAAAAAAAAAAAAAAAAAAAAAAAAAAAAAAAAAAAAAAAAAAAAAGTTATTTATAACACTGTTTAAAAGTATTATCATTGATATTCTGTCAAATTCTTACAATTGTGATTGTATTTATTCTTTCTATGAAGTGTTTTAGTTTTATCTAATGCCTTAGGCGCAATATTTTTTTTAAAAAAACGTTTACAAAAATCTGTACGCCAAAGTTTCGTTTTTCGTTTATAAAGAACTAATTTTTTAAAAATTAAAGAAATTTTGCACAAAGTGAGGGTTTTTTTCTTTCTTTTTTATTTTTTTAATAGTTTAATTTTGAAATGATTTAATTTTTAAACCCTTTTTAACAGGTTTTTAAATAAAACATGTGGAATTTCTGTTTTTATTTCTTTTCTAAGTCCTGCCGTGGGTGAAATGTCTTCTCTTGGCAGAATCTCTTTTATTTAATTTTTCTTCACATTTTTACACAATCCCATAGGAAAAATGATGGCAGTTTCGCATATTCGCGTGGCCGCATTCACATGATGTGAATGGTTTTAGATATTTTTCAATTGGTACAACATAAAATGGCATAAAGAAGTTCTCATTTTAAGATGATGTTAATTTTCTTCTGTTTCTCAGTAGAGTAAACAAAATCATACGATTAGTGTATTTGACGTTATTTTATGTGAAACAATATTAGAGGATACATTTGCTTTGAAAGACAAGCGTAAGCTTAAGAATATAGAAAATCTCTTTAGTCTATATGAATCATAATAACCTGTTTTTGTTTTGATAATGATACATAGAGTAGGAAAATAAGTTGATAATAGGAGCTTTATTAGATATTTTATGTTAATATACAAGACAAGTTAGATATGCAGTTCTAACTGCTCTAACATTTGTACTATTTTATTAAGTCAATTTGGTATCCGACTGAAAGATATAGTGACTTGAAAAATAGGCTCAAGTGATCCAAGAACATGTAAAGAATATCACACTAGGCCTCGTTAACCAAAGTTAAAGTCAGTAATATCATTTTTCATGACATTTAAAGGTGACCAAAAATGACACTATGTAGATTTAAATGGCCCTTATTATAATGTAAACCAATATACATGTTGTGGTAATATCTTGTTTGTTACTTGAATTATATTTATGAACAACGACTGACATGGAGGTTACCAAAAGAATGATTTTTTTTCTTAATACAAACAATTCAAATTTACACAATGGTTTTCACTGGCGACATTTATTAAATATATTTGTCAGGTGGCACACCGAATTACTTATTAAGTTATTACCTTATCTGGGAACGTAACACATTATCTTTTTTGTCATTTTCTTCTTTTGCATATAAGCATACATACCTTACATACCTCATCAATTCAACAAATTAGAAACCACTAACCAAATGACATTTCTTTTTGCTAAAGGGACATCATAGTACATTAAGCTTTCTTAATAGATACTAAAGGAGGTTGTTTTTTTGTTTTTTTTGTGTGTGTGTGTTTTTTTTTTTTTTTTTTTTTTTTTTTTTTTTTTTGTTATTTGGACATTTATATGTCTTCGTTTAGCCTTGGATAGTGTATGTAATCTAATATCGCAATCATAATTTAGTTAAACAGAAATACAGACATAATAGGATAGTCAGCTATAATATTTGGTATAATAAAATGTCAATACCATCATTATTCATTCCAGAAAGATTTGTGCCACAATCTAAATCTGCAGGAGGTGATAAAATCTTAAGTTCGTTTTCCGGATATTTATGTAACAATCCTTTTTCCTTATATTCTTTTTTGCTAACATTGGTTAATAAGATATATTCAAGTTAGTATTATGTAATTATTTATAAAAGAAATAAAAAAGAAATTTAGCTGCATGTCATCCTATTATGAAGAAACGATTCAAAGTGTCTTTATATTGATGGTATTGTCCGCTTTTTTATTTTAATTTTGTTCCATGGTATCTGTTGCATGAACGCACCTTTGGAAGATTCTAAATTCAAAAGTTTACCATTTAATGTTAATGCTAATTTCTGTTTTAGCGGTGGACGTGGTCAGTATTTCACCCTTAAAATGGAAAAGCATTCAATATTTTCAATTTTGCAGGAATTCTGTTTTCCTCTTTATTAAAATCATAAACAGGAAAGCCTATATCAGTCTTTAAGATTTAAGTAATAAGGTCATAATTTAATTTTTATCTTATTTTTTGCACTTGCATTTGAATTTATCTAACAACCTATGATATATTTTCTTTGCTTAAGATATTTTTATATGTTCCCCATATTGTTCTGTTCAGAGTTGCATCAATATAGTCCAGTAGTATCTGCACAGCTAAATAAAGTTGCCATATAAATATAATTACTTTTATCTTACAGAAGACAAATACATCATGGTTTTCTTTTGACGAAATAGATAAAATAATTAAACAGTCAAACTTGAAACATGAAATCTAAGAATGTGATTATTGAGATATTAGTTTATTCAAGGTCTTTGTTTGTTAATCTTTGGAAAACAAGATGTTTTGACATACGGATATTCCTATGATAATTGTTATAACATATGTTATAATAAGTGAAGAATTATCAAAATTGAAGTTGATGTAAGTTTAATGGGCGAACGTGGGTAACTTAATTTAACAAATGGAATTTTTATCGTCTCTATGTAATAACTAGACGATATTAAGGATACATTAAACTATTTAAACAGCTCAAAGGGAGCGACGTATGAGCAGTTTAAGCTGTTTAAGACATGTGTTTCTTATACCTAACTAACGCGACGTTGAAGTGAACGGTTAAATAAACATCATTAAAGACGGTTTGTGCGTAAAAGACTTTCAGAAAATTTCAATTTTAGGTTTTCTCATTGGTCGAAAAAGTAGGCCAAAAGTAAAGTGAATGAAACAAATGACACAGGTATGATTCACTTAATAGCAATAAATCTCGATTTGTAAACATGATATGTAAAATAATTGTTGTAAAACGTACTTCCGTATTATAAGCATTCACATAGTTTAAAACCTGTAAACCGTTTTATAGATCTTATACATTTTTGAAATCGCGTGATAATTTTGCGATAGGCGATCATCGAGGAAAAAACATTTTGTAGAATTTAAAGTAATATGCACATCTATTAGTAAATGGTTGGTGAGCAGGTACAAATCGAAATATCTGGATTTGTTGTCATACGCTCGTAATTGTGTTGAATTTTAGATTTTACCATTACAAAATAATCAGCTATCCACTTGACCAACCCATTAAAAATAGGTCTGAGTTTCATAGGCTTTTTTAATTTTATGCATTGTTTAATGATAAAATAGAAATTGATTTTACAGAGAAAAAATATGTTATTGAATCGTATCTTGTAAAGATTTTATAATATTTTACGATGTTATTTACAAATATTTTATGTTTACTTTGGTGCATTTTCAAAATTGCGCCGTTTTTGGCAAATATTCTGAACAAGCAATCCATATTTTTTCAACAAATTATGGTTTTAAAAACATTGCTTTCTGAAAAATTGATATTTTTTCACAAGTTTAAAGATTTTTAAAGAACATTGTGTTGTTAGAACCGCCATTTCTACTCTTGTATTTTATGTTCACCCTTTTCTTGAACACTTACATAATTCGCATAAAGCAAACTACACCGAGTTTTACCTAGACATGTTAAATTGTAGTGATAATGGTTTGCATAGCCTGTTTCCAGACCATTCCATTTGAAAGACCCTGGTAGTAACAATTATTTTCCACATCTAAATATTTCTTGATATCTAGTGCTCAAATAAAGTTAGAATTGAAAAATTAGCATCTTTAAAAACTTCAATTTAACCTTTTTATAATTTTTTCTAGTATTCCTTGGACAAGAGATTGTCAAATTTATGGCGTCATGAGCACACATCTATTGGCTTGGTTTAAACATATTTATTTAAGCTCGATTGCGAAACAATTTCTTGCAACTTATATTAATCACTTTCGAGTCCGCTTCCTTGAACCATCCAGTACTGGTGTCATATGAAGAAACATTGTCGTGACCCGAGTAGGGCTCGAACCCATGATCTCTGGGTTAAGAGGCAGACACATTAACCACTAGGCCACCGCTCCCTTTAAATCTATTATAGTGTAAGGTTTTATTTAGAATTCGACACTTTTTGCAACAAATCATCTTACACCAGTTACATGTATTACAACTGTAACATTAAAACTGAATTATATGTTTTAAATATAATTTGTAAAATGACAACCCGCTAGTGACTTTAATTGAGAGAAAATTTCAACTATCAGCAAAATTGAAGTTAATTCTATCAAGGTGACAACCCAACTGATGGTTATAAATATTCAGACTTGTGAATTTTTCAAGGTTTCGAGGAAATAACTTTTTCAGCGAAGATATCTAATAGCAGCCTTAATTTTAAAAGTTGAGCAATAGTTCGAACTATCATATTTCCACATTGAAACATAAATATTTTCTGCGGTATGTGTCCTGTAACATTATAACTGTCATAAGGTTAATCATCACTTAGTCATATGCCTTTACTCTTAATTAAACTGCTAATTCAATCTTTTAACGGTTTTTGTTGATTTTTACAATTACAGACTAAGGTTTGAAAAACAAGTCGCACTTTTAATTATACATACTATATTTACTTGCCTTAAGAATATCAAGAATATTTGTCCAATTTGGACATATTATTTATTGTTACACATATTTGTATGACATATTAATCTAAGAGACCTTTATACAAACATGTACACAATCTGCTCCTCAATTTCATATCTGTTGCTTCTCTACAAATAATAAATAAACATTTTACAACAGATGGTTTTGTAACTTACATTTCAATTTTGTCTTGTTGGACTTTCTTTAGGGATTCTTTTCTATCTATTTCACAATAATTCCATTTGTTGCAAAAGTAGGTCATCATTAATTGTAATACAACTACGCCGATAATTTATAAAACAAATAATATAAAAAATCAATTTTAAGAAGTTAGATTGTATTTCCTTGAACCGATTATTGTATAAAACTGTTGCTTACCGATATACTAATCTGTTGAGGTTTTTTAAACGGGACGAAATACATTTACCTCTCTGCCAAATAAATAATTTGAAATGCAATTGAGTAAAACATCGATAAACCTTTACCTAAAATATGCTTGCTAATGGTTTAATTGAGATGAACTTAAAAGAAATACACTGCGATAACAGGGCAGACATAAAGTATGCTTCATTTGTTTTAATGCACAATGTCATAACTTTTCTAAATTTTGCACGAAATAATGAGGCAGCGTGGGTGGAATAATAAACGCTTTTGGGTCAAAACAGTTTTGTTTATTTATTCGTTAAGACAAGGGCACTGTAATTACGCTATTGTATTATATATACAGTAACAAAACGTACCATTCTTCTGTCAGATAAAAATAAATGTTCTATATTCCGATTAAATATCTAATATTTATATTTCATCCTTAAAGGATGGCACCTGCTGTCCTGCTGTTGATCGGAAAATAGTTTTACCAATAGTACTGTTGTAGCGTCAGAGTCGTATGCTTTCACAAGAATCACAAGTAAACGATAACGTACAGGGATCTCTAACCTTACAACACGGTTGGAAGATTTGAACGGCCAAGAGAATTATTTCATACGGTAAGGAACACAGTCTATGAAAATATGGATTTATTAAATGGATCATTTAACGTTCTGGATATTCTTGCCAGGATGAGTCTGCAGAATAGATCGTTGAACACAAGTTTATTTCCGGATGTGGATATGTACGAAGTTCCAACATTTGTAGTTGCCCTGCTTGCTCTTCTATATGGTTATATCAGTTATTGCTATTATAGGTATGGTTTGGTGATTATTGTTATAGCCAGAATAAGCGCATGAAACACGTGACAAATATTTTTATTAGCAAACTTGGCCTTTGAGACGTTATACTTTGGAATGTTCACCATACCATTTCAATTTCATCCAGCATTACACCAAAGATGGGATTTCCCCGAGTTCCTTTGTAAACTAGCACCGTCAGTTAAAGTGTTATCAGTGAGTGTAAGTGTTATAACATTGACTGTTATTTCCGTGGATAGATACGTTGCTGTAATGTACCCGTTAAAAGCTGGTTTTTCAAAAAGCTCCGCCATTGTGTGTTTATTGATCATTTGGGGGCTTGGCTTGGGATCATGTTTTCCTGAAGGATATTACTACTATGTCCATTATATGATTAATGCTGAATTGAAATTTGTACTGACATGTGATGCTTCTTGGCCAACTGAAAATTTTGGAAAATATTACCATCTTTATCTTTTACTAGTACAGTATCTTTTTCCACTTCTGGTAATAAATGTTTCATACACGAGAATCTCATGCAAGATATGGGGAACAAAGCAACCAGGAAATACTGTTGATAGGGGAAACAGAGACAACGCAAGGCAGCGAAATAAGAAAAAGGTATGTGGCTGGTGGTATATATTATACTCTTCTTTCATTTTTATCGTTTAATCTGTTTCTTGTGTTTTTTTTTTTTTGTTTTTGTTGTTTTCGTTCACGTTCAAAAAATAATCTAATTTTGTTTTGTCAATTATAAAATGCGAAAAAGGCATAAGAAATACTGGTACAGTTGTATATGAATGGATTGTTGTCTTATTTAATGAAAGGTCTAACGAAGAAAAATATGATTATGCTTAACTTAAAGTATGCACACACTACATGTATAGTGTTACGCTTAAATAAAAGGCCATTGGAATAATGGTACAAGAAAACCTAATAAAGTAATTTTGTTGGTAAAAGTGGAAAATATATTGTCACGTATACGTAATAAAAATTTGATGCCCAATGAAATGCCTATATGCTCAATGAATTGAAAATGGTGATAATACTCGTGAGATAATCGAAAGACCTATTGATATATCTTGTTTTTAATTTTGCTATGAAAAAAACATTTTGTTTTTCACGTTTACATCAATAATCACTGAAATTTCGCAGCCGTTCGATTGTTTACATTTTGAAAAAAAAGATACTTGATTAGTATCAGATTAAAGAAGTTGATTAGCACTTTATCTTTTTTTTTCTAGTTAAAACAGTATAATTAGATCGTGTCGGATATTCTTGTCATGAAATAAATACCTCTTTAATCTTCCTAGATTCTATTAGGGCACGTATTTCTCGGACAGCATTTTTCAGTTAAGAAAGACAAAACCATTGGACATTTATGTGTCACAATGATGAATGTCCGTAAGGTGAATGATTATAATATTGCATTATCTTGGAAGCTTAACAATAATAATAAGACGGTCATTTATACTCATGAGCCAAAACAATGCCAGTTTTAGTGTTTATTTTACACAGTTTAATGTTATAATTAAGAAAAGAGACATCAAAGATAGAAACAAGAATATCATAACAAATTAGTAAGTAAATAAAATAAAGTAGAACAAAGTAGACTTAGTCAAGAAACAAAAAAAATCAAAAGTTGAAGTTGTAGTAAATAAAAATGTTATTAAGTAAACTAAAAGTAAAACAAAGTAAGAACAATTATAGCAAATGGAAAAGTAAAAATAAATAAATAAATAATATGTAAATAAACAAACAAATAAATAGAATCGAACTTTTTATGATAAATGCAAAGTTGTAAATGAATAAATAAATAAAAATGAACAGAAAGTGTAAATATATGAAGAAATATGACGTAAGATCGAAAGTATTTTTCTAAAACTTCTGAACTTTGTATGTAAACTGATATCATTGCTGAGTGCAAAATATCAATAACTTATTGAAGCAAATATAATTTGTTATAATTCTTAAAGTGTATAAAATTAAATATCCTCTGCAAATAAATGCTGTTTGAGTTTTAAATTAGAATGCTTTCAAAATGCTTGGAAAAACGTAGGAAAACAATAATTGAGCATCGCGCTGAAAACTCGCTTTTTTAACAAAAGAATTGATACAAAATCATACAGACAGTTACACAACATGCAATTAAACAATTGAATGACATCATGTTGCAAATAATTGTTGTTTGAGTTTTAAAAATGAACACTTCCATAATGCTTGCGAAAAAAAAACAATAAGTGAGCTTTGCTGAAAAAACGCTTTTTCACCAAGAAAAGTATATACAAAAACATATTGACAGTAACACAACTTGTTATTGCATGACAACTTTCCAATTTGTTTTCTTGCTGAACTTATTTACCATCTGTCTTCTACAGCGCTCATATGAAACGTGTTTTTAACAATTTGTTTCTGTGACTGATATTCTAAAATTACTTGTGTTTTTGTTTATTGAAGTATATCATGAGAATAAATGTCCGTCCTGAGGGCAAAATTGCAAATTGCTATGCAAACAGTTAAAACTCTACTGAAATTGCAGCATAACATTATATGCGGAGCATTCAATTCTCTTTACGTATAATACTCACATGTGTTATGTTCAGGCATTTTATGTTATAACCTTTCGGAGAATCGACCTGAAGAGTGTTGAAACAAACTAATTTTACTGCTGATATTTTTTTTGTAAAAATATTTCATAACATATTGTTTTATATCAGTTAACCATATGGAGCCCAAATAGTGTAAGCCTTTGCCACCAGTATATAATAAATAGGCGAGTCTGTACTTCATCCCATGCTATAATGTTGGTCTTAAATTTTAAAATTGAAATTTTAGTTATCTGGTTCAATCTTCAAAGGGTCGTTTATCCATTACACAAATTGAGCAGGTTTAAAGTTGATGTTAATTTATATACCGATAAGGCCTGACACTTCAGTCTTAGATGGATGAACGAAAATACACATTGAATTGCCGGGAATAAAAAGATTTATGTTTATAAAATGATTTGATATATGGGGATAATGAAAATATGTAATTAATTGTAGCATATCGTATTTCATTAAAAGCCATGATAATAATTTCAATATGTAATAATGTATATTTATGTTATTAAAATATAACTTATATTTTATAAACATTTCTGTTCAAATCGGCACTAAACTATTTAAAATCGCAAAAATACATCATCTCAATTATTATTGTGCGCTTTCAATCAAATATTTATTGTTTTGTTAAAAGTAATCTTAATAATAAAATTATATGTTGATTCGATATCTAGCTGGCACTAAAATGTATGAACTAAATTATAGTCATTATTATTCAGCTATAACTTCTCGGATAAGTATCACTTCCTGTCGCCGAAAGGTAATAAGCTGTAGCAAAAGGATCCTATCTTTCAGAAGCTTAAATACTACTTAGAGTGGTGATTTCTAAATAATATGAATCAGAAAATAGTAAGAAATTACAAAAAAGAAAGGAAGATATCGGGTCGGGCGACAGCATGCAATTGTTAACAAACGTTTATTTTGCATCTAAATATCTTAGTCGTTGACCTATTTAAGGTATGCACGTGTAGTATGTTAAAATGGCAGCGAAGTGAAACGAATAAATTCTCAAATGATCTAAGCTTTTTCTAAAAAGGACAGTCTTATAATTATTTTGAATTAACTCATTGAATGCATATGTAAATTGCTTTTGAATCATTTAAATTTTAAACGGCAGAACATTCCGGATCAATAACTAATTATGAAATCTAGAAAATATCACTAACAAAAGATGAAAAAAGTATACAATACAGGCCCTATGAACTTTTCACATGAAACACTAACTTGTAATGTATTTTACATTTATTGGATAATAACAAATTAATATGTATTTTAATACCTTTCTACGAACAGATACAATGATGTCGACAAAACATTTTGACAGATAGAGAAACACAAATAAACTGTCAACCCGGTACAATTAACTTCACATACATTACTCCACACATGCACTTTTATAATATCTATTTGTTGACGAAGACATCAATCAATCTCCTTTGTACTTTTATTTCCTTTTGTATGAATATACATTTTTATTAGCGATTCTTGCATCGAAATCCTTTCTAAAAGTCGGATCGTACGTCGGGTTTGATCTGTAAATTGTTTTTATGCATGTAAACACCTTTCAAATATCTCAAGAGAAACATAAAATGCTTATAAAAATGACTGTAAATAAAGGTCATAAAACTGCTGTAAATAAAGTAACAAGTTAAGAAAATTATAGTAAAGAAAAATAAAATCAAATTGAAATTAACCAAAGTTATGTTTAAATAAAATAACAGAAATAAAGTACAGTGGGAGTTAAAGCAAAATCACGTGCAAAGCAAAGCAATATTACAGTTTATTCATTGATTTATGACATTTGGAATAATTTAGGATATGATTATTTACTTCCCAAAATGCAAAAATGCCTAGTCAAAATAATGAAATATTAAACAAGGATCGTTAAACGGGTTTAATGAACTTTCCATAAATGTTTATCTCCCAAGCCGGATTTAACGTTAGGTTTGTTATGCAATAAGGTATTTGTCTCTGTTAACATTTTTCAAACATCTCCAAGGAAATATAAATGCTTATGAAACCGTTTCTCAGGGTGTCACACTTTGTTTTTTATTGCAAAAAAAAGGAGAAAATAGTGTGTGACGGCAGCAGAAGTCAAAAACAAAGGAAGAAAGATACTAGCCACGTAATTGGCGACAAGCTGCATGTTTTGTTTTTTTTTTGTCAAAGGAAAACTTGAATATGTGTTTTTATTAAAAGAGGTGACCCCTGGAAAGCATTGAAAACAACAAAATTGCATACCAGTTGCATACTCGGTTTATTGAATCTGTTTATTTAGAATAATAGACAAACGCTACATCCCTCTACTCCCCTAGCATCGGATTAAATGGTTTTCAAATTTTCAACACTTAATTTCCTTAAATCAATGATCACAAAAGGACTAGAAACTAGAAAAATAAAACATCACTGAAGTAAAATACGGGACAATTTTACTAAGCGGCGACAAAACAAAAGTGTTGATCTTCTAAAATAATGGCATATTAATATAATAAATTATGAAAGCATATCATCGCATACGAAAACGATGTATTTCAAACCAATACGCGTTATTATTTAAGGCCTTAAAACCCCGATCATGTAGAAATTAGTGTCTCATATAATGAAATATATTATTTCCTGACATTTTCAAAGAAATTGTTCATTTTTCTTCATCTTTACAAGGCCCCATTTGTTAGATAATTACTGTCAAATAATTGTCAAGTAGCTCTCCGCTGTGCAGCATTTAAATGACTTTCATTGTCGTTTTACAGAAATTTTCTGAAACAAACTGTTGAAGCACAATTATATTTTATGATTCCAAAGATAAAGCAGTGTATCAGGCTTGCTATCAATAGATAATGCAATTATTATGATGCTACAGTCACAAGGTCAAGACATGTTTAATGAGACATAGAAAAGTATTCGACAAAAAGAAAACAGAACAGTAACTACTTCAAAAAGATAAAAACAATATATTAAATAAATCAACATAAATTGACCTAAAAATCAATAAAATCAACAAAACAAATGATAAAACAACACCAGAACTTTACATACAAACACATAAACGCAAAATACTTAAACAAAAAATTAAATGACCCAAAGGACAAACAGCACAAAGGTAAAGAAAATTACAACCAAACAAACATTGAAACAAATGTTTATCTTGCATAGCATGTAAAACACGAGTCCAGAAATTATTTGAGTGGAGTACTTTCACTGTGATGCATTTTGTTTAAAGCTTCATAAATACTACAAACTACAACGAAAAATAAAAGAATACTTAACTACGAATTTTAAGTCTTCATTGTTAGTACTTAACAAAAGATGAGGATGTATTGCCTAATTTACCAATATAAACTTTATTGAACTGTCATGCTTTTAGTGGCCAAAATAAATAATGCCTTAGATCGCCTTTAAATTATTCAATGTATTTTCATGAACATTAAAGGCACATTTGCCTCAGAAACGAACCAATTTTTACTTCTTTTTAAATTGGGCAAACATGAATTTTATGTATAAATAATGTTTATATAAATAAAGGCACAATAGTACACAAAATCTAAAAAATGAATTTTTCACGTTTTAATTACTTAATAAATTCGGAAGAAAATCATACAGAAGGGTTCGTGAGTCGTATTAATTATTCATCCGACGTAAAATTTTGTCTGACATATATGATGATTATAATATAAAATTATGAAAATTAAAGAAATATTTATGACAAGATGTAAAAAATTTTTTTAAGTTCTTTAATTATCCTAGGATAAGCATAATGCCTCATTCTTTAACTTTCAGGTTGTAAAAATGCTGATCATTGTTGTACTGTTGTTCGTGATTTGCTGGATGCCTCTACAGCTCTACAACTTTATTAAAGAGATATACCCACAAATAAATGAGTAAGCTCCTTGTTTGATTTCTGTTTTATTAATATTTCGTTCTCTCTAAATGAAATGAAGTACTGTGCAAATGCCACTGCGTTTCAGTCAGAGTATATCAGCGTGTATGTCTCTGGTTATTAACAACAACCGGGCTTGTTGTATTAATGTTATGTGTCATTTTGCCTTCTGATACAAAGTCTTGAAACATGTTCAGGTAGATCCGTACTCATATCAGTTCAAAGCGATGATAACATGTACGACTGGAACCTGTTTATTTTCCCCATAACAGTATGTTTCATGACTGACATAGGAAATGTTATACTTTTATTTCCATTGAAGGTTTCAAGTCACACCGATACTTGAGAATGTCATATGGTGACTTCCCTTCACTTTACAAGTGGTGGAGGTAGACATCAGGTGTCCGTCTGTGTATTATTTTTTCTTTCATGTACAAGCAGGAACCTGAGTAGAACAGTCAGTGTTCCGTAAGCTAAATTGATCGATATATTTATTTACAAAGGATATGAAATTAATCTGATTTTCTTATTTAACATACATGACATTCATATGGTATTCATCACGAGTTACGTGTTTTTTGTATGCAACTTGTTAATCTTAATAAATATAATGTTTAAATGACATTTATTAAAGATGTGCACTGGTTTTCATATTTTTTCAGATATAAATATATCAAGATTGTATGGTTCTGCTCAAACTGGTTGGCAATGAGCAACTCTTGTTACAACCCTTTCATATATGGCCTTCTTAATGTAAGCTTATTTTTTAATTTTGTTATAATTTAAATTAAAAATAATTATGTAACCTGCATCTACCACTTATTATGTTTAGATAACAATTATTGTCAAGTTGAGTTTTAAAAGTACGCTTTATATTCTATTTAATAATCAAGTCATTAGGATATTATCATGTAAAGTATCATGAAATTGTAAGTACTTGTTATTATCCATTTATATACAGTTACATCAGGTCCGCGTGTTTCATCATTGTTTTCTGAATGTTACACATGTTACACATAAAAGGTAAAAATATAGCATTATTTTGTAAAATAATGCGAAAAAATTAAATTACCTAATAGGAAATTATTATTTTCTATTTATTTTTTTTTTTATTTTTTTTTATTTATTTATTAAAAATTTTATTTATTTTATTGTTTTGCAGGAAAAAATTTAAACGCGAATATCGTCTAATGTTTTCAAAATCAAAGTGCATGCAGAAGCCCTCGTCGGAAAATAATTCGTCACTGTTTGGAAATGATGGATCACACGATATCAATACGAAACGAATAACACTGACATTCAGGTAATTTTAGCTTATCTAATTGTACCATTGATGCTGCTTTAGACATGTCGCACAGTGTCGTTTGTAAGGAATGCTACAAATAAAAAGAGGAACTCATTTTCATTTGTGAAGTTACCGAGGCATCTTTTGTTAAAATGCTTAAATACGACGCACGACATTTCGTCCTAATAATGTCGTTAAGACATAAATAAAACACTCGCAAAATGCAATTCATACGAACTTGTAACTTGTACAAAACTGATTTTAATATGTTGAAATGATTATACAAATATTTCAGTATTGTAGTAACATTATTTTTGGTTAAATGCCACCAAAACTTTGTTTATTTTTAGGAAGAAAAGGGTAAGGGTTACATTACATGTTCTGATGTATTCTTTGTAACATTATTTTAACAAATGTCTTTTCTAATTTATTCAAAAGGCCAAGCCATAGCCATGCAGGTGCTCAGTGTAATCATAACCTGACGTCAGCTCATCGTTGTAGCCGCGGAAACGGAAACGTTACATTTATTGTAAGAGGAAAAGCTGAAAACTCGTTTTGAAACACAAGGAGTGCAACCACAAAAGAAAAAAAACAATAAAATAAAACAATTAAAAAAATTAAAAAAACATAAATAAAGACAGATATAAATGAAATAATAGCAAAATAAACATTACAGGTTCTGTTGTATGGACTTTATTTTGAATCAAAACGTAATGTTCCATTGTTCACTTTGAGATACCGTATTTCTCTTTTGAGATCGTTTTAATCATGATTGATTTGGCATACCAACATATTGTACTTTCAGACAGAATTACGTGTATAATCTCAACTATATCGGTGAAATTCATATAAATAAAGGAACAGTTATTGGTATTTTTGTATATATACATTTTTCAATGCATGATATAAACAGATTCTATGAGAAATATTTTAATTCTGGTTTAAGTTATAGATCAAACTATTACAAATATAAAAGCTGCTTAACATTTTATTTTTTATGCATGTTTGTGTCAAACTATTCTAAGTAACACAGAACAGGCTTCGAAAAATTAAACTCAAAATGTGTGTAAGAAGTCTGTTTGTAATACATGTAACGGAGTTTAAGACTAAGAATGATATCATGTTATGTCATAATTATTTCCTGTTCTTATATGAAAACAAGTCATATGTTATTTCTGATTGTTTAAACTGTTTGAAATGGCCGAAAATGATTTTTAAACCTTTGATACAAGTTGTATAGAGCCAGACCAGCCTTGCGTCTAGTTGCTCTTTACTGTCCAACTGAAATGCTGCAAATCCTGAGCAGGTCAAGTCCAATAAAAGGATTCAGCAGCCAAACAGTGTTTAAATAGTAGATAATCCTTAATATATTATGAAAGTTTGATATCATATCAATATAAGTTTTTTTGAATATATAAGAACTTTACATGAAACACCGATGATACTTTTAAGGATAAAAAACAGAAAGCCGATCTGACAGTTATTTCTACATTTGAAAAGTAATTAGAGTCTGTATTTATAATTATGTCATCTGTATCAATATCTGTATCTGTACCTCGACGTTAGAATAAGAATACTTTGACCTATTTTGGTTGTTGTGTTTCTCTGTTACTTGAATAAAGTGCTTTCTTTTGAGTTATTACTTCTTTGTCTTTATGAATGATGATATATTTGTTTTTGTTCTTTTAATAGGAAAAGCTATTTGTTATTGTTATCGGTAGATATGAGTTGAAAGAAAAACGGATTCTTTTGAAATTTTGGATAAAACAGGTGGTGTATCTGCAAGGTAATTGCCTAATTTCGTTAGAATAGGAGTTGATTTTATTTGTTGTTTTGAAACGTTTTATACATGTATAATTTATATGTATTACACAAAAAGATACATTTTAATTGCTAAAACCCTCACATAAGACGGGTTAAATTTAACTCTTTTAAATTGTAGATCCTCCAAAAGCTTTGAAAACAAAACTTATGTTACATTTGCAGACTCGGCTTTATTGACTCTGATCATGCGTGAAATACCATGTTATAAATGAAATCAATGGTCCTGGTGGATGTGATTGTACAGCAGTTGAAGTTTTATCTTAATTCTGAGCTGCTGAAGCTTTACACACTCCAATTCAATACTTTACTCAGAAAATCAGTCGTTTCTGAAGCATATGCCTTCATATAAATTGTTTCCTCAACATAACACTCATTGCTCTGAAACAAATTTAGGTGCAAAGAGTCGTTACCAGTTATTACAATCACTGGCTTATGCTTGGGTTGTTTATAGATAAATGAGCAGAATGAATACTAGTTTAAGTTGTTACTATACACATATAGTTAAAACCAATGACACCCCTGCGGCGGGACCAATTTTGACACCAGCGCTTTTATTTGAACAAACTTTGTACATAATTACTAGAAGATGTTTCATGCTTAATATCTAAACTCTAGCTATTTGGGTTTTGTTCAAAGAAGATTTATAAGTTTTTGCTATACAAATATACGGAAAATCAATAACACCCGGGGCGGGACCAATTTTGACTCAAGGGCTTTTATTTGAACAACTTTTGTAGACACTCACTAGAAGATGTTTCATGCTTAATATCTTAACTCCAGCTATTTGGGTTTTTTCAAAGAAGATTTTTTAAGTGTTTGCTATATACGTAGAAGGAAAATCAATGACCCCCGGGGCGGGGCCAATTTTGACCCCAGGGCTTTTATTTGAACATACTTGGTAGACACCAATTAGAACATGTTTCATGCAAAATATCTTAGCTCTAGCTCTTTGAGTTCTTTAAAAGACGATTTTTTTTAAGTTTTTGCTATATACATAGAAGGGAAATCAATGACCCCCGGGGCAGGGCCAATTTTGACCCCAGTGCTTTTATTTGAACAAACTTGGTAGACACCAATTAGAACATGTTTCATGCTAAATATCTTAGCTCTAGCTCTTTGAGTTCTTTAAAAGAAGGTTTTTTAAGTTTTTACTATATGCATATAGGGAAAATCAAAGACCCCCCTGGGGCGGGGCCAATTTTGACCCAAGGGCTTTTATTTGAACAAACTTGGTAGACACTCACTAGAAGATGGTTCATGCTAAATATCTAAACTCTCTAGCTATTTGGGTCTTTTCAAAGAAGATTTTTTAAGTTTTTACTATATGCATATAGGGAAAATCAATGACCCCCTGGGGCGGGGCTAATTTTGACCCCAGGGCTTTCATTTGAACAAACTTGGTAGACACTCATTAGAACATGTTTCATGCTAAATATCTGAGCTCTAGCTCTTTGGAATCTGTAAAAGAAGATATTTTTTAAGTTTTTACTATATGCAAATAGGGAACATCAAAGACCCCCAGGGGCAAGGCCAATTTTGACCCCAGGGCTTTTATTTGAACAAACTTGGTAGACGCTCATTTCATGCCAAATATCTAAGCTCTAGCTCTTTGGGTTTTTTAAGAGAAGATATTAAAAGTTTTTTCTTTCGGTTGCCATGGCAACCAGAGTTCTGCATGGAATTAAATTTTTTGAACAATTTTTAAAGGTGACCACCAAAAGAACATTCCTGTGAAGTTTGGATGAAATTGGCTTAGTGGTTTATGAGGAGATGTCATTTAAAGTAAAATTTTACGGACGGACGCCGGACGGACGGACGGAAGCCGGACGAAAAGCGATCACAAAAGCTCACCCTGTCACTTTGTGACAGGTGAGCTAAAAAGACTTTAATAATTTACACTATCATATTTCAATATGATACTATATTCATTAGCTACACTCTTATGTGATAGGTAAGACCGGGTAGCCTACACCGCTGTATCATCACGTCTGTGGATTTTGTTTTAAAGTTCAAAGTTTGCATTATTGTCATAAACTGCTGAAACCTGTGCTAGAGAGAGATGGTGGAATGAACAATACCAAGGTAAGTTAAAAGTCATTTACATAGCTCTTTGACATTTTACATATACATTTTGGACAACTTCTCGCAATTAAAGATGTAGAACAAACTTAAAAATCAGACTTGAAATCAGGAAGTCAATAAAATCGCATTTATACGGCTTTAAAAACAATACAAGACATTATATAGTGTTGTGATAAGATTTCCTGGATAATAAAAAGTAAAAGGTTCATCTTTATTAACCAATGACGAGATATTTTATGGACAGGAACTAGGCCAGCCAATAATTTTCACACTGTGACAATCAGTTAGAGTTGTGGGACTTATATTGCTGTTACGAAGAACCTCCAAACAAACACACTGACTATTACGCAATGGAATCAATCGAAACGTTTTTTAACGATTGTCTCTAGTAAATAAACGGAAATAATTATACGTTATTTAATGAAAGAACGAATGGAGATGATTTAAAGCGAGAATGTATTGCATGCCTCTGGCGGTCATCTTGCTTTTAGTATTGTTTGTGTTTTTATATCGCTGTAAAGAAGAGCCTCCAAACTAACACAATGGCTTACCCGCAACGAAATAGAAAAAAAATGTTTAAACGAGTTTCTACAGCAAATGATGCTTTTTACGAGTTTTCTTACACTTTGTTATTATAGAAAGAATAATGTGTTTTTCTTTAAAATTGATAGACTTCCGAATTATACAGAAAAAAACAACAACAACAGACAAATTGTTAAATAATATCAAAATAAACTATGCCATGTAGGCCTTGTAGGCCTCCCGCGGAAAGTTTCCTACTGTTAGGGCTTTGAATGTTATATAACTTTAAGAAGCAAATGTCGACCACTATCAATGCGTTTACTTTATTTTCTGTTATATATATTTATGTTGAAGCGAGAAATTCTCGTGCCTCTTAGCCATCCATTTCTTTTTTCGAAACCTTTTGCTATATTCACCACAAAGGGTCATTACGTTATTCTTGTTATTTTTTCTTCTTCTTTTTTGTCTTTTATTTTTAATTCCCATGTTTACCATTTACATTTTATTTATTATCTTGAAATTAGAGAAGTGTGATATAGGTCAATACTCCAGGATATGTATTGTACTTAAAAAGACGTTAATTTAAAGACAAATAACTTGCCTGCTTCAGAGAGCATATTAAATAAAAAATAATAATTTGTCTGTTTGCCCAACTTTACCGAGTTAACATAATTATATATGCTGAGAAAATTTTATTCAAACTTTATCCAGCTTAAACATTTTCCATTAAAAAAAATAAAATGAATATAGCAGAATGATCATTTAACATACAAAGATCATATCAATAATTTCATGATTGAATATTTCACACAATGAATGTTGAAAAAACCATTTAAAAAAATAAAAACAGGACACATCATTTAGGAATTCAATGTTAAAATTGTACTGATATTGTTACAATTTAAACTGAATATGCTTAAACGTACTTTCTTAAAGACACATTGTTTCAATCGCTTGCTTTCAATCAAATTGTGTCACTGTTACACCTTGAACAGAATAAACTTAATATGTGGGTCGCATTTTGTGGCACTCTTTCTTTCGTTGATATATGACTGAACCCTGTTGACAAGCAATTCTGAAACTAGGAAGAAAAATCCTGATTTCTACGAAATTCAAATTAATGCTGTCATAATTCATTAGGTTAACATTTCCGGAATACTTTAAAATATAGAGCAAATACATTTATCTACTTACAGACAGAATACTGAAAAAACAAGGTTCCGGTAGTAATGTTTATTCCTCGTACAATAATATTTGTCACAAATGAATGGTATTTACACAAATTCCAAAAAATGAGGAGAAAAACCTGACAAATAATTATGTCATAAATAAGCATTAAGAATTCTTCTATTTCCTTATTTTGAATCACCTAGCCACTTTCCAAGTATTTTTATTGTATGCCACGTTTTTAATGATAAAAGAACATAAAGAATAAGTTTCTCAGAAATCAACCTTATAACTACTTTTACGACACGTCAGGCGTCCAAATTTTTCTTTTCATTACAAATTTATGATAGTATTTACAAAAACACAAGACTTAACAAATAAAAAAGAAATCAGGGGAACTAATCCAAGCGTTAGCCAAATAATATAACTATATTAGATTGTTTAATTTCTAAATCATAATTACAAATTTATTATAATATAAACGATTTAAAAGCCTTTTAAGTAAAAAAAAAAGCTCATTAGACTTTAACCAAAATAATCATGATCATTATGCTTATAATATGATAGAGGCAAAATTTAGTAAAACTGAATAAATACAATTAATTATAAAGAGCAAAATATCCTGAACATACTACGATAAGAAGAAATTATTGCCGCGTTTACATGATAGTTATGAAAAATGTTAATCAATAAATAAATAACTAGCATCGGATGCCAAATATTTCCTTACTTCATTATTTAATCAATTTTTCTGCATGATCATCTGAACATTAAATAATTGCTCTCAAAAGGTATTATGTTAACCTTAATCATAATTATTCTACAGGGAGGCCTTATCATCTTTTTTAAGTATTGTAATCCAAAATGACAGTTTTCAAAAATACATGTTAAGCTGATCGCCGCAGCTCATTCGCAACTTACGTTACGTCCCGTTACATATTCTAAAAAAATGCAGCACCAACTTCTACACATCGTTCATGCCTGTGTACCCACTGACTGAAAATGTTCTTATTAAATGAAGTATCAAATGAACGCAACATAGACAATGCCATGGACTGTAAATCATGGAACCTGGTAAACTTGTGTCCCTTTAACTCTGCCTTCAATTTCACTCGCATAACGTTCTCATTGCAACAAGTTTCGATTGGTCTGCCGCATCTCTTATTATCCTGAAGTTCTCCTCTACCCTTATGGAAGCGTTTGTGCCACTTAAAAACAAACGAATAAGACACTTTTTTGTTCAAGAAACACTTTCCAGGTTTACCTTAGTCTGCTGTGGCGTAATACCAAGATTAACACAGACTTAATTACTGCCCTCTGTTCCAACAATGTTGTGCTCTCATCTGGTGACACACCCCTGTCTCCATTAACATCTCCAACAAACAAAAGAAATCGTAGCGACGCTTGTTTTTTTTTAAATGTTCTATAAACGATATGAAAGAACGTTGCCGTCATTTTCATATTTTAAAGAAGCGCGCCAAAATAAGGCCAATTTTTAAGTATTTTAAAATGGTAAATATAACTTTTTTTAAGCTGCGGCGTTCGTACGGCATAGGGTTGCTATGGCGATACATATAATCAACAAAATGAGAATTTTTTTAAAAAATCACAATATATTTGTAATAGTATTAAATTCTTCTCCTAAATAGCGAAAATTCTTTATAATATCTTGATTAATTATTAAGTTATTAATAGCGTCCATGAATATATTGATCAACCCTCGTATTTCTGAAGTGAAGGCAGTACGAATCTAGTTGGTATCACATTAGTACAAGAAATTATGATATTGGTTACACAAATTGTAATTATTTCTTTAGAATGATGATAAAAGTCAATGGAGTCTACGAATGTTGATTTATTATAAAATAGTTGTCCTTATTATATAGATTTTATTTCCAAAAGAGTCGAGGGTCCTCAATTAAGAAAGAATTCTTTCGAAATTTGATACATGTTTTCTTTTCTTTTTCACAATACAGTCATGATCTAAGCAAATTATACCCAAGAATATATAAAAGTTCATTGTAGTAAAATTATTATAATTAATTTGTGAAGACTAATCTAAGAACCGGTACTGTGTCATTTTTCGTTACTTCTAGATAGGTATTGAAGTCGTATATAAACATTCACTAACATTTCAGTTCTGATAGGGTCCTTATGTTTTATGTCACCAATAAGTCTTATTTTTCATTGGCACACTTTTAAACAGTTGCAGACCGTTTGGTTAGTCTTCATTATAACACGTATCAAGATGTAAGACGTTTGAAGCACAACATGTGAAGCAATTGTATATACTGTCTCGCTAGTACGATCGAAACAATAATATTATTGAAAATATACAAAATAGCTAGACTACAATTGCTCCATGCATTTAAATCTTAAGTAAAAACATAAATCTTTGAAAAGATTTAGCTTTATTTTTTGGGGGATTTCGCCAACATTTATAATTGATGCATGCATAATACTGTGCATTATTTTAATAAAATAATGCACAGTATTATGCATGCATCAATTATAAATGTTGGCGAAATCCCCCCAAAATTAAAGCTAAATCTTTTCAAAGATTTATGTTTTTACTTAAGATTTAAATGCATGGAGCAATTGTAGTCTAGCTATTTTTTATATTTCTGTATAAAACTCGTCAGTTGATTAATTTCACTAATAGGTGTACACGGTTTTGTTTAAAAAAGACAGGAATTTAAAGGCAACGCGTTGGATATGTTATCATAAAGAACAATTTTATTTTTAATCAGTTTCATTATATTCGTATTTGTTCATGGTTTATTATAACAATGGTAAGAATTTAAAGGCAATGAGTTATTTTAATGTAAACGGCAATCTTATCATAATGATATCATAACTTTGAGAGGAACTTTCCCGAGGAAAGATTTGTCATTGTATCTCTACCACTAAACTGGGCAAGTAATTATAATACCTTGCAAGAAAATCTATAACGGGAAATAAATTATTTAATAATCAAAGTGATGTCAGTATTTATAAAAAATGTCTATGATTTATCATAATTCCTGATTCGTTGTTTTCTTGAAAAAAATAAAGAAAGTCTTTTATATAAATTTCATCAGCGTTTAATAGAATTAAAACTTTTGTAGATGGATTTTCTGTTATGTATTCAATACAAATATATACCCCTTCATCCAAACTTTTCATATGCCACTTACTCTTTCAGTTGATTTGTTTTGACAAAAATGGACTGTTCAAAACATGTTTTCATATTCTGTTTAAAATATATTTTTTAAATACTTTCGATGAACTTAAACATCAAAATCAGTCACATATGTAGGCTGTTAAATTTCTCGAAAGTCTTGTTTTCTCAATGAATTTTAAATAAACCAAGTTAAACGTGTAGGATTTTTTAAAATGAACACTTGTGTGCTTTTTTATGTTTAATGGCAAAAATCTGAAATAACATCAGATGTTTAAAACATTTCAAGTGTTTATGTTAATTGTATTTTATTTTGCCGAACATTAAACTGCTTGTAAAACTACTAGGATTTGATGTTTAAAGAAAGCTATGACTATAAAATAGTTTGTAAAATATCAGGTCATTTAAGAAAGTTTTAGTCAAAGCATGCGCATTTGATGAAATGATTGCTCTTTTCAGAGGATCGATACTATGAAGTCATAAACCCAACCACCTTATCAGTGTAATTCACACCAATGCGATAAATTAATTATTAGCCGTTCTCTGAAATAATGTCATTAGACATTTCATATTTGATCTTGAATTATCAGGAGAAGAATATTAACCTTTGTGCACCGTGTGTCTATTGCTGTCTGCATTTAATATACGTTCATGGCAGACTAAAATGAAGCGACCGTAAAATGTTATCTATTCTAACAAAGTCATATTAGCATATTTGCATGCAGAATTTGTCAGTTTATCAACTTATTAAGCACGATATTGAACACCTGAGATGTGTAGATATTTGCAATCTTGAATCATCGCACAACATTGTTTCTTATAGTTTTCATGGCCAGCTTAAATTCATTTTAATTCAAAAAGTCATTAATTGAAAACTGTTTTCTCAGGCTTAAGTAATACAAACTTTGATTTTGATTTCAATGGATATTGTTGAGATTTGTTGATTTTTAGTATATTTTGAAATGTTAATAAGTAACATTTCAACTTTAGCGAATTCACGGATTCATGAATTCAAGATTTCAACTTCATAAATTCACGTTTTGAACTTCACGATCTCAGCTTCGTGAACTCACGACGTCGCTTCGTGTATGCAAGATTTCAACATCTCGAATTTACTATTTTAACTTTACAAATACAACTTGATAAATTCACGTTTTGAACTACACGATTTTAACTTCGTGAATTCACGATTTCAACTTTTTGACGACGAAATCTTTTATTTGTGAAGCTGAAATCGTAAAGTTCGAAACATAAATTCATGAAGTTGAAATCGTAAAATTCAATATATTCACGATGTTGAAATATTGAATTCATAAAGTTGAAATTGTGATGTTCAAAACGTGAATTCATTAAGTTGAATTCGTGAAGTAAAAATCATGAATTCCTGCAGTTGATATCGTGAACTCCTGAATTCACGAAGTTAAAATTGTTTAGTCAAGAAGATGAAATCGGTAATTCATGACATGAAGTTCATTCCTCTCTTTTTCGCTTGAAAACATAACATGCAAATAAAAGACATTCTGTCAGACGGTTGTTATACTCATGTTATGTCAAACATGTTATTTCTTCTTATTCAATCAGTTATACCACTATTTAATCAAACACCTTCATTTACTTTTTTGCGAATTAAATGTACATATTATGTACACTTGAAAGTGTGTTTTATAACTTACAGATGCATCTGCAAATGTTATAAAACGTACCAAAAACATGACTTGAAAAAATGAGAGAAATGCATATTAGAAATGCCCTATTAAAGAAAACACAATCAAAACAATTATGAGCTCTAAATGACATGATCAAACCAGACAAATAAATCCCGAATTTTCAAAAGAGCCAAATTGATAATACGAAAGGATATTTGAAGAAATTTTCCATGTGATGATAAAAAATGTGAAGAAGTTAGTAGCTATTCTTGACTAGAGTTGACTAGAGACACCAAGACTGTGCTACTGGCAAAAAACAATAAGTTGTTTCTTGTGTGTTAGAATTTCCTGTGGCTAAAACAGATGAAAAAAATGACAGTATGTGCATAATAAAAAAAAGAATTAATTAGCATTATAAAAATAATTAATTTGATTTATAAATTATATGAATTGAATGGTAGTATAAATGTAGAAATATATGATAAAAATAGATGATTTAAATTAAAGATAATTAAAGTATAATGAATACAAAACCTTAATGAGTTTAGCAAACAATGTAAAGGGAACATAGAAATAAAGATCTATCTTAAGACCAAGACATGTCTAATATTTTTCAAAACTGATTGTTGGACAAAATCACGAAGTTATTTGATGTTTTCTTCATTTCATTTTATGTGTCGCTTTTTACAACGAATAAAGTTTGTTTGCTCTAACTATTAGGTTGGAACGCTTGTTTACTCTAATAGAAATTGTCAATTATTGCCAATCGTTAAAGCTTCACCGTAATCTGCCTTTAACAGGATGTTTTTTCCTAAAGGAAATATATAGATCGTTATGCCTGGTTCTTAAGATAAATACATTTTATTTTTCCCATCAACAACATCAGGGACGGTTTGTGACAATAAAAAATAACCATAAGCGCAATTTCCGCAAGCAAGTGTATTTTTTTTAACAGCAGACTGTATAACTGTTTGTAACAGATTAAAAACATATGGAGAAAATTGATGCTGTGCAAATTGGAAAAAAAGACCCTAATTTAGATCAACATATAATGACTGAAGGTTGCTATATATAAGTCCCTTGAACAACTGAATTTATAATAAACATAACTGTCTCGAAAAGATGTTCTATTTATTTTGTAAATAGAAGGAGGTGTTACGTATTGTAAATTCTTTTCCTCTAAAATTGTAGAAGTAACATTTTATTATTTTTTAAATTAACCCCAACCAATTGTAAAGATTGCATGGAATGTTCATTTTCTTCGCTTCTATCACAATCAAATTGTACGATAGCCCATAAATCAAGACAGTATGACAACTTCAAGATGATATCTACTCATTCATTAATTTAAAAGAGAAGTTATTGTTAAAAGAAAATTGTATTGCAATTTGTATAATTAAACATTTATGAGATGTTTGTTACAAATATATTACAATAAAGTACGAAAGAAAAAACAATTTCCATTCTATTGTAGGAGGAATTCTAGGAACACAATTCGACAAATGTAATTGTAAAATTGAAGAAATTATAAGAAATTTACGTAAATACTAATCAATTAACATTTTAATTATTATCTTCTAACAAGTGAATTATGTTGTAATCCATCAAACGTATGTTAAACAAATTATTTTTATGGAACTTAAGTTTATTTCGATACAACAGAATGACAAACACAAAGTTTAAAGTTCAAATTTCATTTCCAGGCTGGAAAAACATAGCCCAATGCATAGACAACTTAATATACAGGTCTTCAAATACAACACATACAAAACAAGATGTGCATGCAAACATTTCATATACTGGTATTCTTTTTTAAATAAACAAATAGAAGCATAGCAGTCAATGTGGTAATAATCATATAATAATAATGCCGAATGTTTATCATCTGGTATTGGATCGTTACAATGCATTAGAGATAGCCGTCTTTATGTTATTTAGATTCAAATACTAAAACATCAAATATGTAGTAATATGTATTATGTTCCTGAACTGGTTATTTTCTTTTCACGGCATCTTTGTTACCTGTACAACATAATTATACATAATTATATGATATTGGCATTGACACGTGTAATAAACATATTTCCATTTAATATAAGCCTTAGCATATTAAAAGGAAATTAAAAATGTTAATTTTCGCGTGATGGTATAACATTTTAGGGTTTATCATCCATGGTTTTGTTGTACATTGTGTAAGAATATAAATTTTTCATCTGAATTTGAATCATTGAATGTTGATATCATTTAATCATGATGCGGAAAACAGGAATAAACAAAGAATATTATTTTCAATAAATATAAAACATATTAAAATGGAAAGTCAGCACGTAGAAACACAAATAGCCCTGCCTGTACAAATCTGAAACAAATGAGATATTTCCATAAGCAACCAACATTACTAATTAAAACACGAAAATGTTGTATGTTTATTATTGTTACATACACATTAACAAATTAATAAAAAAAAACAAGTTCCGTTGTTATACATTCATTAGATATGTAAAATAAATGTAAGGCATTATTACAACATTGGAATTTGAAAAACAGAGCATACAATCTTATTCCGTTACAGACAACAATTAAAAGGAGAAATTGAATAATATCATATATGTATATAGAAGCTGTGAAATGTCTCCCCGTAGTTTATCACTAAGTCAGTGTTTTCATGGTCATCGGGTTGATAGATGTTAAGGATTAAATACAGCCTCGGTAGGTGCTAGGGACTTGAGAGATGTTGCATCAGTCCGCAATTTCCATTTAACTATTGTTGTCATTGCTCCTGATATATCATGTTTTTTCAAAGACATCGTGATCTGGAACATGTCATGGACTTAAGCCATGTCTAACAAAGCGCAACATTGCTGGATAAGATGATTCAGAACATTGTCGAGTAAAATCCATAAATTTTAAGTGAAATACAAGTATTACATCAAGAAACTAAAAATCTGGAAACAAAGTGATCCCTTGGAAGCATTAATCACAACAAAATTACAAAAGAACTGCAGACTCGGTTTGATTGAGTCTGTACATGAGGGATTATGAATAAGTGCAGCATCCCTCACACCCCCTAGCACCGGCTTGAGCGGTACTTAATTCTCAACACTTAATATTACTGGCATCAATGATCCCGAAGGACCAGAAAAATATAACAACACCTAAGTCCCTTTTACAATGTTTTAGTTTAAACCTATCCGTATCTAGACCATATACCCAACCGTCATATAAAAACATAACTGAATTAAAGTCATAAAAATAAGGTGTGTGTCTATTTTTTCGGCATAACACATGCATATCACATTTCTATTTTTCATAGGTGGGAAAAAATAATAATATGATTATAATCATAGAATTAACTATTGAAATTATCTTCAAGTAAGTGTATTCATGATACATTCAAGATATAATAGTTTTTCTATCTTGATTTTATTATTTATTGTAAAGCAGTTATTACCTTTTGTTACGTAGCTATAATGTAAGATTAATTTTGAATGTCTTCATCAATTTTAAAAATGACATTTATATTTAAATAGATCATGATTAGGTTCATTTACGTATATTACAAGAAAATTGTATCAATATATTTAAATTAACAACCGTTTTAGCTTAATCAATGTGATTTTGGTTTTTATAATCAATTATAAGTTTCTTATTTCGGGTTTTATGGGATTTGGTCTTTCGAAATGAGCATCATGGTAATAAATATGCTCTATAATGGTCATAGTTCGTGTTGGTAATATTTAATGTTGTATGCAATTCTAGAAAAAGCGATTATAGTCAAATATCTCTCAGCAATTTTATGGCATGTAAAGAAATAAATAATATAAATGATGGTACAAAAAATTATACCAAATTTTCCAAGAATCGGTCTTTAAAATTTTGATAGAATCAAAACAACATTTTTGTACATTTATATAACATATTATCACGAAACCACAGTAAAACATCGAGACGTAATAGCAGTAATTGTACAAATAAAACTATATACATTTTATGGATTTTTGAAAAGTATCTATTCAAAAAGTCCAATTTTGACATTGACATTAGTACTTGTTATTTTGTGAAGTGTGTGCTACAAATCGTATGTTTGCCAAATATTCATTTTAATTCTGAAATGTGCCAAACTTTCTCGTAAAGGTTGCATATTATCAATTTTTAAATGAACAATAAAATTAAAATTGACAATAATTTTCAGAATGAAAAATAAATGAAGAAAGAATTCATATTAAATGACGAAAAATAGTATAGTAGGAAAGTCATACAGAAAGAAAACATTTTTCTTTAGATTTGTTTGTTGATTACATTGATCGATGAATGGGATATGTAAAACAGTTACTAAATAGAAAAAACAAAATCATCAAAATTTATGACTGTTTTGATTGTCAATATTGCAATCAATTATTTTTTAATTTGGTAATGGGAGAGCTACTGTTATGCCTGTCGCGGAAATTGTGAAAACAAATTCAATTTGTTTTCTGCGACAATAGTCAGGCGCAGTTAAAATTGTATGAAGTTATATCGTAAGAAAAAAATCTATTAAATTTATCAACACTACAATTATAATATTTCCATATGTTGTACATGGTGAATACCTCTGTCATTTACACATACAATTATTGTTCGTAAACAGAATTAAATGTTCCGGAACAAAAGATCAATTCTGCTATTTTAAGGGTTTTAGCCGTTTGGCAAGCGCAATTGGCTTTAAAAGCAATTTACTATCATATTTCGTTTATCAATGCATTTTGTAAATATTCTTCTGTTTTCACAAACAAAATAAAAACGCAGCAGATATATAACTTTATACACTCAAATCATTAATAACAATATCTTTGAGGATAAAGCAAAGAGATAAAGTCTATACTTACAGCAGAATAATCGAGATCTTGCATTATAAGACAGCATTAACAAAATCATAACGTTACTTTATACAATAGTTTCTATAACAATACGCACTATTTAAAGTAAAGTACAAGCAATTTAATTTTAATGGATACTTAAAAAATGTGGCTACAGACTCTCTTCCATTATGTCGTTCAAAATTATATTGCGTAAAAGTAGTGGAAAAGTTCAGAATATCACCTTTTTATCACTTATTCTAAATCAGTCGATTTAAGTAGCCTGATTTATAATTATTTGTGTCTCTGATCTCAGACTTTGGTCATTCCTTAGACGACATAATTAGTCTTCACCGAGACAATAATATTAATAAAAGTACAACTTGCTTGGAAAATCCAACATTAAAAAATATTTGTTTAAATAACTGTTTCATTACGAACAAATCGTATCATTTCTATGTAAAATATTTTACATTTTTAGAACATTGGGAAAAGAATAATCATCAAGAAATGATTACGATCCAAGAACAGGGTTGACACCACTTCGACATTTGAGGGCGCATTGTTTCTTGGTCATTCGCTAATGATTCACTCACTGCATAACGTTACTTAATGAATACTGATAAAATTTCAGCGCAAAACGTTCTGACTGAATTGTTCAAAATGTTAATGTGAAAACATTTTCTTTCTCAACTCTGATTGACTCATAATCTCCACTACATAAATATGTACACAATTTCCAGTCTGATACTGCAAAACAAATGTTCATTAGGTCCAAGATAGTGGTTGAGAAACCTTAACAAAATGAGGATAACAACAGAAATTATGTGAATTTCTAAGGTTATGAAATACTCAACTTGTGTCTAATACAAGTATATTTATGCATAACTTACGTCGTGCTTTCATGTAAGATATTTGGCAATTTATTTCTTTGTAGCTTAAGTGAAGTACCATGTGAATTGACATAAAAATTATGCAGCTTATATACAATTCAAGTTTCGATTCGTATGACTGCAATCAAAATGAGAGCTGAATGTATTTTCAAAACATATAAATTTATCGAGTTTTGTGGTTTAATAATTTAATTTATTTAAATTTAAAAACAATATTATTATTATTATTATTATTATTATTATTATTATTATACATCAATCTGATCTATTTCTGGGCAGTAGCAGACAGTATTTCTAGAACAGTTTCAATAAACACAAATAATAAACGACAAATAACACAGTTATACATTTTCGTTTATTTTCGTGAAATCTAATCTTGCATTTTCACTGATAACAATTAAATAAATCACAGTTCATTTTGAAATTAAAAAAAACACCTTACGTCCGTTAGTTAGACGGACATAAAAAGCATTTATAAATGTTTCTGCTTAGATCCTATAAGATACCCATTTTTAGACTTCAAACATTGTTGTCCATGGCACCAGTCTGCACTTTTTAATCTTCATTTCCTAAAAGACAAGACAAATGTACTTTACATAACTCTTTACCGTCGTTTGCAATTTCAGATATAATTATCTATTTTAGGTCAGTGAATGAACGAACGAACTCATAAATGATGTGCATTTAATCATATTTCTATTATATTAAAATGCATTTCGCCAAAGTATTTATACCTCCTCATACTTTCAATTCTTTGGCATTATGTCAAAACAGTGGACACTTTAATGAAAAAGGTAGAAAAATGGCATATTAAATGAAATAGGTATTTAAAAACGAATTAAAACATTTACATACTTGTGTACATTATAATTCTTACAAAACTAGATGACTTATTCATAATTTACTGGGATGATGTATGTTGGCAATAATAGTTTTGCGGGTTATCATCCAAAACATGAATTGTTATTTCAGATCCAGCATAAATAAAACAGATCTTAATTAAGATATAAAATAAAAGGCAATATACCATTTTATTTACAAACAGTTCACGTATCTAGTTAATATACACAAAGAACTATAGATTGTAAGGTTCCATATGTTTTTGTTAAAAAATCCAAATCTACATGTATACAACAAATCATTAGCAACAGAAAACAGACTTTTACGGAACGCTTATGAAGTGGCTTTTGCAAATTACTTGAAGTTGATGGAACCGTATATATTTTTTTATTATTTATGTTTTATTTTTAGAAGTGTCAAAATTGAAAGAGCTGATAAACTTGGTATGGTTACAGATAGAATAGGGCCAATTGGTACCTAATCCACCATAAAATGATATTTTACTAAAGCACATGGAATTATAAAATAGATGAATATCTAACAGAAGAACAATGAATAACATGATTTGGGTGAACCAAAGAAACAGCAAGTCTTGTTTCTAGTAAGTTTGTCTCAGTAAACATTTATTTTTGTACCGCAACATGTAGTATTAAGTTATTAAGTTAGATGTTCTATTTAATGCTCGAACAGGACAATGTTTTCCATTCCGTCACTTTAAATTAGGCAGGCTTTATTTCTTTAAACAACACAAAATCTCTTTTAATCTTAACTATACCTTATTAAAATAACGCGAAATACATATTTCTCTTTGGCATAGTCTATTTACTGGTAGACTTACCGCATGACTGGTATTGCATGCTCAGGATGTATTAAATGGTAATGTCATTTGGATTTACATTCTTTGCTTTTCATCGTTTTCTGCTCAGCCTAGCAAATGTACTAATTTAATAAAACATGACCTGTTTTGATGATTGACCGATAGGCGTTGTGGACAATTAGATCACGTTTAGTCGTTAATCACAAAATTTGAATATTACAACAAAAGGTTCATTTAATATATTGAAATGAGAAAAGGTTTAGCGGAGATAACAACGTGTTGTATATTTAATTTGGACACATCTTACTCTCCACCTTGTTATCCAAATACAATAGGTTCATCAATAGACAAGACTATCAAACGTATCTGTTAGTATAAGGACTATCTTGCTTTGAAAATGTTTGCATTGGCGTTTATTCAGATTAAAAATCTTGTATATCATTTAAATTTGGATTTTAAATTAAAGATAAGCGTAATGTCAGAATACATGTACATGAATGAAACATCTACTGTTTAGCAAAACGAATCTCAAAATTTGTATGAAATAATTATCGTTTATAATTTGATGTATTTGTAACATGTTTAATATGTAAAAATATATAAAGACATCAACATATTTGTGCAATTTTAACATGATATTTAATTACCAGGATGTATTTGACTATTTGTTATATATCGCATGTGTCTAGTGCTGAGTCATAAACATTGATTATTTTATTTAATAAAATCCGTAGAACACAATAAAACATGATTTTATCTTAATTATCCTATGTACAAACAATAACCTTTCAGATAGAATATTATGCATGTTATTTCACATATTTTCATATTTGACGTGTATTTATTAATAAGCTGGCAATCCCCAAACAAATCAAACACTAAGCTTATATTCATGTGACATAAATGTGTGGTTAAAATGACTATATGTTAAATATAGAGATATGTACACAAATAATAGCATAGTAACCAATGTATATTGACAATTTATTGTAACATACTCATATCAGATATAACAGATGATATTATATGTCTAGAATGTATATGCAATGTTTCATTATTTAGCAAAACAACATATTTGTCTGCTAAATATTACAAAAAAGGATAGATCAACAATGTAGATAAAATTGTTTTCAAGTTAATTTGTACATTTTCTGTAACTATACAAAACATTGTATTCTGATATTTGATTATACAGTCGTGGCGTTCGGTTGTTCCAAACCAATTCCAGAAACCAGACGATTTATGATATCAACATGTGATGTATTTGTGAGCAATAATTTCCGCTGAGAATAAGCAATAAACGTGCTTAAACAATTTAAATGAACTCGTGAATAATTAATTGTTAATCAGAAGATACTTGTTTTTTTTTATCTAGACTTTAACATATTGGTATGTGAGACAGAAAATGGAAATATTATGGATGAAACCTAAAGCTAGGGCAAGAGTATAAAATGCTCTTTAACAAATTTGTATACAAATGAAACAGATTTGCTATCAATATCACTTTTCCGTTTCTGAAGGAAACAGTCAATCTGTCTTTGTTTATAACATGGAATCAAATATTTACCGCATATAATACTGTCCTACATTTTCCGAAGATATCTATGGGCCTATTTTTCTTATAAACCTATTAACTTTTATGAAAAGATCTTTTTGCAATGAATAGTATCATTTAACAGCTCATTCTTATACGTTCTTTATGATACAATTATTTATTTTCAAAATTTTAATCCCGAACTAAGTCTTGAATTCTAGTGACTTAACAAAACGATTAATTTAGTACACAAGCGAATCAATCTGACTAATCAGATCTACTTATTTCTTCCTTGTAGATCTGATAACCACCGTATATGTTTTGCCTTCTTTATAATTCGGATTTACCGAGAAAGTTATTTTTTAAGCCATGAAATCAAATCGATTTTTACAGAAAGGCATTAGAAGAAGTATCAAAACACTGTTAAAAATCGATGACAAAAATGTTTGAAGTAGCTTCCAACAAATTAACTTGAAATGATAAACGGTCACAATGGATTAATATTCGTTTTATTAAATGTGACTGCAAATCCTTAAACTCTTTTAGAAAGTAGACCCATCTCATCAGCGTATTAAAGCAATATCAGTGTCAAGTCCGATATAATATTTACATTTATATTTATTATAAATATAACACCTTATATATAGAAGTTAAAATAGTTTTAGAACACAAAATTTGTATTCATCATATATATGCTACAAAATATTCAGAACTCAACATTTTCCTTTCAAAAAATATGGTTTGATGAGATAATTGCTGGAGGAAAGTAGAACTCACTATTTTTCATCCTCATAAAAATGAAAGAACAAAACCGCTTTCACTAGAATAATACTTTTTTTGATAATTTTTCATCTAAAAATGCTTTAAAACTTTTCATGTTTGAATTGTTCAATAATAAATATATCTCATATGCAATTGTTATAATTTAGATATTGAAATTGGATAGATAAACTGATTTGTAGTTGTAGAGCACGTTATTAACTTATCGTCATATGTCTTTTTGAAACCTCACAATAGGACATAGTGTCGGCTTGTCCGGGAAGTCTTCATTATTTCGTTTCATTTTTAAGTTGGCTCCTAATTAGTTACATCTTGTACAGACTCGATTGTAGTTTTTAACTAACAATGTTGTGTATTTCTTATCTATATGGCCGTTAGTCTACATATTATAGGTATTTCTAAAATGGCAACCCTGTGTACAACGTAATGATAAAAATAATTTGCTGTAAGAATATTCAAAGAAAGATACGTTAACATGACATTTGTCATCTACAGAACGTAAAATTATAAAAAAAATACTTTATTTATTTTGCAGAAAACAAACTGTTGCCAAGACTCGTCAAATTATGGTACGGTAACATATTTCATTTGTTTCACTTGTTTTTCTACAATTACAGAAAGGCAACATATAGACCTTTACTTTACTTCGTTAGCAGACCTTTTCATTACAATCCATTATTCTAAAATATCACGGACTTTAAAATAAAATAAGTTGAATTAGTTTATAAAATGCATGCGCCACGTGTATTTTACATCTAATACACTCCTGTTGATTGTTGTGTCGGTGCCAAAACATGTTATTAGCAATATATAGACTTAACATAGCCATCTATAACTCTTGTAGATAAGATGTTGAGATACATATAGATAAACAAAACAACGACAGCGTCATTCATAGCCTTTTCATATTAGCAAAAGTGATATGAATAATAAAACGTTGAAAACAGTTTTCGGAATTTACTGCCAGTGAAAGGATACAACATTTTAAAAAACTTCTTCTGGTATACGATGTCTTGCCGATTTATTGTAATACAATATTCGTTTTACCAGCATTGCAAAGTGAAATTGAACAAAAAATAGTCTGCCTGAAAGGTAACAGGGACATGCAAGAAACATTTTAAAATCTCATAAATTCAACTTAAATGTCTTCTGGCAAAAAAACAACAACAACAAAGAGTTACTTTGAAAAGAAATGGATTTTATTCAAGGTTTGATATTAAGAGTTAACATGTAAAAACAACATTTTTTGTGATGATTATATTGTCTGGTGAATCAAAAAATAAATTTATAATTTCTTCTCAAGGACACAAGGATAATGCACAATAAAGAATGTTTTTTTTTCTTTATTGTGTAGTAAAAACAAATTGTCGATACATATCTCAATAATTAAATTAAAGACTTTTAATAAGTAAATAACGGTTGTTTTGACATCTTGTTTGTACAATGTTGGACAACACTTGTTGAGAATTCAACACCTGACAAGTTTTTGTTTTAAAAATAAAGTAAAAAGGTATTTCTAAAGCAGGAATAGCTGCTCTCATTTCTTTCTTTTTTCTATTTGATTTATTATTCGAAACTATTATTTTAGAGTTATCATATGATGGAAATCATTATGATCTCGATATACATATAATTACAAGAATTTCAGTATATGTTTAGCATTCACAGTTATGTCTTACAGGAATCACTAAACTATACACAGACACACAAATATTGTGTCTGTTACTTTATTCATAATGTTTTGTTTTTTTTAAACTTTTATTACTTTCATTACATTATTACTTTACATCCATTGCTCAATACTAGTTAATTTAGGAAGTGATTTGGGAGTGAGTCTAGATAAGCTGATAGCTTCCTACACAGTCGAACTAAAATATTTTTATTACTTAACATGATCTTAAATTGATATTAAAACGTTATTCAACTTATGTTGTCTCTTTTTCTGTTAATAACTTTATGTACCTGTTAGCTATTACATGCAATCGGCATATACATGTGCACTATATTTGGCAATTGTGCCCGACATTAAAAGACATTCAAATAAGCCTATAGTTATGTAGCTATGAGCATATTCATGATATGATTAAGGTTGTCAAATTAGCGCAAAAAGAGATAAAACCTCCAAAGAAAAATCCATACTGACTTATGTCATAGGTTACATCTAGTCTGATAACCAAAATATAAAAGAATTCAAACGGATTTCTTGCGACTAAATGATTTAATGACCTAAATGTTTTTATTTGTTTTATTTTATTTTATTTATTCGTTAGCAGACCTTTTCATTACAATCCATTATTCTAAAATATCACGGACTTTAAAATAAAATAAGTTGAATTAGTTTATAAAATGCATGCGCCACGTGTATTTTACATCTAATACACTCCTGTTGATTGTTGTGTCGGTGCCAAAACATGTTATTAGCAATATATAGACTTAACATAGCCATCTATAACTCTTGTAGATAAGATGTTGAGATACATATAGATAAACAAAACAACGACAGCGTCATTCATAGCCTTTTCATATTAGCAAAAGTGATATGAATAATAAAACGTTGAAAACAGTTTTCGGAATTTACTGCCAGTGAAAGGATACAACATTTTAAAAAACTTCTTCTGGTATACGATGTCTTGCCGATTTATTGTAATACAATATTCGTTTTACCAGCATTGCAAAGTGAAATTGAACAAAAAATAGTCTGCCTGAAAGGTAACAGGGACATGCAAGAAACATTTTAAAATCTCATAAATTCAACTTAAATGTCTTCTGGCAAAAAAAAAACAACAACAAAGAGTAACTTTGAAAAGAAATGGATTTTATTCAAGGTTTGATATTAAGAGTTAACTTGAAAAACAACATTTTTTGTGATGATTATATTGTCTGGTGAATCAAAAAATAAATTTATAATTTCTTCTCAAGGACACAAGGATAATGCACAATAAAGAATGTTTTTTTTTCTTTATTGTGTAGTAAAAACAAATTGTCGATACATATCTCAATAATTAAATTAAAGACTTTTAATAAGTAAATAACGGTTGTTTTGACATCTTGTTTGTACAATGTTGGACAACACTTGTTGAGAATTCAACACCTGACAAGTTTTTGTTTTAAAAATAAAGTAAAAAGGTATTTCTAAAGCAGGAATAGCTGCTCTCATTTCTTTCTTTTTTTCTATTTGATTTATTATTCGAAACTATTATTTTAGAGTTATACATATGATGGAAATCATTATGATCTCGATATACATATAATTACAAGAATTTCAGTATATGTTTAGCATTCACAGTTATGTCTTACAGGAATCACTAAACTATACACAGACACACAAATATTGTGTCTGTTACTTTATTCATAATGTTTTGTTTTTTTTAAACTTTTATTACTTTCATTACATTATTACTTTACATCCATTGCTCAATACTAGTTAATTTAGGAAGTGATTTGGGAGTGAGTCTAGATAAGCTGATAGCTTCCTACACAGTCGAACTAAAATATTTTTATTACTTAACATGATCTTAAATTGATATTAAAACGTTATTCAACTTATGTTGTCTCTTTTTCTGTTAATAACTTTATGTACCTGTTAGCTATTACATGCAATCGGCATATACATGTGCACTATATTTGGCAATTGTGCCCGACATTAAAAGACATTCAAATAAGCCTATAGTTATGTAGCTATGAGCATATTCATGATATGATTAAGGTTGTCAAATTAGCGCAAAAAGAGATAAAACCTCCAAAGAAAAATCCATACTGACTTATGTCATAGGTTACATCTAGTCTGATAACCAAAATATAAAAGAATTCAAACGGATTTCTTGCGACTAAATGATTTAATGACCTAAATGTTTTTATTTGTTAAGTTATGCCAGAAAGCATCTCGAAATTCCGAGTCGTCCTATCTGTGATGCTCAGTAAGAAGTTAATATCTTAAGAAATGCAGACTCATTTTGTTAATTTTACATTATTTTGTTGGCAAAAAGAAATGATTACCGGCCGAGTGCTTTTAGGATTATCTTTCTTTTTTGTCAGTGTCATAGTATTTATGTCAATTATCAGAGGATACTTCAGAAATTGTGTATGTTAGATAGGCATATCAATCAAATAAGTTGAGAAAATGTTTTGTCCTTGTTCTCAATACATACGTCTTTCAAAGATAAAGATTGTTAAAAACATTTTTTTTATGAAAACTTGGTTTAAAGTTCGGAGAAAAACAATGAAAATTTCGTTAATCTGATACCTTTATTGATAGCTTAATTGCATATACTTTCACTGCATAAATAATCGCCATAAGTTTTCTAATATGTTCATTAAATGTAGCAACCACAAAACTACAAATAATGTTTTAAGAATGTCGTGTTAGACGTAGCTAAATTAATGCTTAAATTAGGTTAGCTTATTTCCATTTTGAAGGTTTTTTCTTTCCGAGAAAACGAGAAACGTAATGAAGTTATATCTCTCATAACAGATTTCCTCTTTATCAGATTTATCAATAATCATTAAGAACACTCGTCATATAATTATAAGTGACACGTCACCGTCTTCTTCAGAAAAGGGAAAACTAATGACTATGTATTACATAAGTCGTATAATTATGTCTAACTGATTATTACATTTTCGTGATGTAATGTTTAAGTAGCTGATGGCAATATGGAAAACTGAGAAACGCTTAAGGTAGTATGTTGAATAGTATTTTAATTTATAAAATGATACCGACGGAAAGCTGATATCAAATACAAATGCAACTTTTGAACCCTACTACAAATTGTACAGAACAATGAATTCGAATCATGCTGCAATATCATTATAAGTTATAAATCGAGTTAAATCATTTTCTATTATAAACCGTGTTTCATTAACAGAACAAATGAGTTTAGTTACACAATAATGAATCATAACTCTGAATTCAAGTTTACAGTTGAACGATTAACATAATGATTATCGTAGTCAGACCTTTAATGTTACGAACGCATTTGCTATTAATATAGTAAGTTATATTAAGGTGTAAACTGTATGCAAATCAACTATGTTCAGGTTTCCGTTTGTATATAAAATTGCTAATCATAACTGACAGAGTTGTAGGTATTCGACTTCCCTTAAGCATTGTTTTGTCTCATATTTGCACAATATATTTTAAACGGATGCTTAACGTGACTGAAGTACATTTGTTATTATATTTGACATTGCATTTAAACGTATATAAGTATATGAACCCAATATGGCAACGAGTGTTAATAAAACAATTTACATTGTTCTATAAACCTTATTCTAGCTTAAAAAAGTTTGTTGTAACAAAAGATAATAGCACGTACTATTGTTGAAATAGAAAAAAAAATAATGTGGATAGTTATGAGTGTGTGTTTATGCTAGGATATAATGATTAGATAACAATTTAATGGCTTTTCGTAGGGTTTTGCCCTTTTAAATTTCTCATTTCAGTCGTAATTATGTGGGCATAATATCAGCGTCGAGTAGTTTCTCTTAAATATACTTAAATATGCTTTATATTCAGAAATGGAATAAATAAAATCCATAACGGTCTGCTCACGTTACACAATTGAAAGAAGATAGATTTGCTACGATCTTCTATTGACGCAAACATGTAAAACGTAATTGCTCATGTAAATACTTTACCACGTGCTTCTGCAATTTATAAAACAATTAAACAAGTAAACATGTGACAATTATTGCGATTGTTTGAAGGTAAATAAATGCGTGCAGAACAACACGTTTTACAGAGTGTACAATAGTTATATCTATTTTGTTGAATATTTAGACAATATAAATTGCGATAAAATGCAAACTATACGAACACTGTATAAAGATATTATAATAACGACATGGTCTTGTATCTGATTGAGACATCTAACAATGTGTCAAAAGTGTTGTAATGAAAATATTAAACATTTGATACTTACTTAATAGGCCATGCCCAGTTATTTGGAATTTCACCGTTAATGGAAGTTAAAAAAACATGTTATTTTTATCGGTTGGACCAAATTTTACTCACTCACTCCCTTGTGGGTGCTTGCTATTGTGTTATAATTATAGTTTCTTGCCTTTTTTATTTTTGTACATAACGAAGGATCAGAATATTCAGTAGTATTTTTGTGTAACATTATTCTAAAGCTAATATAAATAAACGTTATGTTCATTACTTATTAATATTCATTACTACATCTTCTCCAATCAGCTTTTTGTGTATTTTTGCTGTTTTATTGCACCTACTTGTCCGTTCATGAATCGTTTTAGTCAGAACGTCATTGTAAAATATTGTGTGGCAAGTGTAAATCTTTGCCCCAAACGTCAGCTTAAGAATATAACAATTGTGTATGTAAACATAGGTCATTCCAGCACACATATTTTTACAGATTGAGTATTTCCTAAACTGTAGAAAACTTCTCATTGTTACAATTGTGGCACAAAGTTCAAAATCAGACTTTAAACAAGGAAGTCATTAAATTCTGATTTATGCGTCTTGAAACAAACAATACAAGACATTAAGTATATACATTTGGGATAATATTTCCTGGAGTATAAAAATGTATTAGGTTAATCTGTATTAACCAATGGCGAGACACATTATTTATCAGGAACTAGGCTGGTCATTAAACCTTACAAGCTGACAATAATTGAAATTATCTATGTAAGCATATAAATCAAATTGGTACAATTTTCTACTTTTAACTGGTGTATTTAACTTATGGCCTCTTTTACAACGGTTGCTGGTAGCTTACCCTTGCTGTCATACGTTATTTCGATTAGTCCGATTCATGCAAAACATTTCACCTGACACCTTAAAGGAAACTTATCCATGTAGTTCAAACTGCATGTATTACCATGCTTACATGTTTATTATGAAAATAAGTTAATACATTAAAAGCATCATATCGGATGCCAAAAATTGCTTCATTCTAATGTATTTATCTGAACATTACATACGTGCATTCTTTTGCATATCTCAAATACGAGGTATTATGTTATCCGAGCTTAATCATTATTATTCTGCTGAGAGCTTTAGTATTGTATTCTATTCAGAAATCTCCCAAACCAAATAAATATGAGTTAACCAAGAAATACATATTGTCGCGTCAGCACGGCACGAGTCCATTGTAGAATATTCAGAGGGCTCAAATGTAGCGTATAAAAGTATAAAACTGCAAATACATTTCTGTTGTTATTTAATATAAGCTGTAGTTAGCATATCTTCTCTATGATAAGAATGTATTTTGCATAGCATTACGAATGGGAAGATTGTACGAGCTTTGATGGTTTTGCAAAAGGTTTATTTTAAAATGAAAGTATTTGTCAAACAAAACACACCGCAGTGATAATTCTTTTCAAAAGTAGCAGGTGATTACTCCATAATACTCTTTAGTACGGTGCAAATTAACTTGATGTTATTAACACATATAAGAAAACTATCACATTTTCAAGTGAGTTTTCCCCCTGATTTAATTAATTCGACATTTTATACTAAATGCTGAAATGTATTTTCAGCAACCGCTACTTTATTAAAAGAAGAAAAAGAGTTTCGATATGTATACATAAGCTTTACGGCTATTGAGTCGAACATGCGGGAAAATTACATTACAAGTCAAATTGAAAACTTATTTTAAAACACAAATCAATCATTCTGTCGATAGAAAGAAGTCAAAGTCAAAATTTGAAAAGTGGTTCTCAGACAGCCATACAGATTAATTGATATTTGCAAAATAAATGTAGATATATGTTTTGAATAAAACTTTCAAGTGTTCACGCAAGAAAAGTTGATAATAAATGTCCATTTTAAGTGTCAGGAATACTCTTAAAACCAGAACGATTACATTTGTCTTTTTTCCAGATAATTATCATTATCATTGTCGTATATAAACATTAATTTGCATGCTGGTTCTGATCTTTATGTTTTATGTCGCCAAGAAGCTTTAATGTTCTCTTGGCACATTATTTTACAGTTCCAGACTGAAATATCCGTAAGATTAGTCTTAACTTAAACATACAGAGGTAAATAACATAAACGTTATTAGCATTGTAAAGTTTTTGATGATTTTCTAATATGAATTCAGTGCAAAGTCGCCTTCTTCCAAACGGTTCATGCAACTCACTAATGATTGCTGATTACAAGATTTCCCATATAGTTTTGATTCATCGTCAGTGTCCTGAATCTTATTAATACTTATTCAGATTTTAACACCAACTAAACTAACATGGAACCCGAAATATTTGCTTTGAGATATAAGTAACCCTATTCTTGGAGTATCAGAAAAGACAGCAACGTGTTTAATAACTACTTCAATGCCCTTTGTAGAAAAGAAAATAACTTTTCAAATTAAACATGTTTTTATATTTTATTTAAATATTTATTTATTTAAGGTATGATCATCCTAATGTCTTACCTCTGCTTTATTCATTAATAAATAGGCTACAACTACTGTTAACCATTGGAACGTAGTACCGTGGATTTAAACCCCAGAAGGGACAATTTGTTTCTTTTCTTTTCTTTCTTTTAACATTATCTATGTATCAATCATATCCCTCTGGGAAGAAAAAAATATTAGATTATTATTATAGTTATTTATTGGTCTAAATAATGCTTAATCCAATATAAATAGGAACCTGATATTTTCAAAGCAAATAAAATAATAAAGTAGGCGGTGAATGTTTTTAATATTTTACAAGATCAACAAATATTCTTTTTTAAAAAATTGAAAAACTTTAAAATCAGGCACTCACTCATATGGGTAAATTTTAGTTTTTTTTTTTTATTAATAAAACTCCCTACGGAAGATGGCCAAGCACATGTTTAAAATTGGTGGGATAGGGTAACATTTTTATACATATTTCATAAATTTGAGCAGAAAAAAATAATATTTTGCTTAATGTGGATTATTTGTTTCCCACCAAAATTTGTCGGAAAACGTTTTTCGTTATGATGTTTTGTAAATTATTTTAATATATCCTTACTTTCTAAAAAAGGGCCCTCATAACATCCTAGCTTCAGTTCAGAAAAGTGGTCATAACTCGATGTTTATGTACTGTAAAGTTTGTTTAAATTTCGCATACGGGTGTACTTTGGGGTATATATCTGACCTATTTTGTCAATTCTCCAGTTCCTTATTATAGTGCATGTTAAGGTGGTCGGTCATACCTTAATACTTTCAGTTACAGTAAGGTTTATACGCTGTTTTTTATGTCTTGTTTATTCAATGTACTACGACAATTGAGCAGGATAAAACTAAAGGATCATGTTAAAAATGAAAACTGTTCAGCTTGTTTAAATGGATGGTGAAAATGTAAAGCGACGTCAGGTTTAGTAAGGTATTATTAAAAACGGTCTTTCATTAATATTTTCAATTTTATTTAACCAACCAGTGTTAAAAACACTTCTAGCTTATAATATCTATAGATAGTTATGACAATAAAACAACAGGTTAAAATAGATTATCTAAGAGTAACAATTATCAAAAATTCGTATGTATATTTGCATCGACACTACAAGTTCATAAACCTAGTCATCTCATTATCATTGTAATTCATACCACGGCGACAAATTATTCCTATAGCTTTACTTTGAAATAATGTAATAAGACACTTTATAATGGACTTTTTATCTTTGGTTAGCGTTAGCAGGAGATGAACAAATTAGCCTTTGTGCATCGTATATCAATCGTTGTCTGCATTTTGATTACGTTTATAGGAGACAAAATGAGGCATTCATTTGAGCCTTGGGTAAATGTGTTTTAATTTAAGGAAATCAAATTAGCGGGATATGTCCGAGAATTAGTAAGCATGACATAGAACACTTAAGATGTGTGGAAATTGAAATGCAACATGATTTCGTCTAGTTTTCATGACAAGATTAAATGCAATTCAATTAAGGTTTCAGTAAATAAAAAATGATTTTCCAGGCCTAAAGAATATACACATTTAATTTTGCATTCCGTGCATATTGTTGATCTTTATTATATTTGCGCTGCAAATAAGTAAAATGGTACGCATTACAATATATAAAAGCTAAAAGTTGCATTTAAGTGTTCCTATATGTCTACTTGATTTGTGTTTATTTGCCTGAAATAATGCACAGAAAACAACCTAAGGTCTTCCTCCGACAGTTAAGTTATACTGACCTATACTGTTTTGGTGTGACGTTAAACCAAGCAAACAAACAAACTTGATTCGTCCATTAGTACTTGCTGCATCATTTATCAGTACTGACTTGGTTTTATTCAGATATAACATGTATACACTGGATGTCAAACACATCTATTTTACGTCAAGACAGTGAATTAAAACGCTTTGCACTATCTTATCTGTTCTAAAACTTTTTATTTCTCCCTTTTTCACTTTCAAACATATCAAGAAAATAAAAGTCAGACGGTTGTTATCATTTTTTTATGTCAAACGTGTTATTTATGTTGTTAAGTCAATCATACAACTATTTAACTAAACACAGTCAGTCACTCAGTCACTTGAATTATTTGCACATTTACTGTGCATATGTTGAACATTTGAAAGTATGTCTAATTATTGGCTGATTTAATTGCAAAAATGTCATAAAACGTATCAAATTTTCGAATAGAAAAATGTGAAAAATGCAAATTAGAGTTGTCATATTTACAATTATTTTACAGTGAAAAAAATATGAGCTCTATTCGACATGATCAAACCTGACAAATAAATCCCGAATTCCCAAAAAGAACAACATTGATAAAAAAGAAAGTCTATTTCAGGACATATTAAACACAAAAAGTATGAAGCAGTTAGTGGCTATTCTTGTATTCAGTATTTCTCTACAGACATCGGGATTGTGCTACTGTCAACAAATATTTCAAGAGAAATTAAGAGAAAGAAAAAATTAACTTGATTTATTTAATTTATGTAATCAAAGATACTGAATATGAATGAATTTTATTCCCTGGTAAAGTCTGAAAGGAACCAATAGCTTACAATTTGTTATTATTTACAATGCAAAGCACAATGTACTAATAGTTTATGCCTACCTGGGCAAGTGTCGCGCAAAACGATGATTTTACCAAGCAATATAATTAAATTTACCAACGTAACCAAGGTATGACCATTAAGCCTCAGAAAGGCTTAAAGTATCATTTTTATTTGTTTATTTTTGGTATCTTGTTTGTTTATGGTATCTTGTTACAATTTCAAAAACTATAAATGTACTCGAACTATATTTTGCATTTTTATCTCTGTTAGCAATTGGTATAATTATAATAGTGAATGAAATTTGTGTATGGAAGTAGAAATACTACTTTGTTACCTTCATGTCACATTTCTGCATGGTCAGCGCTTCTTTTTTCCGATGTAAAACATCTTATAATTATGCTCTTGATCCATTATCTAAATACATGCTCGACATTTATAAAAAATGAAAGAAAGATAAAGATTTCTGAGACATTACGTGCCTTTAATAGCATTCAAACAAGTTTCCCCTCTAAATTTATGTTTTATTCATATAAAGATACAAATACTAAACTTTTCGGCTTGTGCATTTCCAATATACTTGAATATTTCTACTAAAAAATCCACCTAAAAATTAAAGTTGAAATGGAGGTTTTAACAATCGGATTCTGCTTGCGTATTTCTATATCAAACCACTTTTATGTAACCTTATTTGTTTCTCAAAAATTAGAACCCAACAAGTTAAAATTGCTTAAACTTTAATCATTATTTTTAAATGGCTTCAGCTTACCAATCTAATTCACTGTTAAAAAGGAGGACGTGAACCTTGCATTTGGTTTAATCAAGTGTCAAGTGCTGTGTGGCAGCTGTAAAAAGTTGTACTTCATTTCAGTGTTGTTATATTTTCTGGTCCTTCGGGATCATTGATGCCAGCACTATTAAGTGTTGAGAATTGAGTACGGCTCAAGCCGTTGCTAGGGGGCGTGAGGGATGTTGCACTTTTTCATTATCTCTCATGTACAGACTCAATCAAACTGAGTCTGCAATTCTTATGTAATGTTGTTGTGATTAATGCTTCCGAGGAATCACTTTATTTCCAGAATTTTGAATAGCTTAAAAAATCATGATACTTGTACGACGAAGTCGAAAATTATCAAGAATTTTTAATCAAGTTGAAAGAATTTAAGCTACGTGAAACTTATGAACTAGAAATGTTAAATAATAAAATCTGCTTGGATAAAAGTTCAAACGAAAGATATTTGAATCAACGCTATTTTTTTAAAGTTGACATCAATCAATACTTTGCAAAGCAAATATGGGAAAATAAGTTGTTTATTTATTGTAAAGTAAGATAAAGAGGAGTTTGAACATTTTTAAATGCAATTACCAGATTGAGCAACGGTCATCACTCAAAAATACTTCATATTTACATGAAACTGTTTGTCATGTAGATGTACACAATTTTAATGTGACTAAAAACAAAATATCTATCTTAAGATCAAACAATTATTTTTTTAATTACTATTGGACAACATCATTAGTGAATTAATGAAAAAGTTGTTTCCTTCATTGCATGCGGTGCTCTTTAATTACGGATTAAGAACGCTTAGGTGGCAATGTTTGTTTCTACCAGTTATTATCGCCCATTGTAAAAGCTTTATCGTAATCCGCTTGTATCACGAATTATTTTCCTAAAGAAAATATATAAATTGTTATGTCTGGTTCTTAAGATATCAATATCAGGGACAGAAGGCCACAATAAAAAAATATCATATTCGCCATTTCCGCAAGCAAATGTGATATGTTTTGCTCTTTTCCAAACGGCATAATGTATATTTTTTTGTAACACATTTTAACAATATTTACATAATTCTGTGCATAATTAAAATAGACCCTTATCTAAATCTAACTAAAAAGATCATTTAATTTATTTAAATCAACATATAATGGCTGAAGGTGGCTAAATATAAGTTCTTTGAGCAATTGAATATATACTAAGTATAGTCCTATTCATTTTGTTGGTCAATAGGTAAATTATTGCAGAGAAGGTGCTACGTATTTTAACGTTTTTCCTTAAGAAGGAACGTTTTATTATTTCGTAAAGTAACTACTAAAGTAACTTCCTAACTAAACTGTTTGATGACATGGAATATTCATTATCTGTGCTTCTATCAAATCAAAATGTACGATAGCCCGCGAATCAAGACGGTATGATAAATGCAAGACGGTATTCTACTTATATCATTAAGAGATTAAAGAATTTATTTTAAAAGAAAATTGTATTGAAATATTTATAATTGAACATTCCAAGAGATTTTAGTTACATGTATTACAATTAAGTACGAAAAATCAATTCCCATTCTGGTACTAACAGAATCAGACAATGGATTTTAGTTAAGAGTTAAAATGTAAAAACAAAACATTTTTGTGATGATAATATTGTCTGGTGAATCAAAAAATAGATTTCAATTTTTCTTCTCAAGGACACAAGGATAGTGCACAATACAGAATGTTCTCATTCTTTATTGTGTAGTAAAAACAAATTGTCGATACATATCTCAATAATTAAATTAAAGGATTTTAATAAGTAAATAACGGTTGTTTTGATATCTTGTTTATACAATGTTGGAAAACACTTGTTGAGAATTCAACACCTGACAAGTTTTTGTTTTAAAAATAAAGCAAAACAAAATACAAATGTTATGGTATGAATGTGTTATGTGATTATACTTTTATTATTGTGCTCAATATGTTGGATCGGACAACGTTTTGATGTGACAAATTATAATCTTAAACATCGGCTGCTTGAGGGACTGGAAAGTAAACGTCCTAATCCGCCAACCAAGTACAAATCTGAATAACAGAAGGTCACAATAAATTGACTAAACATGTAGTAAACAAAATGTTTTGTTTGTAAAAAATAAACTAATGTTACCAACGTCTATTTAACAAATTAAATCTCTAATAGGCAATTTTTACCCGATAAGTCGTATATTTGAAACCTTATCAAATAGAAAATTATCTAGGACTTACAATATATCAAAAATGTTTACAGAATAATACAACTTTTATAGACACATAGATACTCATTATCATTACTTAAATACCAAGTCTGTAATATAACATTTTACAGTTTAAAACTATTAAAAAGACACATGTCTGTAAATATTGTACAATAATTGTTGGTAGTGTTATGCAAAGGAGGGTATTCTAAATCTGAAATAGCGGCTCTCATTTCTTTATTTTTTCTATTTAATTTTTTATTCGAAACTATTATTTCAGATTTATACACATGATGGAAATCATTATGATCTCGATATACATACAATTTCAAGAAACTTCAGTGAAGCATTCACAGATATGTCTTACAGGTATCACTAAACTATACACAGACACAAAAATATTGTGTCTGTTACTTTATTCATAATGTTTTTTTAAACTTTTAATACATTCATTACATCATTACTTTACAACCATTGCTCAATACTTGTTGATTTAGGAAGTGATTCGGGAGTGAGTCTAGATAAACTGATAGCTTCCTACACAGTCGAACTTAAGATATTTTTTATAACTTAACATGCTCTTAAACCAATATTAAAACGTTATTCAACTTATGTTGTCTCTTTTTCTTTTAATAACTATATGTACCTTTTAGCTTTTACTTGAAATTGGCATACACATGTGCACTATATTTTGCAATTGTGACCGACATTAAAAGACATTCAAATAAGCCTATAGTTATTTAGATATGAGCATGTTCATGATATGATTCAGGTTGTCAATTAGCACAACAAGAGATTAAACCTCCAAAGAAAATCCATTATTCTGACTTATGTCATAGGTTACATCTAGTCTGATAAGCAAAATATAAAAGAATTCAAACGGTTTCTTGAGACTAAATGTTTTAATGACCTAAATGTTTTTATTTGTTAAGTTATGTCAGAAAGCATCTCGAAATTCCAAGTCATCCTATCTGTGATGCTCAGAAAGAAGTTAATATCTTAAGAAATGCAGACTCATTTTGTTAATTATACATTATTTTGTTGGCAAAAAGAAGTGATTACCGACCGAGTGCTTTAAGGATTATCTTTCTTTTCTTTTTTGTCGTTGTTATAGTATTTATGTCAGTTATCGGAGGATATGTAAATAATTGTGTATGTTAGAAAGACATATCAATCAAATGAGTTGAGAAAATGTTTGTCCTTGTTCTCAATGCATACGTCTATCAAAGATAAGTTGGTGCATATATTTTTTTATGAAAAATTGGTTTAAAGTTTGGAGAAATACAAAGAAAATTTCGTTAATCTGATACCTTTATAGATAGTTAAATGGCATATACTTTGACTGTATAAATAATCGCCATATAAATAAGTTTTCAAATATGTTCATAAAATGTAGCAACCACAAAACTACAAATAATGTTTTAAGGATGTCATGTTAGACGTAGCTAAAATAATGCTTAAATTAGGTTAGCTTCTTTCCATTATGAAGGCCTTTTTTTCCGAGAAAACGAGAAACTTAATGAAGTTATATCTCTCATAACAGATTTCCTCTTTATCAGATTTATCAATAATCATTAAGCACACTCGTCATATAATTATAAATGACACGTCACTGTCTTCTTCAGAAAAGGGAAAACTAATGACTATGTATTACATAAGTCGTATAATTATGTCTAACTGAGTATTACATTTTCGTGATGTAATGTTTAAGTAGCTGATGGCAATATGGAAAACTGAGAAACGCTTAAGGTAGTATGTTGAATAGTAGTTTAATTTATAAAATGATACCGACTGAAAGCTTATATCAAATACAAATGCAACTTTTGAACCCTACTACAAATTGTACAGAACAATGAATTCGAACCATGCTGCAATATCATTATAAGTTATAAATCGAGTGAAATCATTTTCTATTATAAACCGTGTTTCATTAACGATAGAGACTCTATCATTTTCAGTACGAATTTTTCAGCTAATCACTCAGAAGTATCGTACATAAGCAGTTATATAAATACAGAACAAATGAGTTTAGTTAAGTATCGTACATAAACAGTGTTATATAAATACAGAACAAATGAGTTTAGTTAACACAATAATGAATTTAAGTTTACAGTTGAACGATTAACATAATCGTAGTCAGACCTTTAATGTTACGAACGCATTTGCTATTAAATATAGTAAGTTATATTAAGGTGTAAACTGTATGCAAATCAACTATGTTCAGGTTTCCGTTTGTATATAAAATTGCTAATTATAACTGATAGAGTTGTAGGTATTCGACTTCCCTTAAGCATTGTTTTGTCTCATATTTGCACAATATATTTTAAACGGATGCTTAACGTGACTGAAGTACATTTGGTATTATAATGACATTGCATTAAAACCATTATAAGTTTATGAACCAAATATGGCAACGAGTGTTAATAAAACAATTTACATTGTTCTATAAACCTTATTCTAGCTTTGTTGTAACAAAAGATAATAGTACGTACTATTGATGAAATAGAAATAAAATAATGATAGTTATCAGTGTGTTTTTATGCTAGGATACAATTAAATGTACTTTTCGTAGGTTTTTGCCCTTTTAAATTTCTCATTTCAGTCGTAATTATGTGGGCATAATATCAGCGTCGAGTAGTTTCTCTTAAATATACTTAAATATGCTTTATATTCAGAAATGAAATTAATAAAATTCATAACTGTTTGCTCACGTTACACAATTGAACGAAGATCGATTTGCTACGATTGTCTATTGACGCAAACAATGTCATGTAAAACGTAATTGCTCATGTAAATACTTTATCTCTTGCTTCTGCAATTTATAAAACAATTAAACAAGTAAACATGTGACAATAATTGCGATTGTTTGAAGGTAAATAAATGCGTTCAGAACAACACGTTTTACAAAGTGTACAATAGTTATATCTATTTTGTTGAATATTTAGACAATATAAATTGCGATAAAATGCAAACTATACGAACACTGTATAAAGATATTATAATAACGACATGGTCTTTTATCTGATTGAGACATCTAACAATGTGTCAAAAGTGTTGTAATGAAAATATTAAACATTTGATACTTACTTAATAGGCCATGCCAAGTTATTTGGAATTTCACCGTTAATGGAAGTTAAAAAAACATGTTATTTTTATCGGTTGGACCAAATTTTACTCACTCACTCCCTTTTGGGTGCTTGCTATTGTGTTATAATTATAGTTTCTTGCCTTTTTTATTTTTGTACATAACGAAGGATCAGAATATTCAGTAGTATTTTTGTGTAACATTATTCTAAAGCTAATATAAATAAACGTTATGTTCATTACTTATTAATATTCATTACTACATCTTCTCCAATCAGCTTTTTGTGTATTTTTGCCGTTTTATTGCACCTACTTGTCCGTTCATGAATCGTTTTAGTCAGAACGTCATTGTAAAATATTGTGTGGCAAGTGTAAATCTTTGCCCCAAACGTCAGCTTAAGAATATTACAATTGTGTATGTAAACATAGGTCATTCCAGCACACATATTTTTACAGATTGAGTATTTCCTAAACTGTAGAAAACTTCTCATTGTTACTGTCTCATTGTTGTGAAAATCAGTTGGTACTGACAATATCTTAAATGAGTATATCAAATCTACAAGTCATAAATTATTACCTATATATGCCAGCCTCTTTAATCTTATCTTAGATACTGGTTTAATACCCTCTAAATGGACAGAGGGCATAATAATCCCAATTTACAAAAATAAAGGAGATTCAAAGTCACCTGTGAACTACAGGCCAATAACCTTACTAAGCTGTGTTAGCAAACTTTTTACTAGTGTTTTAAATATCAGACTTAACTCATTCTTAGAATCAAACAATATTCTAAATGAAAACCAAGCTGGTTTCCGGAAAAAATATTCTACTTTAGATCACATATTTAGCCTTAATTGTTTATCTGAAATTCTAAAAAAGTCAAAAAAGAAACTTTTCTGCTTATTTGTTGATTTTTCTAAGGCTTTCGATTCAGTATGGAGAGTTGGTCTGTGGAAAAAATTACTTGAAAACAATATAAATGGAAATTTTTTTTGCGTTATTAAAAATATGTACTCCAGTATTAAATCTTGTGTTTCTCAAAATGGAGTACAATCTCCTTTTTTTGCATGTAACTGTGGAGTACGCCAAGGCGAGAATCTTTCACCGGTTTTATTTTCACTTTTTCTAAATGATTTAGAAAACTACCTCTTAGAAAAAGGGAATTCCGGAATAACTCTTGAAAATGATCTTAACTTTGAGAATCTTTTAAAAATCTTAATCCTTCTCTATGCAGATGACACTGTTATACTGTCTGATAATGCAAAACAACTCCAGGAATGTATAAATGACTTTGTTGAATATTGTGAACATTGGAAATTGAATATAAACATTGACAAAACAAAAGTAATAGTATTTGGAAATAGAAATAACAACTTCACTTTTAAAATAGGCAATTCAAGTTTAGAAATAGTAAATAACTACAAATACCTGGGAACACTTTTTGCTAAATCAGGAAGCTTTTTACATACAAGAAAACATCTAGCACAGCAAGCCAAGAAAGCACTTCATTTACTTTACAAAAGAATTTATAACCTTAACCTCCCAATAGACCTAATTTTCAAACTTTTTGACCATACAGTATTACCAATTTTAACCTATTCATGTGAAATTTGGGGATATGAAAACTGTAACTTACTCGAAAAAATTCATACTGAATTTATACGTAAAATTCTACATCTTAGAAAAAGTACCCCATTGTATATGCTTTACGCAGAGTCTGGTAGATATCCTTTGGAAATAACAATAAAATACAGAATGATAGGTTTCTGGAATAGACTAATTACGGGAAAACAAAACAAAATTGCATACAGATTATATCAGTATACTCACAACTTAAATTTAAATTCAAAATGGCTAAATAAGATAAAATCAATTTTAGTTGAATCAGGACGTAATGACTTTTGGATACATCAAAACCAGATTGAATCTAAAAATATCAAAACTATCATAAAACAAACTCTTCTAGACCAAAACATCCAAAATTGGCATGCATCTCTAAATAACTCTAGCAAAGGTAGGAACTATTCACTAATTAAAAGCAATATAAATTTGGACAACCACCTTCTTAAACTTAACAAACAAGACTTCATTACCTTAATAAAATTTAGGACAGGCAACCATCATTTCCCTATAGAAACTGGAAGATGGAATGGAATAGATGACATATGCGATGAATATCATTATTTGTTAAAATGCCCGTTCTTTGAGCAAAACAGGAAAAACCTAATCAAACAATATTACTATAGAAGACCAAACATGCTAAAATTCAAAGAATTATTGACAAATACCTCCATAAATATGCTGCAAAGAACATGTAAATTTATAAGAATACTTTTAAATGAAATTAAGTAAATAAAAATTACATTTAAAAATAACAAATATATAAACAAATAAATAAGTAGATTTAAAAAAGGTAAAATAGATAAATAATTTATTATAAATAAAAAATAACTTAGATTCTGCATGAGTACATTCCTAGTACTGTACTGTAAGGTACAGAATAAATAAATAAATGGTATAATAAGTAGATATAACAAATTTCTTTTTGTTAGAATCTTTCAAATTTGTGCTTCATCCATGTTTGAGCATTTATTAAATATATAAACATGATAGAAGAGTCCAATGATTAGTACAGATATAATGCATGTGCACCAGTTCTGTTCACAATCTGTATACATTTTAATATTTATACATGTATATCAGTATATGTACAGTATGCCAATGTCTAATTTCTTATTTGTTTTTGTTTGTTTTTGTTTTCCTAAGTCGTTTTATCATTGGAATACATGCAATCAAGCCAAGATTTGAACTCTTCTGTCTTTACAAAATGTAGGCCTACTTAGAAAATGAACTTTCTCACCTTAAACCACATGCTAAGTAAATCCATTCCTGCTTCGATTAAAATCCCACTGAACAGTTGAATAGCAATATATTTTTGTTCACCCTCAACATCTATCGTTAATTTAATTATAATTGAACTTTCAATACTATGTACAGTAGAATTTTAACTGTACACTATCATTCAATAATAACTTCCATTTTGTGTATTGATTGACCTAATTTGTGCACAAACTTTTTTAACGGGACCTCGCAACAGTGCCCGTATGTAAACAATGACGTATCATTTACCACCTTCGCATTTCTATAGTCTGTTTCAAACTGGCATCGAGACACAAATACTTTTTTTTTGCGCGTGTGTATCTACCCCCTTCAGGCGGTAGCTGTTTGTTTGTTGTTTTTCTTTTCTTTTTTCATCTCTCATTTTCCCATGATAATGATTATAATTAATTTTCCTCTTACAAATATCTTAAAAATATTTTTGAACTGTGTAGAAATTTATTGAATAAAACCATGTCATGTGTTAAATTAACAAATATTCACTACTGTTATGTATACTCATGTGTTATATTGTATGTAACTTGAGTTAATAAAGATATGTTCTGTTCTGTTCTGTTCTGTACAATTGTGGCACAAAGTTCAAAATCAGACTTTAAACAAGGAAGTCATTAAACTCTGATTTATGCGTCACAAGACATTCAGTATATACATTTGGGATAATATTTCCTGGAGTATAAAAATGTAATAGGTTAATCTGTATTAACCAATGGCGAGACACATTATTTATCAGGAACTAGGCTGGTCATTAAACCTTACAAGCTGACAATAATTGCAATTATCTATGTAAGCATATAAATCAAATTGGTACAATTTTCTACTTTTAACTGGTGTATTTAACTTATGGCCTCTTTTACAACGGTTGCTGGTAGCTTACCCTTGCTGTCATACGTTATTTCGATTAGTCCGATTCATGCAAAACATTTCACCTAACACATTAAAGGAAAGTTCTCAATGTATAGTTAAAACGACATGTATTACCAAAGTTACATGTTTATTATGAAAAATATGTTAATATATTAATAGCATCATATCGGAAGCCAAAAAAATGCCTTAAATTCTTACTTCATTCTTTAAGTTAGTCAATTGTTCTAATGTATTTATCTGAACATCACATACGTGCACTCTTTTGCATATCTCAAAAGACGAGGTATTATGTGATCCGATCTTAATCATAATTATTCTGCTGAGAGCCTTAGTATTGTAATCTATTAAAAATCTACCGAACCAAAATAATAAGATTTTACTTAGAAAGACATATTGTCGTTTCAGCTTGGCATCAGTTCATTGTAGAATATTCAAAGAGCTCAAATGTAGCGTATGAAACTGCAAATACATTTCTTGTATGCTTTCAGTGTCGTTATGTATAAGTTAATGCTGTAATTTGCATATCGTTCTCCAGGATAAGAAATTGTATTTTACATAGCATTTCGAATGGAAATGTTGCATGAGCCTCGATGGTTTTGCAAAAGATTTATTTTACAATAAAAGTATTTGTCAAACTAAACACACCGCAGTGATAATTCTTTTCAAAAGTGGCAGGTGATTACTCCATTATACTCTTTATGAAGGTGTAAATTAACTTGATGTTATTAACACATATAAGAAAACTATCACATTTTCAAGTGAGTTTTTTCCCCTGATTTAATTAATTCGACATTTTATACTAAATGCTGAAATGTATTTTCAGCAACCGCTACTTTATTAAAAGAAGAAAAAGAGTTTCGATATGTATACATAAGCTTTACGGCTATTGAGTCGAACATGCGGGAAAATTACATTACAAGTCAAATTGAAAACTTATTTTAAAACACAAATCAATCATTCTGTCGATAGAAAGAAGTCAAAGTCAAAATTTGAAAAGTGGTTCTCTGACAGCCATACAGATTAATTGATATTTGCAAAATAAATATAGATATATGTTTTTAATAAAACTTTCAAGTGTTCACGCAAGAAAAGTTGATAATAAATGTCCATTTTAGGTGTCAGGAATACTCTTAAAACCAGAACGATTACATTTGTCTTTTTTCCAGATAATTATCATTATCATTGTCGTATATAAACATTAATTTGCATGCTGGTTCTGATCTTTATGTTTTATGTCGCCAAGAAGCTTTAATGTTCTCTTGGCACATTATTTTACAGTTCCAGACTGAAATATCCGTAAGATTAGTCTTAACTTAAACATACAGAGGTAAATAACATAAACGTTATTAGCATTGTAAAGTTTTTGATGATTTTCTAATATGAATTCAGTGCAAAGTCGCCTTCTTCCAAACGGTTCATGCAACTCACTAATGATTGCTGATTACAATATTTCTCATATAGTATTGATTCATCGTCAGTGTCCTGAATCTTATTAATACTTATTCAGATTTTAACACCATCTAAACTAACATGGAACCCGAAATATTTGCTTTGAGATATATGTAACCCTATTCTTGGAGTATCAGAAAAGACAGCAACGTGTTAAATAACTACTTCAATGCCCTTTGTAGAAAAGAAAATAACTTTTCAAATTAAACATGTTTTTATATTTTATTTAAATATTTATTTATTTAAGGTATGATCATCCTAATGTCTAACCTCTGCTTTATTTATTAATAAATAGGCTACAACTACTGTTAACCATTGAAACTTAGTACCGTGGATTTAAACCCCAGAAGGGACAATTTTTTTCTTTTCTTTTCTTTCTTTTAACATTATCTATGTATCAATCATATCCCTCTGGGAAGAAAAAAATATTAGATTATTATAGTTATTTATTGGTCTAAATAATGCTTAATCCAATATAAATATGAACCTAATATTTTCAAAGCAAGTAAGATAATAAAGTAGGCGGTGAATGTATTTAATATTTTACAAGATCAACAAATATTTTTTTTCAAAAAGTTAAAAAACTTTAAAAACAGGCACTCACTCACAAGGGTAAATTTTAGGGTTTTTTTATATTAATTAAACTCCCTACGGAAGATGGCCAAGCACGTGTTTACAATTAATGGGATAGGGTAACATTTTATACATATTTCATAAATTTGAGCAGAACAAAACAACATTTTGCTTAATGTGGATTATTTGTTTCCCACCAAAATTTTTCGGAAAACGTTTTTCGTTATGATGTTTTGTAAATTATTTTAATATGTCTTTATTTTCTAAAAAAGGGCCCTCAAAACATCATAGCTTCAGTTCAGAAAAGTGGTCATAACTCGATGTTTATGTACGGTAAAGTTTGTTTAAATTTCGCATACGGGTGTACTTTGGGATATATATCTGACCTATTTTGTCAATTCTCCAGTTCCTTATTATAGTGCATGTTAATGTGGTCGGTCATACCTTAATACTTTCAGTTACAGCAAGGTTTATACGCTGTTTTTTATGTCTTGTTTATTAAATGTACCACGACAATTGAGCAGGATAAAACTAAAGGATCATGTTAAAAATGAAAACTGTTCAGCTTGTTTTTAATGGATGGTGAAAATGTAAAGCGACGTCAGGTTTAGTAAGGTATTAAAATCGGTCTTTCATTAATATTTTCAATTTTATTTAAATTAACCAACCAGTGTTAAAAACACTTCTAGCTTATAATATCTATAGATAGTTATGACACAATAAAACTACAGGTTAAAATAGATTATCTTAGAATAACAATTATTAAAAATTCGTTTGTATGTTTGCTTTTTCAAGAGCATCGACACTACAAGTTCATAAACCTAGTCATCTCATTATCACTGTAATTCATACCACGGCGAATTAATCCTATAGCTTTACTTTGAAAAAATGTAATAAGACACTTTATAATGGACTTTTATCTTTGGTTAGCGTTAGCAGGAGATGAACAAATTAGCCTTTGTGCATCGTATGTCAATCGTTGTCTGCATTTTGATTACGTTTATAGGAGACAAAATGAGGCATTCATTTGAGCCTTGGGTAAATGTGTTTTAGTTTAAGGAAATCAAATTAGCGGGATATGTCCGAGAATTAGTAAGCATGACATAGAACACTTAAGATGTGCGGAAATTGAAATTCAACATGATTTCGTCTAGTTTTCATAACAAGATTAAATGCAATTCAATTAAGGTTTCAGTAAATAGAAAATGATTTTCCAGGCCTAAAGAATATACACATTTAATTTTGCATTCCGTACATATTGTTGATCTTTATTATATTTGCGCTGCAAATAAGTAAAATGGTACGCATTACAATATATAAAAGCTGAAAGTTGCATTAAAGTGTTCCTATATGTCTACTTTATTTGTGTTTATTTGCCTGAAATAATGCACAGAAAACAACCTAAGGTCTTCCTCCGACAGTTAAGCTTGAACGTCGTTATACTGACCTATACTGTTTTGGTGTGACGTTAAACCAAGCAAACAAACAAACTTGATTCGTCCATTAGTACTTGCTGCATCATTTATCAGTACTGACTTGGTTTTATTCAGATATAACATGTATACACTGGATGTCAAACACATCAATTTTACGTCAAGACAGTGAATTAAAACGCTTTACACTATCTTATCTGTTCCAAATCTTTTTATTTCTCCCTTTTTCATTTTCAAACATATCAAGAAAATAAAAGACATTCTTTCAGACGGTTGTTATCATCATTTTATGACACACGTGTTATTCATGTTGTTAAGTCAATCATACAACTATTTAATTAAACACATTCACTTAAATTGATTGCACATTTACTGTGCATATGTTGTACATTTTAAAGTGTGTCTGATTATTGGCTGATTTAATTGCAAAAATGTCATAAAAACGTATCAACTTTTTGAATTTAAAAATGTGAAAATGCAAATTAGAGTTGTCATATTTACAATTATTATACAATGAAAAAAATGAGCTCTATTCGACATGATCAAACCAGACAAATAAATCCCGAATTCCCAAAAAGAACAGGATAGTCTATTTCAGGACAAATTAAACACAAAAAGTATGAAGCAGTTAGTGGCTATTCTTGTATTCAGTATTTCTCTACAGACATCGGGACTGTGCTACTGTCATCAAATATTTGATTTCAAGAGAAATGAAGAGAAAGAAAAATTAATTTGATTTATTTATTTTATGTAATCAAAGATACTGAATAATTAAAGTATAATGAATGAATTTTATTCCCTGGTAAAGTGTGAAAGGAACCAATACTTTACAATGGGTTATTATTTACAATGCAAAGCACAATGTACTAATAGTTTATGCCTATCTGGGCAAGTGTCGCGCACTTATTATTTAAGTAAACAAACTTAACCTTAAGCAAAACGATGATTTTAGCAAGCAATATAAGTAAATTTACCAACGTTTCCAAGGTATGACCATTAAGCCTCAGAAATGCTTAAAGTATCATTTTTATTTGTTTATTTTGGGTATGTTGTTTATTTATTGTATCTTGTTACAGTTTCAAAAAATATAAATGAACTCGAACTATCTTTTGCATCTTTATCTCTGTTAGCAATTGGTATAATTATAATAGTGAATGAAAATTGTGTATGAAAGTAGAAAATACTACTTTGTTACCTTCATGTCACATTTCTGCATGGTCAGCGCTACTTTTTTCCGATGTAAAACATCTTATAATTATGCTCTTGATCCATTATTTAAACACATGCTCCACATTTCTAAAAAATGAGAAAAAAAAATAGATTTCTCAGACATTATGTGCCTATAATAGCATTCAAACAAGTTTCCTCCCTAAATTTATGTTTTATTCATATAAAGATACAAATACTAAACTTTTAGGCTTGTGCATTTCCAATATACTTGGATATTTCTACTAAAAAAATCCACCTAAAAATTAAAGTTGAAATGGAGGTTTTAACAATCGGATTCTGCTTGCGTATTTCTATATCAAACCACTTTTATGTAACCTTATTTGATTCTCGAAAATTAGAACCAAACAAGTTAAAATTGCTACACTTTAATCATTAGTTTTAAATGGCTTCCGCTAAACAATCTAAATCACTGTTAAAAAGGAGGATGTGAACCTTGCATTTGGTTTAATCAAAACTTGAATAGCTTAAAAAATCATGATACTTGTACGACAAGGTCGGACACTATTAAGACTTTTTAATCAAGTTGAAAGAGTTTAAGCTTCGTGAAACTTATGAACTAGAAATGTCAAATAATCAAAACTGCTTGGATACAAGTTCAAACGAAAGATTTTTGAATCAACGCTATTTTATAGAAGTTGACATCAATCAATACTTTGCAAAGCAAATATGGGAAAATAAGTGTTTTATTTATTGTAAAATAAGATAAAGAGGAGTTTGAACATTTCTAAATGCAATTACAAGATTGAGCAACGGTCATCACCCAAAAATACTTCATATTTACATGCAACTGTTCGTCATGTAGATGTACACAATTTTAATGTGACTAAAAACAAAATATCTATCTTAAGATCAAACAATTATTTCTTTAATTACTATTGGACAACATCATTAGTGAATTAATGAAAAAGTTGTTTCCTTCATTGCATGCGGTGCTCTTTTATTACGGATTAGGAACGCTTAGATGGCAATGTTTGTTTCTACCAGTTATTATCGCCCATGGTAAAAGCTTTATCGTAATCCGCTTGTACCACGAATTATTTTCCAAAAGAAAATATATAAATCGTTATGTCTGGTTCTTTAGATATCAGTTTCAGGGACAGAAGGTCACAATAAAAAATTATCATATTCGCCATTTCCGCAAGCAATTGTGATATGTTTTGTTTTTTTTCAAAACGGCATAATGTATAATTTTTTTTGTAACACATTTTAACCATATTCACATGATTCTGTGCGTTATTAAAATAGACCCTGATTTAAATCTAACTAAAAAGATAATCTAATTTATTTAAATCAACATAATTATAATGGCTGAAGATGGCTAAATATAAGTTCAAGAGCAACTGAATATATACTAGTAAGTATAGTCCTATTCATTTTGTTGGTCAATATGTAAATAAATTATTGCATAGAAGGTGTTACGTATTTTAACGTTTTTCCTTAAGAAGGAACGTTTTATTATTTCGTAAAGTAATCCTAACTAAACTGTTAGATGACATGGAATATTCATTATCTGTGCTTCTATCAAATCAAAATGTACGATAGCCCGCGAATCAAGACGGTATGATAAATGCAAGATGGTATTCGACTTATATCATTAAGAGATTAAAGAATTTATTTTCAAAGAATATTGTATTGAAATATTTATAATTGAACATTCCAAGAGATTTTAGTTACATGTATTACAATTAAGTACGAACAATCAATTCCCATTCTGGTACTAACAGAATCAGACAAATGTGGTATTACTATGGTAGCAATTTTAAGAAATTACGTAAATATACATAATTTAACGTTTAAATTATTATTTTACAACAAGTAAATTATGTTGCAATCGAAGTTTATTTAAATACAAAAGACTGACATGTACAAAGTTCAATATTCAAATTTTATTAAGAAATCGAAAAATGATTGCCTTTGGCAATACATACAAAAACTTTCTGATCTTGAAATTCAACACATATAAAACAAGATGCATAACTATGCAAATATTTCATGCACCTGTATTCTGATATAAGCCTAGCAATGTGGTAAAAATCATATAACATAAATGTCGTATGTTATCATTTGTTCCATGGTATAAGATCGTAACACTGCATTAGACATAAATTTCTTTAAGCTGTTTGATTGCAGATAAAAATATAGTAACATATTCCTCAACTGTTAATCTTTTTAATGTAGCTTTGTGACCTGGAATAGAAAAACAAATGTTTTGAGCATATAAGTAAAATAAAAGAAACGGTAAAACATTGTAGGTTTTATTATCCATGGTTTTGTTGCACTCATTTAAACTTATTATCTAAATTTGAATCATTCATATCATGTAATTAAGATGTGGCAAACAACAGGCATAAACAAGAAATATAATTGTCATGGCATTAACTACACGTATAAAAGAAATTAAACAAAAAGTAAGCACTTAGAAATACAAATAGCCCCAAACAAATCATAAACAAATGAGATATTATTTCGTTAAACCACCCACATCCCTAATTAAAACACGAACATTTTCTTTATTTATTATTTACAGACACATTAATAAGTTAATAAAAATAACAAGTGTCATTGTTAAACATTCATTAGATATACAAAATAAATGTAATGTATTATTGCAGCATTGGAATTTGAAGATACAGAGCTTACATGAAATACATTTCCGTTACTAAGCACAAAAATAAATCAAAGGAATAATAAATAAAAGTAATAAAATCATGTATGTAGCAGCTGTGAAATATCGGAATCAAAAATGTTAACGATGGAGTTGGTTCTAGGGATTGAGAGATGCTGCATTTTTCACAATGTTTCGAGAACAGACAAAATCAAACTAAGTGTGCAATTTCAATTTAATTATTGATGTCGTTGCTCTCGAGAGATCTTCCTTTTTCCACATTTTTATTTTACGACCATCGTGATCTGGAACATATTTGAAATAAAGCCATGTCTTACAAAGCGAAAAAGCGTCGAATGAGATTTAAAACATTATTGAGTAAAATCCATAAGAGCGAAATGCAACTAATAGATCAAGAAACCAGGTCCCTTTTATTTTATACCTACTCGTATTAGACCATATATTCAACCGTCATAGAAAGATCTGGAAAAAAGTGATCCCTCGGATGCCATAACTGGATCAAAGTCATACACGATTAGGTATGTGTTTATTTCTTACTGGTCGTATTTTTGCATCACACATGCCTAGCACGTATACAATTTTCATAAGACTTTTAGTGTAAAATACAAATCTGATAATGATAATAGAAATAACTATCGAACTATTAAACTTTAAGTTAATTCACGATAAATTTTAGAAAATAAGTTTTCTCTATCATTTTTAGAGTGACATTAATACGTGTTTAAATAGATCATAATTAGTCTCATTTACGAATATACTAGAAAATTGTATCAGTAAATGTAAATTATTAACCGTTTTTAGCTTAATCAATGTGTTCTTGTTTTTTGTAATCAATTATACAGTTTCTTATTCGAGGTTTTATGGGACTTAGTCTTTCGAAATGAGCATCATGGTTATAAATATGCTCTATCATGGCCATAGTTCATGTTGGTAATATTTATTTTTGCATGCCATTCTAGAAATAGAGATTATATTTATTTATCTCTCAGCAATTTCAATGACATGTAAAGAAAATGATATGTAATAATTATGATACAAAAAAATGATACCAATTAAATGTCATGAATTTCCAGAATGAAAAAAATGAAAAAATTCATATAATTATATAAAGAGACGAAATATTATAATAGTAGAAATTTCATATAGAAAGAAAACATACTTATTTTGGTTACTTAAATTTTATTCTGCTTTAACTATTTGTTTGAAAGTCCTTTATCCCATTGTAAAGATAGAAGACAGTATTGTACGAGTATTCTCTATTACTTTGAAGTTAGTGATGTGGATTTGTGGATAACATAGATCGAAAAATGGGACATTTTACAAAATAGAAATAACAAAAACATCAACTGATATTACGATAGATATCCTAAATTATGTTATAATATGCTATTATATTATGATACAATAGGTAGGAAAAATTGGGTTTCAGATATCAGAAAAAATTTATTTAGTAATGGTTTTGGCTATATTTGGGAAAACCAAAATGAAACTATTAATGATGATTTTTTGAATCTGTATGTCAATAGACTAAAAGATCAATATCTACAAAATTGGAATGCCAAATGTATGCTTAATAAGAAATTGACATATTATTCATAATATAAAACAAAATTTACAGTTGAATATTATGTACATGTCCTAGATATTGTCAAATTTCGAAAATGTTTTGCTTCTTTTAGATGCTCTGTTCACAATCTTCTTATTGAAACAGGTAGACATTATGTCTTAAGTAGAGAAGAACGTATATGTCCTTATTGTGAAACTTCAATAGAGGACGAGATCCATTTTATGTTAATCTGTCCTCTAAATAATGATATACGCTGCCAATATATTTCGGAAAATTACAGGATGCTACCAACACTTGTTAAATTTTATTCATTAATGTCTAACGAAAATGAAATGAGAAACACTGCAATGTATTTGTTCTATGCATTAGATAAAAGACAAGGTTTCTTAGATATTTTTCAATGAATACTGAAATATTGTTAGTTTTGTATTTAATCATGTCTGTATCACTCACTGTTTATGTATGTATTTATATATATATATATGTTGTAAATGTTTATGGGCCGGAGGCCTAAAGACTTATCAATAAAAAAAATCTTGAAATTATTGTCAGGAGTGAAAATATATTTTGCAATTGGGTAAATCGGAGAGTTACTATTGAGCATGCCGGGTAAATTATGAAAACAGTAGATTCATATTGTTTTCTCTGACAATAGTCCGGCACAGTTAAAAATTTATAATGTTATATCTTACGAAAAAAAAATGTAACAATGAAAATATATTGTTTCCATAATCTTGTGAATGAGTCTCGAAAAAGTTGTAAATGTAGAATTTCTCTGTTATTTATTCTCATTATTATAATGTTCCGGAACGAAATATTATGCTCCTATTTTAAGTAGGGGTTTAGCCGTTTATGAATGATTTCATACGTGCACATTTAGTTTTTTAAAGCAATTTACTACCATATTTCGCACATCAATGCATTGTGTGAGAAATCTCGTTTCAAACAAGAAAGAAAGTGCAGCAGATAAATAGCTTTAAACACTTAGTCAATAATAACAATATCTTTGGGGATAAAGAAAAAAATATATAAAGCCTACACTTAAAGCAGAGTAATCGAGATTTTGCATTTATTTATAATATATAATATTACAAAATCGTAAAAGTATGTCATCCATCAGTTTCTATAATAATATGCACTATTTAAGGTAAAGTACAAGGAAATTCAATGGAGTCATAGGACCAATTGGTAACAAAATTTATTTTATAATGTCGTTTACAATAGTGCATTTTAAATGAAATAGTTTTCTGACAAACATCAACTTCTAATCACTAATTAGAAATCAGGCATTGTTTTGGAGGCTAATTTATAACATGTCTGTAAGTTCCATCCTAAGACGACATTATTAGTCTTTATCAAGCAGTAAATGGAGACAATGAAGTACCACTTGGAAAAGACAACCTGAAAAAAAACACATTTATTTTGCTTTTATAATTGGTTCATTACAAACAAATAATATCATTACAATGAAAAACGTATTACATTTTAAGATATCTTGAAAAAGGATTAAACAAGAAATGCTTAAGATTCACAAACGAGACTGACACCACTTCCACATTTATGTATCTTGTGAAATTGCATACATATGCAGAAATACACTTAAGTACATTATTATTATGCTGTTACGAAATATTTAAATATTACAATGGATATAAAAAGATTCAATTATTTAATTTAACATTTTTTTCTGACTTAATTTAATGAAAAAAAAAACACAAAAAACAAAAAACACGTTATTATAGCTAGTTAACATTAAAAAAAAAGCTCGTAAGTCAACTGCACTTTTCTATTATTTTCTGGTTATATATATATTATATTACCTAATCGTTTCAAATTACAATGTTTTAAGAATTGAAGAAAAGAAAGAAAAAAAAACACATTAAACTTATCTGCATTTATTTCGGTCATGTCTTTCATAGATCTCCAACACGATGTATCTACAATCGGTTATTTAAAATGTCATTGAAAAATATACGATTTCACTACGGCCATTGTTCTGTCTCTGGTTTGTCTAATACATAGTATATCATTAGAATGTTTTTAGAGTATATCGACTTAACGACATTTTTATTCAAAACCCATTTTAGCTTTTTGTCCTCTTGCCGACTTAAATAAATGCTTATTTGAACTATATATAACTGCATTGCTTTGTTTTGACAATTATTGATTCGCTTTTAACCAATCACTGTTAAGTAATCATATCCTGCTTATTTCTCTTTGTTACATTTATGTCATGAGTAATAATTAAAAATTACATTTCTGTGTTTCGTTTATTCTTAACATATCATTTTGGTGTGACCATTGTATATTATTCATCGTTGAAAGCATATAGAGGTTTTATAATATTAAAGAACTTTTACTTTTCATCACTTAATATAAAACGTCTTTCAAACCAATTAAAACTAGCAATCCCGATAGTTAACATAAAATGTTAAATGTTATTACATACTGCAACAGGTTCTTTATTTTTCATCACAAATACCTTAAAAACTCTTACATTACGTTCAGACTCTCTAGTATAACTTATCTTGTTGCTGCTCACATAAATGGATATCACAATCAATTGAATCTTACGAATCTGACTAACAAAGCCATTGGGAATAAAGATCAATAACTGTTTATACCAGATGAACTCATTTTATGTCGTAAAAAAAGAAATAATCACTCGGTACAATCAAGTAAATTTTCTCAGACTTAAACACTGCCATCAAACAATCACGATGTAACCTAATTTATTTTTAGTTCAACGAGTATTTTCCATCAACGGATACTCGTACAGGTTCAAATGCTGAAAATGAAATAATAACCTTCAATTTGTAATTTATATTTTTTTCACTTAAAACAGATTTTCGTGCTAAACATGATATTACATACAATTCAATGGCAACTCTTAAAAATTTAGATGAAAGTTTCTAGTCTAACTAAGATCATAATAAAACTGATAAAACCTGTGTATTCTATTTGGAATGAAAAAGTAAAAAAGCAACTGGAAATAAGTAAGGAGGAGGGTTTTATTTGATCAGTCTAATAATCAAAATATTTTAGTTGAGCCGATATCTATCGCATATCAAACACTATTGATTGTTCAGTATACATTAATGATGGTTACGGGCTCACTGAACTTCCATTAGCAGTGCTTTTGTTAAATATTCGGAAAGAAAAGTGAGTCTCTTTGCATTACCAGGTGTCTTTTTCTTGATACGATTTTAAAAAAGATGCATACACATACACATACATTTCACTTTTTATTTTCGTTTTAACGGTCATCACATTCTAGATCTAGTACATATTTCAAACTTCTTAAGATTTTTATGGCTAAACTCTCTAAGCTAAATTTGCAAGAAATAAAAATAAGCAAATGGAAGAAATGAACAGCCATGAGAAACTGTTTTGATCTTTAACGATGTGTACCATTCCAACATGTTCGAAAATAAGGTGTAATCATATAACATATAATTATAATCAAATTTCTGACAGGACTTTGATGATTGCTTTAAACTTTTTCTAATGACCACTCAAAAGGTTTCAATAAACATGTAATTCACATTTGTATATTGTGTGTGTCACTTTATGTTCATCTTGGTGTAAAGGTTGACAAATTATTTCCTAGTGAGTTCGCACTTTTTTGTTGAGACAGGAGTATAATACTAAATATATTCCATAGACAGTGTGGATAATCAATCAGAAGCTACTTGCCTTTTTATTTAGACTTTCACAAATTGGTATGTGAGACGGGAATAGCGAGTATTGGGTATGCAAGAGATTATTTCAAAGGCAATATTATACAAAACTATAAGCTTTTCGAAAAACAGTAAATCTAAGAATTTATATATGTATAATAATCTTTTGAGTTAATATTGAAAATGCTGATTAACAAATTTATTTACCAATATTAAAGGTTTGCTATTACAAATGTAATATCACTTCTCCATTCCTAAAGGAAACAGTAAATCTCTCTTTGTTTATAACATTTAAATTTTCACTGTATATAAAACTCTCTTATATTTCCAAAAGATAATCATATGCATAGTTTTCTAGACAAAATCCTTTTAATTTATAAACACAGTTCTTTTTACCTTGAACAAAATCATTTAACAGCTCCTTATATACGTTTGTAATCATACAATTATTGATATTAATAATTTCAATCCTTAATATTAATATCTTAACAAAATTATTTATATACATTTGTAAAGTGGTAAGCGAGCTAGCTCTCCATGTACAGAAACATTACTTACTAACATTTTAAAATTAAGAAATCCTTTACAAACTTTAACTCTTCTCATAATACCCAACATTTCTGCTGCACAACTACAATTGAACCAAACTGTTGACATTGAATTTTTAGAATAAAATCAAATTCACAGATATAATAGTGTAGCAAATTATACCGTTTATTTCTTTATCAATTAACACTTGCAGATTACAGTTTAAATAACCATTTGAACCAAATACAGTGCCATATATATAGTTTAAAACGTATACTAAGTTTTCCCGTTTTCCTCCCATTACCCATCGTCTTATAACGCACATTTTCGAGTAAATATCATTGTTTTTGTTTTCCCTTCATTAACCTTAAAGCCCCAACGACCACTATAAATTCATATTCGTAAATTGTTTTTGTGACAGCAAAACCCTGACCTCTTTCAGAAAGTAAACTCATATCATCAGCTTATAAAAGCAATATCAGTACCAAATCTGCTATATTTACACTACTTTAAATATTACTGCATACAATTATATAGAAGTTAATAAATGGCTTGGTTATCATCATATTAATTATCCTAAGAAATCAGTAAGAACTCAAAATCTTATTTTATATGAATATCTAAATAGTTGCTACTGTTATTTTATCAGGTATTGAAATATGGAAAATGTGGCCATTAAAGACCAGTCAGCTTAAATTGTAACTAGCATCTGATGTACATGCAACTAGTTTCATACGATAATTGTTTAAGGACATTATCATTTTCATACACACTGAAAGACAGTAGCCACTTTCATGCGTATAATGCTTTTTTGATACTTTTAATTCAAAATCTTTTGTTACAACCTTTACTTGTTAGGATTGATCATTTATAAATATATCTCATATGTGATTGTTATAGTTTGATTATAGAAATTGAATACAGAAACTAATTTGTAGTTGTAGAGTACATTATTAACTTTTCATCATTATTATGTCTTCTTGAAACCTTACAATGGGAAACATTGGCTGGCTTGTCTCTAGAAATTCTCATTGGAAGATATAATTTTATATCATGTTGTTGTCTCCTAATTAGATACATCTTGTACAGACTCGATTGTGATTTTCTAACAATGTTACTTATGAGAACGGTTTCTTATCTTACTTTTTATTGTGTATGCCAGTGGCATTTTCTGGAAATTTACATTTAAGTCTTCATATAACAATATAGGTTTATTACAAGAACAAAACCTGTTTAAAAAACTAAATAAATTGTTGTAAAAATTTTCAATGTTATGTTAATATGACATAAGTCAGTTTTAGAACATATAAAGCAATGCTTAATTTTAATTTTGTTTTCAGTAAACAAACCTTTGCCTGGACTCGTCAACTTAAAGTAACATATTTCAATTGTTTTACATTTTTTCATCTACAAATACAGACAAAATAAAAACTACATAGATATATAGTTTTAGTTAATTATACAATGGAAAACTATAATATGATTTATGCAAGTTAAGGCTTTTAAAACTATCATTACAAAGCAAAATAAAAATGAAATTTAACAAGTATACAATTAACAGTTTTGATTTGTCCAAGATGTCATAACAAAGTCTTTTTGTACAACACCAAATAACTATAATTATTAATAGCTTTAAACGAAGAATGTTCTTTGTTCTGCAAAACATAGAGCAATATAATTTATAGTCAAATTCTTTACTTTATAAGAAGAACTTTTTTATAACAGTTCATCCAATTGAATGTAAAACAGCACAGTTTTTAAAATGTGTTAATTCTTATTGAATTTGATGCAGTTTATAAAATACATGCGCTACGTGTATTGCACATCTGATACACTCTTGAGAATTGTTTAATTGGTGCCAAACTATCCCTGTATCAATACATATCAAGACTTTACCGAATTTATCTATAACTCTTGTAGACGAAGATGTTGAGATTAAAATATGGTAAACAAGATCAACAAGGAAAGGCGGCGTTCTTTGAGCGCAACCCCCACACTACCCAGCAAAAAGGACCAGCGTAGTTTACCTATAAAATATTTGTTTCGTTTTCAGTTTCGTTTACTATAAGTAAAGGTTAAGGTAAACGAAACAACAGAACGTCGTACATGGACAAAGCATCTTTCAGATTGTATGTTTAAACGTTGTAAACTGTTTTCGAAATTTACTGCTATTGAAAATATACAAAATACATAATTTTGAATAAATTCTTCTAGAATAAGATGTCTTGTCGATTTAATTTAATACAAGACTACCCGCATTATAAAGTGAAAATAAACAAAAAATAGTCTGCCTGAAGGACACTGGGACATGCAAGAAATATTCTAAAATCTCATTAATTCAACTTAAAAAGGCATTTGTCGGAGCAAAGAAAGAGTTACTTTGAAGTTACTTTGAAGCTTAAGAGAAATGTATTTTCTTCCTAGGTTTAATTTAAAGACGCACCAGCGACAATACAGAACTAAGTGCATTTTGCTGGTCGTCCGTTTGTGTGTATTAGCTTTAAAAGATAAGCCACATATTACATTGTAAGAAAATATATCTAAAACCTTTGCTTGATATTCTACATAAAAATCATTTATTATCTTTTATCTGAATACTGAAAATTATAGCTTATCCTTATCCTCTGTAATGAGTTCAACTTTATCTTGACTATGTGGATATCTTTGAAATCGGCTTTTATAAAGCTTAGCGTTGCATACGTTATTTATGTTTAATAAGGGTTTTAAAATTAAACAAATATATATAAAACATATTTTACGTAGATGAATTACCAATCAGACATACAATGTACTTCAGTTCATTACAAATTCTCTTCACAAGTACATAGATTACAACTACAACGAGACATCTGTAATTATGTTACAAGTTTGTTAGTTTTATCAAAACTTGACACGCAAAAATGACATGTAACAATTGCCTGTAATTGTCTTATTGCAATCAGACACATATTATACAAGTTTGCTATGACAGACGGTTCATTAACACGAAACACCTAAACTCTTCAAATGTTACTTGAGTCAGAAATTAAGGTTTCATACATTTATTCAGATGGAGACTTTGTTTAAAAGCTCCTGACCTTCATTCAAAGGCAACGGATTTAAGAAAAAATATGCCAGCTATATAATAGGTCAAATATTTTTGCTCCAACCGTTTTGTAACCTTTATTTCAGATAGAGTTACAGAACCAATGTCCTTGATAAAAGAGGAATAAAACATTCCCAATAACATAAGTAGTCATGGAGCAACACAACAGATAAATGCCTTGCCGTAAAAAGGCAATTCAAAATGATGCTACAGTCACATAAAAGAAAGACACTTTAATATCGCAGCATGAAAAATATTGCAAAAGAAAGAACAACAAAACAAGTAAAACTGTAACAAGATACTTAAAACATATTAAATACATTTATAAAAATGCGCATAACAAAACAACAATAAAAATATCACAAACATTAAATGATAACGTACACAAAAGCTGACATATGGGTGACATATGTTCGGTATTGATTCAAAAGCTATTTGCATCTACTTTTTAGACGTCTATTCTCTTAAAGGATCTTCTTAGCCTAGAACTGGCATAGAAAAGCACGAATAATTATGATTTAACAAATATATTTATCATATTTATCTGAGTGTGTGAAATGTAATACTATCTTATTTTAAATTCAATTTGGTTTTCTTGTTATTTAATATTCGTTAAAATTGTTTAATTATAAAAGTCATAGACTATAACATTGTCTTGATCTAGTTACAATATTTACAGGGCCAACTATTAAATATGTTTAAACGTGATGCTAAAACATTATTTCGAAATGTTAGAAAATATTCAATCATTATATTTGAAGTAACCTAATTGCATGTTGGCATGCAACTTACAACATGTTTGTTTTCTTTTCTTTCTTATATCTAGTACCATAACCAAAGAGGAAAAACGTCAAACTGTGTATTAGCTTCACAATAACTATCTAAGTGAATTTACATTGATAAAACTAAAGCGATGGTGAAGAGTGTCTGCGGACCTCGGGCGGTAGTCGGGTTTGTACGAGAATCAAAACTGCATTTAGACACTAATTAATTTTTTGCAGACAACTCCTCTTTAATTTTACACAAGAAAGATGTAAATATTATTTCAGCGAGCGAATATGTCTCACAATTCCTGAGGCCTTTGTCTGCTTTCTTCTTCCTTTTGTATCAAATAATTACCCTACTTCTACATTTATCGCCAACAAAGGACAGTTCGACCCACCAAATAGATAATCACTTGTACTTAAAGAATATATTTAACCTAATTCACTTAGATAAAGTCATAAATTCAAGTCCAAGTAACAAAGAAGACAGACACAATTTTCACTTTTATATTATTTTCATATATACCGAGTATTTTCTTTTAAGGAAATTAAGATAATTTAATCACTGCTTTATTGCTGAATTTTGACAGATTCTATGACCCTATATAAACGGTTGCTTGTATATATTATCCGAGCCGCTTGGTCAGGTTTAATTTGCAAACAGAAGTTTAATATGGCCATTTAACCTGTCAATTATCTTTGCACCGAATTCACAGCGAACTTTTTCATCTAAAATGATTCGGGATGTACGGACCTACTTCAATTTGATTAATGTATAACAAAATGTGAGAGTTGTCAAATGCTTAATTAAATTCAACAAAACATGCAGCAGAAAGTACACATTTATACACGCCTTCCGTATCATATTTTGATTTTTCAAAGACAATATGCGACATCTACGAAACACTTTAAGACAAAAGCAAACGATTACCATCCAATATCACGTCCTAGATTTCAAAGCAGATATAATTTATTTAAAAGCTTTATTTTATAAGTCTATTAACGTATATAAATAAGTTGATGAAATACGAGCTAAATATGCAGATTTTAATTTGATTACGCGATAACGCATGTTAAGGTATTCTTGAAATAAAGATAACTGTTATTTTGTGTCTAGAAGAAAAAGATAAAGCCACTTAAATATACCTTTAAAAGCTTTAAAAGCTTTTCGATGATTAAAGGAAGATTCCGATAAAATGCGTTTTAAATAAGTGACATCTGACTTGAATTTCTTCGTCTGGAAAGTAATGAGAAAGTAATCAGATTAAAAAGAAAATGCCAGACAATAATTTTGGTATTTGCTTGCAATATTCATTTGTAGATATAACCATTTTGAAAAGCAAAATATATTTTACAAATGCTACTCGAAGCATTTTTAGAAGTAAAAATGAAGTCCTTGTATGGCACTTCAAACGGAAGTATGTTCTGTAAGTTTCGACGAGTGTTGTGCCTCTTCTTGACATTTGCATACATAATTGGGTCAATACCTTTAAAAGTTTATTTTACTGTTTCTCAGTTATTTCATTCAGTATGTATTTGCTTTTTGCCTCGCGAAGACGCACGTGTATTTATCCCTTACCATTAGTAATCAAGATGCGACAAATATATATATATATGGAGTTTTTGTCCTAATACAATAATAGAATCATCTTACAATACCAGCTGTTTTCCATTCTCATGACAAAAATGAAGACATTGTTTTTAAAATCGTTCAATATTTGCATAAATTTAAGCAAATTCTTTCTTCAAAGTGTGCTACGTATCAATAGAAATTAAAAGCAACAACGTCATTTTTGTACTAGATACGTCCTACTTAATAATTTAATGTACATAAGATAAATCATTATTTATAGGGAACCTCCACAGCGCGACAATACAAAACAGTGCATTTTGCTTTTGTGTATCAACCATAAGAGAAAAAGCTCCTATTACATTGTAAGAAACAAAATCAAAAAGTGCTTGTGATTCTGGTATTCTACATAATTATGAAATATCATTTATTACTTTTCATCTTTCATCTTTTCATTAATAAATTATAGCTTCTATTTATCATCTATATTGTATCCTGACTATGTGGACGTTATTAAAATCAGCTTTTATAAAACTTAAAATAGCTTAGTTAAGATAAGTTTATAAAATTAAACAGAGATAATTATGTAAAATCATATTTTACATAGATAAGATAGGAATCAGACATACTTCATTTCATTACAAATCCTCTTCACGTGTATATAGATTACAACCACAATGAGACATCTGTAATTATGTTAAAAGTCTGTTAGCTTGATTAAAGCTTGTCACGCAAAGAAATGACATGTAATAATTGCCTGTAATTGTCTAAAAAAGACTTATAGTAATTTATAAAAACATATACTTTCCCAAGTTTCTTAATCAAAAGAACTGGACGTTTACTATCATGACAGACAGAACACCTAAACGCTTCAATGACTACTTGACACTGGAATAGAGTTGACACCCATACATTATTTAGATGGAGACTATCTTTAAAAGCTCATGAACGTCCTTCATAGGCAAAGGATTTAAGCACAGTAATCCCGGCTGAAATATAGTTCAAAACATATGTACTTCTACCGTATTGCAACTCTTATTTCAGATAATTTATATAAAGTAAAGAACAGTAATCTAGCTTTGATTACAGACGGATAAAACAATCACAAACACTTAAGTACAGTCATGGTGCAACTAAAAAGAACAGGCTTAGTCGTAAGAACGTATGTCAAAGTGCTGACATCACATTAAACACAGACACTTTAATAACGCAGCATGAACAGAATAATGCAATAAAGAAGATCAAAACAAGTAAACTCTAACAAGACATTTAAAACATAAGTAGAATCATAAAATTGTACTTACAAAAAGTATATAACACAGGCATAAAATGATAATGTGTACCAAAGCTGGCACATGGGTGACATATATTTGGCAATGATTCGAAAGCTATGGTTATCTCATTTAACAATTAAGTTGTGTTATTTATTCACTTAAATAGTAACTATGTACAAATATTTTGCAGCTACATCTTTTATATATATTCTGTTAAGGGATCTTCTATCCTAGAAATGACATATAAGTCAGAAATTATTGTCATAAATCATATACATTTATTATATTTATCTGAATTTGAGAAATATTACGTTGAATCATGTTTATTTCATTTCAATTTTGTTTTCGTGTTATCTAATATTCGTAAAAATATTTAACTATTATAACAATTATAGTATATTACGTTCTCTTGACCTAGTTACAATATATACAGGACCATTTATTAAATATGTTTAATAGTGATGCTAAAACAAAATTTAGAAATGTAACAAAATATTAAATAATTATACTTGAAGTAACCTAATTGCATGCTGTCATGCAACTTACAACATGCAAACATTACATTTGAGATGGGCAATGCATTTGCCATGTACTTTTTCGAGAAAAAGAAAGTATTTTTAAGGAACCGGTGCACGACTTAATGAAAGTTGATGTATAACTTTAATATGAGGCACATTTGGTTTATAAAACAATTACTTTGTCAATAGTACAATGTATCGATTGATTCTAGAAATTCGAACCTAGCATTTCTTTTCGAACTGGTATTGTTTCACAAGGCAAACGCGTTGACCTTTTGCAAATAAATAGTACTGTACTACACATTGATAGTAATACATCCATTTCTAGAAAGTATTTTAATCTTATGATTTTGATACAACCTAACTGAAAAGAGATGATTTAACAATAATGTAATTTGGACGAATACGAAACAAGTTTTTCTGCTGCTTTCTTTTCTCTGTCTTGGATGTGTTAAGTTAATTGTAATAATAATTTATATATTTTATATCGAGTGATACGAACATATACTATTACATCGCTTGTATGCAAAAAGAATATCTTGCGGACACATAAACACTGATTGAACTGTATTGCACTGCAATATATATATTGTTTTCCACTCACAATAACAAGTATATGGTTATTTTACTTTATTTTTTTTTCTTATTTCTTCATAAATAAGTGCATATATAACCAGTACAAATAAGCAACATGTACGAAATAATTAGTAAATTGATTATTTACGTCAGCGACCTTGACCTTATAAAGAATATATGCAATATAACTCTTTTTATCTGACATTCAGGTTGTTGAAATATGTGTTATATGTTTCAAGCTCTGCATTATATGATACACGTATACCTAATTTTTATCTGTTGAGAGTTTTCCCTTGGGAAAGATAAAGATATAATATAACTTGCGTGATTTAATCTTTTCCATGATCCATCAAATTCTCAATAGACCAAGCAAACTATAATCAAATAAACTTTACCCTAAGTAAAAAGCAAACCATTTTTGAATGAAAATGTCATTAATCTTCATTCACACTGAACATTCAGTAGAAGACATTAGACACACAGAGCAGGACAATGCCCTATAGAAATTATATACAGATAAATTACAATTTTGATAAGTAAATGCAGACAAGAGGACATTACTAAACACTACTTCTCTGTATAATACATGGATTATTATTGCTTGGTTTAATATTATTGCAAGAAGAAACCTGTCACCGCATTAATTTACAATGTTTTATCATGCAACTAAACAAAAGATAACCTGTGCATTAATGAATCTTTTTTTTAAATTTAAAATGTTACAATCTTACATTCACAATAAAGCTTCAGTCGTTATTTGGTTCCTTTTAGAGGCGACTATTTAAGACACACACTACCTTGCTTGATTCTAAACTTTGATTTGAAATATGTTAACCTATGATCTTTTGCTTTAGTCTTCATTCACATTGCATTCTTGCCACATAGGGTAAACGCATTTATGATACCCACTATCATTGTCTTTTTTTGTCCCTTTAATTCATATCTCTTTTAGTAATGTCCTCGAAAGTATGTCTTAATTTCAAGTGAACATAATTTATGCACTTTTAATATATAGTGAACATATGTACTTTGTATATATATATTGTTATAACAATTTTACGGCAAATCTTAGATTATAAATGAAATAATATAGCTATAAACGGATCTGTGCCAAACAAAAATTTGAAGGATATTTTTTTCACAGCTTCTAGGTTATTATAAAGTACATTGAATGTTTCAGGGTTTTCTTCGAATACCGGTTTTTATATTCCAAAATAATAATCAAAAGAGTCAGGGACCCGTCTCATCAACGGTCGTAAGCTCGTTTTTATTGTGCGATCGTCGTATGCTAATCGTAGATCAAAACCTTATGATAAGTACTAGTATCCATTATCGTACTATCTATCTTTGAAAAGACGGGGCATATATCTCTTGGCTAATGTGCCATACATGTAAAATAAAAATACATTATTTCATAGGAAAATGACCATTGTACTTTTAGCAATACGACGGAGAAACCTACAGATGTTCTAGTTAGCAAATGAAACGTATTAAGTCGTATAATTATTTAGAGTTAAATAGATTTGCTCTTTAACAGGAATATCTACTAATGTTTTTATATCAAAAGGGTTCTACAATATGGTTCAAAATCCTAAACAGATAAGATTCGAAATTCTTACTTAAATAAATTAAGGCACCTACAGGAAAATATGCAAAATAAAATGGCGAAATGGAGATACAGAGTTTTTACTGTATATGCCTAGAATTAAATTTAAAATCGATTTTTGTGCGATTTTAAGCCGATCTAAATCGAAAGTTTAATTAAACAGATTATTTTTATTTATTTTTTATTTATTTGTTAATTCTTTTTGTCCAATAGAAATATTATACTAGAAAATCAGACTGAACGTATTACGTTAAATTGTTCACTAAAGTTTTCACCAATATCAAATGGTACACAAATTCGAAAAAATGACCAGTGCCTTTATGTTAAAACAGTCTCAGGGGAGCTTCTTCAACATCTTTTGTCAACAAAATTCTATTAAAGCAAAACAGAAAAATCAGGTCTTGGCAAGAAAATGATTAAAAGACTAGGATGCAAAAACACCCTTTTATAATTAGTTATAGATATAATGAGCTCATTGCTCGATAATGATGTCATAAAATCGCGTAAAGGAATAGTTTAATTATGGATTCAAGCAACTGGGAAAGGAAATGACAGGAAGTTATTTCATTATAATCACAAGTGTCCACAGATGTAAATGTTGTATCTAATAAGGCATTAAATTAAATGATGATGGAAAAAATTGATTCTCTTGTTGAGGCCATCGCACACACTTTGTTAAAATTAATGTGAAAATGGTCCAAATAAATAATTATATCTAATTAAGTATCAAATAAAAAAGACTGTACAGTTTCTTTTCCCAGATGTCAATGTTCGTTTTAGTTGAAATTTTGCGAGAAGTTTTCAAGAATTTTAATTATTTTTCTTATTTGTCTTATTTGTCTTATTTGTAATAAATATCTCAGGCCTCTAGTCTATAACTCCAACCTTTTTGTTTGCAATTATTTCTTGTCCAATAAAATCGTTCAATTTTTCAAATTCTTTGATACTTTTCATCAACACCTTCTTGTCATTTAATACTACCGTATATCTTTAAATTAGCGTGTCATACTGGCATTGTGTAGAGATGCAAAAATTCTTTTCAACCACTAAGTACTGTCAGCATTAGTCCCCTCTGGTTATTCAGTCTTAATTCAATTACTACTAACAAACGCTAACCTAAACAAAGCAAACAACAAAATGGTGATGTATTTGCACCAGCCTATCAATTAAATAAGAGCAAAACCATGGAAATGTCTGTAATAATTGTACATCATTGTTTGGAAAATAAGATGGTTATTTTTTTCAAATTCTTTGGTGCATCTTATTGGTACTAAATTGTTATTATATACCATTCCATTAAATCAGTTTTTCACACATGATGGTCTAAAGATTCAAAACGTAATTTCATCAACTAAGTAAAATAGTGGTCAGCATTAGTTTTATTTGATCTGTCGGACAGCTGCGCCTCTTGACATATTTATTTTTATTAAAGCTAACAACCACTCACGTATACTAAATAAAAAAACTCAGAGCAAAGGATTGTTCCGATTCGGTCTTTAATAATAATTTTTAATTAATGTACACTATTCTAAGAAAGTGTCAAACTACTGGGCCAACTTAGTGTTGCAAGTGTTAATTTATTTGGTCTTTCTGCCACTTTTTTTGCGATTCGCTGTATTTCCATTTTATATGTCAAACATTGGTTCAAATATTAATAAATACAAATTATTAATTATTTTATTTTTTATAAAGAGCCCTCATAAAATTTGAGTAGTATTATTTTATCAAATAAACAAAAAGATTTCAATATTTAGAAATCAGAATAAAAAACATAAAAAACAATTGCCTTTAGTTTTTCAAAATTAATTCATAGAAATAACCAAACATTAAATTGAAAGTTTAAATTTTAAAGATCGAAAATGAAATCCAAAAAGTTAGGTTTAGATATACACACACATATCCTTTTTCATGAACAAATTTAATCTTTCTTTGTCAATATGAGGTGATTGTTAATACAAGAGTCACACCTACAAAAATAGATATACCCGTACTCTGGATCTTATAAAAGATTTATAGAAATATCAGGTCATTAAAGTATTGAGATATGGGACAGGAATATTAGGCAGTGCGTAGATATATCGCATACGGTATTTCCTTTCCAAACATATATTTAACAAGTATTTATTGTGTACATGTATGTAAAATTTGTAAATGACAATTATCATAATAAACTTCAAGATACTGAATATCTGCAATACATACGTTAAGCGTTATGAATTACATTAGAATCACTTTGTCTACTGAAGTAGAGTATCTTTCTCATCAATATGCACTTCATTAAATTAACAATATATGCATTTACAATCATTGTAAAATTGTAAACTATATAATAAGTATTCATTAAATGTAATTTAAATTTTATTTCACATTACGGAATAATGTTGAGAGGTAGGCAAAATAAAAAATTGTTGAAATATTTTATCTAATTGACACTCTAGTGAACAGCGAGTAATGTTCTTATAAGACACCCAGAAATGTCTTGTGGTGGGGATTGTGAACATTGCACACTCGAGTTTAAGGGAGTGCATGACATATTTTGAAAGTTGCAAAAACTATTTAAGTTAAGTATGCATAAGTTATTAGCATTTGAACACATAGGACACAAATGGGCGCAGTTCAATGAAACACTTGTTATTAGTTACGAGCGTAAACACTCATTTGCAAATATTTATGCCTTTTGGTGGGTTATAGAAATATAGCAGAGAAGTATAAAACTGATATTTCACTGTTTGAAACAGTGAATTTATCAATTTGGTATTTTTCACTGTTTTTAATTTAACCCCGTTACGTGGCTTCAGTGATATCCCAGCGTGCATGCACAGTATTGGGAACCAACTTAGTGACTAGACGTCGTAAATGACGTCACGTGTCACATTGTATTATCATTTGGCGGGTTGTATTCATTCAATACTAGGTTAAGATGACTTGTGCAATGTTTCTTCTTTGCATATAATTAAAAGAAAATTTGTTTAGTTAGTGTAAGATTGACATATATTTCACCTCGTGAACACCAGAAGTTATCATTTTACTGCGCCACCTTTTGATGTTCACTCGGTGAATCATATTCAGATCTTATACTGAACTAAACAAATATTCTCTATGCAACGCACGTAAATACAGTAACATTTGCAACAATTATGTGTGATTGTTTTTCACTTCCAATGTGAAACTTAGTTAGGTAACAATGGTGTAACTACCATGAAGCAACCCTTTGACATCTTTGTAACCCTACAAATTACGATTTCTGGCCATTTTAAGTATAATGTCTACAACAACTTTTTGCTGGAAATTATAATAGTTACTCTGCTTATACACGTCTGTAATAATTGTGAAAATAGTTATGCTTTATATAACATCAGAAATCTTAAGAGCATTAACAGAAATATGTTATTTCTTGTAAAGATAGCAAAAAATTATTAATGAAAATAACATTAAAGTGACAATAAATCTATTTAAATTATATTTAGGTTTGAATATTTTTTCTTGTAAGACCAAATTGACTGATTAATTAATATTACAGTAGGATGAGTTTTCAGTTTATACGAAAAACGCACGCTCAGGAAAAAACGCTATACGCACGAACGATACACGTACGCTTTACCAAACGAAATACGCAGACGCACGCAAAACGATATACGCTTAACGAAATGTGTCAAACGATATACGCACGCTAAACCTCACGCAAAATAAAACGTTAATGAATCATCGTAATCGTATAAGTTTTTAACAACTTTAGCTCTATTTAACATATTGTTTAACTTCTCCAAAGTAACAGATCCGAACGCGAAACGTTTCAGGAGATAACAAACGCACGCTTTCAAACGCACGATAAAAAACGATACCCGAAAAACGTTAAACGCTTGTAAACGATACACGCTTGAGAAAGCGTTTTATCAAACGCATGTTGCACGATATACGCACGCACGATAAACGAAAAACGCACGCATTTTTGACAACCGAAACGTTCACCTTACTGTATAATAAAACTCGTCTATGGGGTAAACTAGCATTACACATTTTTGTTCCGTCTGCCATTGTCGATACAAAGTGAAAATAAGCAAACATTGCATCGCTAAAAGGACCCGGGGGCATGCAATATTCATACAAAACTCTTATTAATTCGACTAAAAAGGTTTCTGTCGGAACAAAACAAAAAAGTAACTTTGTCAGGAAGTTTATTTTCTTTCAAGGTAACAAATTAAAAGTCATTAGGAGTTGGATAACTTATGACAAGGACAATTTTGTCTGGTTAAAATTTTCCAAATTATTTTCATCTCAGGGACTGTGTCTAGATTAAGTGTTCACAAATCAATTAAGCGTTGTCCGTTTGTCCGTATGTCTTAAAGTAGATAACAGGAATGCGGATCATTTATGTTAAAATATTTATGATAATATTTGTAACATTAAAGAATCACTAACAAAGAAAGCAAAATAGTTTTAATATGTATAGGAGAATAAAGTCCTAAATTACACATGAAAGGGTGTACACACGTGTTCAGTCGTCATTGTTCCACCGGCTGGCAAGTACAAAAGTACTAGGTCCACATTTGCAGATAATCGGATTTAGTATTGAGGATGTTTACATGTTAAATAGAAATAATGTTTATTTTGTCATATTTCACAATTTCTTGTTCAATACTTCAACACGTGACAAGAAACGTCTAGACTAATAACGGAAAAGACAATTTTATCAATGCTGATATATTTACGTTTTGGTGTTATTTTCATATCTTAGATGTTTGATTAGAAAACGCTGTGATGCGACCTATTTGTATAACGAACACATATCTATCCAAGGAAGAGAAAATATATTTGTTCACACATTCAAATATTCAACGTCCTAGTTTAAAAGAAACAAACAAATAATATGTTTGATTTCATAAAAGTAACGAAGATTTCAACCCTGTTAGTTTGATATAAGAATCGTATTAAAAGTACACAATCTGTGGGAATAATTAGAAAATGTTAGTTGAAACAACAATAATTTTATTGACACATGGGTGCAGAGTCTTTTGTCATTTTAATGATTAACTGTCCGTGGTCTGCCTTGTGTCCTGTCCTGTTTTTGTTTGGGGTCCGCCTGGGCTCCTTGCCGCTGGTCCTTGTTGTTGGGTCGTGTGGGGGCTGTGTTCATTGAGCGCACCCTTTCCTTGTTGATCTTGTTTAGAACACATCAAGAATATAATTATAATATTGTGCAATTTGTAATACATTTTCAGAAATTATATAGATGAACAGGATGTTAAATTTTATTGAAACATCTTGCAGAATCTACTTGTTTTCATTGTTCTAATACATCATTTTTCAAATCATGTGAGTACTGTGATTTTAATTATTTTAAATTATTCATATCATTTCTTTCTGTTCGAATAATAAATCTACGGACGTTTAAGCATGTATAGAAATAGGAGAAGGCCTTCGATTATCTTTGCTGAACATTTGTTTGGAATGATAAATTGACAATCATGAATAGAACTGAATTGAGACCTTTCCACGTTATAAACAAGGTTGTACAACGTAGCTCAGGCCTACCTCAGTATATAAATTTAGTGTAACTGATTTTAATTTATGCACTAAGTCTTGTCTTTTGGTGTCTGGAGCATTTCTTTGTAAGTTTTGGCAAAGGTTTGACATAATATTGAAAAAGATGACTTCTATCTTATCAATAAATATATATTTCAGCAAAGTTTAAAAGATAGTCTTTTAGAGAACGTGAAGTTTGATTTCCAGCGAAAGAATGACTTTGATAGCATATATTGTGTAGAAAATTAAAATGACATTATGTCCATTCAAGTGTTATTTGTTATTGCAAAAGGAAAAATCAAAATATATTTACATTTTGAAATAATTGTGTTTAATCATATAATCAGCTATGCACAATTATTCAATAATCCACATGATTCCCGATTTTTCTATATATAGTCCAGTATGTATTGGTAACGTTCATTTTGTTGGGAAATGGTGTATAGTTTTTATAATTCATGTAGATTTTATAATTATTTAATCTTTAACATTTTTTCGTAACCAATTATTGCTTAATTACGATTATAACAGACACTCTTTTGAAATGCATTACTTACTCAACTCAGATTGACAGCGTAAATATGAACATAATGCCAGTTTGATATTAAATAGCAAGATAGTTTGCCTTTTCAACAATACAATACAATACAATACAATACAAATACTTTATTCGCTTTAAGGCCTCCGGCCCATGCAAAAAAAAAATATACAGAGAAACAATTTACACAAAATTATAGCATGTGCACAATGTTTAAACATATACTATATAAATTTAACTGAAAATAACTTTTAAGCATAAAATCTTTTTCTGGGAGTTTCTTAATTATCATTTGTATCTAAGACATATTAATTGTTAATCTTCCTTTTTTTCAAAAGCGTAATACAAAAATGTTGCTGTACCCTTTATAAGATCATCATTTTTTGTAGACATTAATATATTAAATTTGTTTCGGGTTGGAGCATTTAGGTACTTAATCGGTAAATATAATTTTCTATGTTCTGAATAAAAATCACAACATAGTAAAAAATGAAATTCATCTTCTATTACATTCTTAGAACATTTTGTGCATAATCTGTTTTCCCTCAATATCTTTTATGTCTACCAACCTCAATTTCAAGATCATGTGACCCTATTCTAAAATTTGAGTATATATATCTAAATTTTCTAATGTCTAGAACATCTAAATAACATTCATATGAGGAATTTTCCTTAAACATACCATAAAAAGACAATTTTACATTAGAGGTTACAGATTAATGCCACTCTTGTAGGTATATATCTTTTAACCTATTTTCAAATTGTGCTATACAGTATTTATCTGATGTAACAGATTGACTTTCCCATACATATCCAAAACCATGACTTTGTAAAAATTTTCTTAAAGATGTGACCCAATTGTCATGTCCCTGTATAGCAATATTAAACATCATTAAGTAACACTTTTTAACTAATCTATCGTTTGGCATTTTAATAATTTTTAACCAATAGTTAATACACCTCTTAATGGATATTAAATACATGGGATACCTCCCGCAGTCACCTTATACAGCTACATTGGATGCATTTTGTTTACAACACATAAAGCGTTTGCATGCATAATATTGTACTCGTTCTAGCTCTTCAAATTTACCCATGCCCAAAATTTCAGCCCCATAAAGTAACTGAGGACATATTTTAGTATCAAACAGTTTAAAAATACTTTCTTATTTAATTGGCCACAATCATACAAGGATTTTAAGATTGATATAAAAACCCTCTTACCCTTTATGCATAACTCGTGTATCATTCTTTTCATAGAAAGTTGTCTTGTAAATGTTAAACCAACGTAACTTAAAGCATTAACAACTTCAATCTGCTTGTTTTTATAAGTCCATTTTTCAATTTTACATAATGTACCACCATTTTTAAAAACAACTATTTTTGTTTTACTTTCATTTACTTTAAGTTTATATGTATCGCAAAAAAATGACAAAGTATCTAACTGTTTTTGTAAACCAGAAACTGTATCTGAAAGGAGAGCAATATCATCTGCAAACATTAAAGATAAAAGTTGTGTCTCAGACGGGTGTAATTGAATTCCTCTTATGCCACTATCATCTAAAATATGTTGTAATTCATCTATATAGAAAGAGAAAAGAATCGGGCTGGCCAAACAACCTTGTTTTAATTCCTACTGAACTTAATATGTAATCACTTCTTTCATTATTACATCTAATACATGCTTTAACGGTTCTATACATACTTTGAAAAGCTATATACAATTTTCCACTGACACCCCTATTTCTAAGTATATTCCAAAGAATTTGTCTATTTATGGTATCAAAACATTTATGAAAATCAATGAAGTTCATGCATTTTGTCAATTAAATTTAGTTACTTTTATGAGCGTTTACGTCATTCATATCCTAAAGCAAGTAAATGTTCTTTTAATTATATAAATGTACATTTATTGATTAATTGCAACCAAGTCATCTCACGTTACCAAAACGATTGTATTGATGTGTCTGTCGTTTGACGTTAGAATATAAAAGAACCGCTATTAATTGTAAATACGTTTCCACGTGTTTCCTTAGAATCTTTCAAATATGATTATAAAACACTCCTTTTTCGAATCCTTTTACATACCTACTGACGTATTTACTAAGTAAACATGGGATGATTTAGCTTTATTATATTCTAATAGATGGCGCAGGATTTGACCGATCGATTTGTTTGAAAAAACAATTAAATAATCTTGAAGTAAACAGGATTTGAAACGAAAAAAAAAAAGTCTGTTCCCTGCAAAAGAGGATATAGGTTATCATTATTCTTTAATTCATTGTTTTAGAAGGATTGACTAAAGGTGTATAACGGATGCTTATGAGACTAATATTGTTGGCATTTCAATGATACAAATGAACATGTTATTTCTCAGCCAGCATCATCGTAATAACTGTTTTGTAACCAACTTTAATCCGATGTTGATATATTAGTAACTAATATTAATTTAAAAGAAGTATGCGTGTATCCAACAATAATTTCTGAGTAGTGATTTGTAACAAACATTGATTTGATAGTGGTAAAATATTTTCAATCTTTACATGTTGTGCCAAAATCCATTTATTCTTTTTCAACTAAAAATTAGTTATTGTCAGGTTTGTACAATTTTATTACATTTTTGATCACACAACTTCAGATGTCTCCAAGTTTCTCCTCTGTTGTTTAAAGTTGTTATTTTATAATTAAACCTTGGTCTGTTTATGCTTGTAACTTAGTCAAGTCATTTGCAATAACCTTTCATGTCTAGCATCACACATGATATAAAATTAAATATATCATAGCTTTGTATAAAAAAAAAAAATGTTTGTTTTATCATACTTTACATTTAACATGTAAAATATAGTTTTATAAAAATGTCTGTATTGCCCAAACGACAGACAAAGTTGCATGCAAATACAAATAAAGTCCAAAATCAGCGCACTCGGTCATGAAGAGAAAGAATTATGATGTCGCCTGTCCTTACAATATATGCTATTCAGAGTTATTGCTGTCTGGAACAAAGGCTTAACTGTATATTTATGACATGGTATCATACTGCCTGTACACTGAACGCTTTGTTACAGATGAACTATTTGCACGCACCTGTCTGTTTGGCTATCATTGATTCCATTTTAATTCATCTGATGTTATTATAAATTCCGTGAAACATGATAGCAATTAAAATGAATTATGTGATATGGTCATTTTGTGTCATACACACTTATAAATTGAGTGAAATATGCACTTTTGGTGTTCACAAGGTGAAATATATTTCGACCTTACACTAAACTAAACAAATTTTCTTTTTATTATATGCATTGAAACGTTTTAAAAAGACATTATACCTTATACTGAACGAAAAGCGCGCCAAATAATAATAGAACGTGACGTCATTTACGACGTCACGTCATTAAGATGGTACCCAGTACTGTGTACGCTGGTATTTCACTGAAACAACACAAGGGGCTTAAATTCAAAACAGTGAAATTATCAAAGTGGTAATTTTACTGTTTCAAACAGTGAAATTACCAGTTTTATATCACTGATATATTTCTATTAACCACCGAAAAGCATGACTTTATGTAATAAAACAGGATAATCAACAATTTGAAATTGATTTAATCTAAATGTCGTAAGTTTAATGAATGTAAAAAAATGATAAGACTGCAAACATTAATTTACTTTCTTAGAAAACTGATATTATGTTATAAAAATGCAATAAATGTACATCATGTAGAATATATTAATATATTCATACATATTTAATTTCAATATCCGTTTCATATTAAATTCACATGATACAATATACAAATTAAATTTGCTTTTCTGCTTATTTTAAATTATGTAAATAATGTTTCGATAAACACATAAACGTCTGCCATTTTTACTTTTGCAAGTATCATTCAACGTCATGCAAATGTAGCATTTCCTGCTTTTCCCATTTTATTAAGTTAATTGAAGTTAAATGTTTTTGTCTGTTCGTGATGTTTTGAAAAAAAAATCGAGACAGAACAGAAGTCTCTTAACACTATGATGATATTGTATATATTGACATATTTATCTACAACATCTTGATAATTTCAGAGACTATTAAAAAAAATAAAAGAAATAAAAAAAAAAAACTGGAGGGAAAAAAACAATCCCAAAAGAACAATACCAATTTCTGGTGTGTGTCCTTTTTATGTTTACTGATAGTAGGCTACGTAAGCCAGAAAGATTCTCTAGACAATGTTTAAACATAATGTGAAAGCAAGAATTACAAATAGAGTAATTTGTACTGATTGTATCCACTGTAAATGTAAACTAATATAATAACAAGCAATTTCCTTTATTCTATACCATATGCATTGCCAATTAATGCTGGAAGGTGAAGACATAACATAGATATATTTGTATTTTGCAGTGTCTGATTTCCATCAAATACTGATCCCTAGTAATTGTGGTTGTCCTACTTTCTAATCAGAATGTAAATAAAATTGTGACATGCCAAAATTCTGATATATCAAATACTCATAAATCATTGAGAACAATGTGTAAATACTGGTACATTTTACATGCATACATTTTAATTTTGAATTTATGTTGTTGTTTTATCTTTTTGCAATAAACATTCTTCTATTACATAACAGTAAGAAAGCGTATTCGGCATACTAGAATTTTATAATTATATGTTTCCATATAAGATTACAATCTGATTTGTTTATATCACAAACAAAAAAATCTTCAACTTAATCTTTTACCAATATCATGCAATTTGATGACATCAGAAGGCTTATTAAGTCTTGCATTCATGTTCTAAAATATAACTTGAGTGTCCTTTTATTTAATACTAATATTATGAAGAATAAAAACAACTTACACAACGTATAAGTCTTGTCACCTCATAAAATTACAATATAAGCAGTTACAGTAACCGATTCTCCAATTTTCTGTATTAATTGGACATTTGAAAGAATGCTTTTGAGAATTGATGCGACATAAGACTCATATTAAAAAAGTATTTGTATTCTATGATATATTTGCAATGATGTTATCATAAAAGAACAAATTGACAAAAATGCTTCTGTGAGTTTGCAAGAAATGTATTTATATGTATTATATTATAATTAAAAAAGCTTAATATTTGAATTTGTCGTAGCTTTCGGCCTTTCAGACTTCTCCAGCGGAATTAATTACACACACAAATGTGCTTGTATTTGCAGAAAGCTACGCCAAATTCAAATTAGCTTTTTTAATAATGAACGACAATTTCGAGATTTTATCTATCTGTATATACTTTATAGATGTTTACTGTATGTACATTTAAAAATAATCAAAGAAGAAATTCTGAAAATCGGCAAAACACGCCAAAATAGAATGTTGCAGGCACGGTTTGATCGTGTCGTTAGCTCTCTAGCTGAGCCAATACAATAGAGAAAAATCATTTTAAGCAAAATTAAAAGTGATAAATGCGTTCTATCATCCACGCCCCTCAGCATCAGCTTAGGCAGAAATCTAAACTTAGATGTAAACATCCTATTAAAATCATCAAATTAAATTTAATCAATAATTTTATATCAAATATTTTAGATGCATATAATTATATTTTTAAATGTAGCGTAATGACAAATGCCTATTTATTTTCGTCAAATTAAACAAAAGTCAGTTGTTTTAGATAAAGTATTATGACTGTTAAAACTGATAATCACTTTACAGGGGATATTAAAATCAAATACATCTATCTAGAGGATGAAAGAATTAACAATTTTAATCATAAGATTTTTTACTTCAAATTGACAAACAGAATAAACCGTATGTTTGATCGTTGAATATTTCACGTGTGTGTCCTATGGTCAAATTTAGAAAATGAATATCAAAACAATTCTTCTTCCATCCTGCTCTTATGTGTTGATATATTATTACTGTTACAGATAATATGTTGTCCTTTTCAGTTTAATATTTTTTCAGTTTTCAGTCCTAAATATATAGGTCATATTGAAAGAAACATATCTGTTTGCAAAGCACTTTCAGGGGTTACATCTGATCTTGCAACTTAAGTTTTGACAAAGTATGTGATATGTCCGTGTCTTGTCTTAAGGAATCGACATTTATAATTATTATTGTTAATATAATAATAGTAGAACAGTTCATCGCTCTATTCTTTATCGTATTGTTAGAAAAACTCTGGAAAGGAGGAGGTAATCTCTCTCATCTCATGGTAGCAATGAAAATAACAAAATTACACAGGAATTGCAGACTTGGCTTCAGTTCCTGACAGATAAAGTTAAAAGAAGCGACATCTCACGCAACATATGCCCGGCTGAAGTTGTATTCAATCTTCGAACCTAAAGGTGCTACAATAGCATATCCCTAGCCAACATTAAATTTATTATAAACTATCATACACTAGCAAAGACAAGATCAATTATATATCTTTATCCAGATATAAAAATACACTTAATTGCTTATTAAAGTGACAAATGTAATTCGGTTGTCGGAAAATATTCTTTAAATTATAAGAATAAAGTAAATTATCTAATGGAAGATAATTACACGATTGGCATAATCATGGTTATAAATTCCAGTGTCTGGGACCCTGGTCTATTCAAAATATAGGATTGCCAAAATTTGATAATTGTAAAAGAACAACGTACAATCTATAGCGTTTGTCTATGTAGAATCTAAGGCACCTTTCGAGAATTTTTGTTGATTTTCTTACTTTTAATGGGACCTGTCCTTTCAACAATTGTTGTATTCACAACAGCAGGTGTAAATTTTGTGTTGCAGCTGTAACACGTGGTACATCCTCAATACTGTTAAATGTATTTGGTCCTCCGAAATCCGTTATGCTAGTTCACGTAGTATTTAATATTGAATATGTCTAAACCGATTTTAAAAACCGGACATTTTGCTTTAGCTTCGGTTGTTTTCTTTGCTTCGAAATATATCACATGTCCTCTAAATTTATAATTGTTGTTGCAGGTTGAAACATTATCATATAATGGCAATTGAACATGATATCGTAACTGAGAAAACATCTTTATCCAGAGTAAACATTCAGTTTTCCATTGCTGTTGATTTATCACGTTTTATAGTGTATTGTTATACCTAGAAAAAAGGAAAACATAAAAAAGTGCTAGTTAAAATGGATAATTAACTTTTCCTTGCAAAGAGTTTATACAAAATTTCAAACAGTGTTATTATATACATGTCTAAAACTGTGATGATGATAAGTGTTTGACTGATGTCAAAGAAGAACCATTCTAGTATCAAGCAGCTTACAGACACTGATACATGCCTATTTTCGAACTTGTTATTGAAATGAGAGTACAAAGCGACAGTTTGTGAGAAAATTAAATGCCTTTTATTAATAATAAAATAGTTCAAGGAAACGGAAAATACATGGAATGCATTTTAATATCATTTAGTAACTTTTTAATTATTTACTTTTTTTGGTACATAGATCAGAAATTTAAAAGTAGATAAACTAGATGGAAATTTTCCTTGTTTCTTACATGTAAATTATATTTGGAACGAACGTCCTTTACATTTAAAAGATGATGAAATCATTTTGAAATAAAATTGTTATGCAATTTTAGTTGAAAATAACTATGTTGGAACAGTGTCGTTCATAGCAAATCGTTTTAATATTTTCCATTGTATAACGAATATGAAGTTTGTATTTTATGAAATTGATTTTACACAATAAGCAGATGTTTTGTTGTTTTGCCGGTATTTTTTGCGGAGGGGGTGTATTTTTTTACGATTTCTTTAATTTTGATAATTTACGCGTCAAAGCACTAAATGGCAATAATAAAGGAATGAAATAACACATTCATTATAAACATTTAATTGACCTAGGCAAAATAAGTGAACAATATATATAGAAAACAATAGCATCGTAAAGTTCAAACGTTGCACAGCATGCTATAATGTAAGCCATTTACTTTCTAGAGATTTAATAAAAAAAACTAACTTAAAGGCGGTATTTCGGTCTTACGGGGATGGTTTGTAGATAAACCCTAATGTGTTTAATAAATAACTCCTGATACATGTACGAGAGGAAATAATTATATTATTCCAGAAGGCATTTTTTTAAAATTTGTTGTTTGTTATTACGTCAGTTATTTATTGAAACAACTCTATCTTCTGCGTAAGTATACCAGGGAGTGTGCAGAATCAAAATTACGGTCGACATTAATATGTTTTTGTCGGAAATATGATATTATATGTTGTGATCGGAAAAAGGTAACAATTTGAATGTATTATTGTAGAACAATGCACGGTTCGAGTTCAAATGTGTAGGAATGTAATCACGAAGGCCGATAGGCATAGGTTGCTTTGAATAGTAAACCGTTTATTATTATACTACATCTACATTTACACGAATCTCGTTGTTAGAAAGTTAATATATAAATTACTATATTTGTGTAGACCACATTTTTGATATGTTCTTATAGTCGGTTTTATACTGACCAAGCACTACAGATAAAAGTCAAGGAAACAAGTATTTCAGACAAGCATGAAAAAGTAAGCACGAGAACTTTTATTTTGTATATTTTCTGAGACGAATGACTTGTGAATTGTACTTAGAACAAAATTTGACTTTGTAAGAAACGCAACAGAAACAAGAAATGTATTCATTGAAAAAAATGCTGAAGAACTGTTTAATTTCTAGGAGTGTAGAGAAAAAAAATGCCTTATCCGTGCTTTTATTTATTGTATTGTAAACAAATGATGGCATTCAGAAAAATAAGAAATTTCGAAAAAGGCAACAATTTACTAAAGACACTCGACAAATGCTAATTGATAGTAAAAACTTGAAAATGGAGATCCTTAATTTGATACATATAATGTATTAGACAATATTGCGATTTCGATATCAATGGGTCTAATCATTGAACAACATTAAAAATATGTCTGATAAATCTTCCACAATGAAAGTATTTCAGAAATTTCGTATTCATTTAGTACATCCTTTAGTCTGGTACAATTAATCATGGTTCAGTTAAACTTACTTTCTAGACGGCAGATTAAGCTGAACTTTGATAAGTTTAATATGCACACAAGCTGAAAAATTAATCATTCATTGATGATGAATTTTATATAGAAAATTGAGACTGAAAGTATAAGATTGCTGATCAAGTTACATGTCAAATTCGCATAGTCAGCTTCCAAAGATAATGAAACATATACCATTAACTAAAAGAATACAGTGTAGTCGGAAATTTACTTCTCCTGTATATTTAGATACTAAGGACTCATATGATTATAAAGCCACTGATTATCAAAAATTGATTATTCAAATAGATCTGAAAGTTAAAAAATAAAAAAGGAAAGGTACTAATAGTTTCAAATCTGGATGATATTTCTCAATTGTCTTGTAAAAATTGATTGTATAAACACATAAATAGACGTTGTCTATATTCAACATTTCATCATTTCCGTGTTTAAATGTTGAATTCCGCTTCTGCCGTGCTAAACGGTCGTGAATGGTAACTTGTTTTTATGGATCTTATTTGCAAATTTGAAATTGTAATTATCCTATTTTATATTCTATTTCAACAAATATGACATATTTATTTTAACCTACTGCATAATGAAAGGTATCTCGTGTTCACCCCTACAGAATTCTTCAGAAATTTAGGGCATATTGTATAAGAATGTCTGCTTGGTATCAATCTTAACTGAACCATTTACATAAAAATGTTACATAAATAGGAAATACAATACGACAGGTTGCTTCTCCTTGCTTGTCTAGATAACAACAATATGAAATTATTTCATTTGTGTAGTGGAATTTAAGAAGTAAAAATGTTACAATTAGACAGAATGATAGATTATAATTTTCTTATTTACGTATTTGAATTTTGTTTATTGACGTATTTTTGTCCAAACGTCGGGTATTCTAGGATGAATATATAAAAATAGAACCTGCAAATGTCGTGTGATATACTTCGATAAGCACCTTCCACTTAAAAAATAATACTATGGTTTCAGTGCAATTCTTTCCATGTAATCCGTTATTTTTTAAGCTGAACTTAACGATAAAAAAGTATAATGTCACTTTAAGTCTTTTTAATATATTATAAATTGAAATGCTGGCAATGTTAATTCAGGTTTATCATTTCATTGCTATTGGAATAAACCCTAACTTCATATTTAGATAGTCGGGTTTGCGTTTATACGGGATTTAAAACAGCATTTATGCATTTATTGGAATGATGTTGCCAAGTTTTCTGTAATTGTCAACGAGAGGAGATATATCGTACATATTATTTCAGCGAGCGTTTATATCTAACAATTCCTAAGGCCTTTGTCTGCTTTCGTCTTTATGTTGGATTACATTATTACCCTATTTCTACATTTATCACAATCTAAGGACAGTTTAATTCATCAAATAGATAATCACTTGTATTTTAAAAGAATATCATTAACCTAATTCATTGTGACATATTCAGAAATTCAAGTGCAAGTAACCAAGAAGACGGACAAAATTTCCATTTTCTGATTTATATACATATATACCGTGCATTCTCTTTTAAGGACATTAAGATAATGTAATCAAGGCTTTATTATTTTTGTCATAAAGATGATATTTGACTGTCTTACGACCCTATATAAACGGTTGCTAATGCCCCGGTCACATATTCACGGATAATGCCACGGAAGAGCTACGGTCTAATCGTTCACGGATTACTACGGAAATGTGAAATTCCGTAGTCCGCTACGGTTCCAGTACGGTCACACAACGGCATGAGTACGGATTTCGACGGATTTACCACCAAAAGCCCCGGGAGAGACACGGATTGTTACGGACCGACACGTTTTGGTACGGAGCGACACGAATCAGGACGGATGCACTAAGGATACACTACGGTCTGCTACGGTATAAGCACGGGTTAGTACGAATTAGTACGGGTCTGATACGGAGAAGAACGAATTGATACGGAGAAGAACGTATTGCCACGGACCTATACGGACCTATTATATCCGTCCACAACCTCTTGCATGCTCATTTTCAAAATGCCTCACATATAAACGAATTGCAGAGTTTGATTTTGGCGGAGAGGATTCGCCCTCATCGCGTCCGACCCCCGAGACATATCAGGTCCGATTAAAATGAATTTCGTGAAGGACGCCGGATCCTCAACAGGTTCGGCCATGAGAGCCTCATACTAAACATGAAGGGGTCTTCGTAATAGCCCATCTCTAGTCCACCATCTCCTCTTACGTGATTAGATATGAGCTAGTATTCATTAAAGAAAAATGTTGATCAATACTGGTTCTCTTTTGATTTTGAATTTTGCTGTTCATTTTACAATAACATTAATTATCGTGAATGTTTATGTTTTAAAAATATGTAAATTTAAGCTTGTTAATTAATCTTATTATCACTCAAGGGCCAGCGTCCGAGGCTTATGAGACACTTTGTTTTATGTACATATTTACTCCAATTTCACGATCCAAATTAATGTTTGTAAAATATGTAACATCAAATGTTATTCTATTACTTATGAATTGTAGTATGATATTACTATATTTTTACCTCTATGCATGTCATCAAGCAGCTCGACCACTGCCTCCGCATTCTGAGCTATTTCAATATAAAGTTGCAGCCAGTAAATGGCAATTATCATTTATTGAATGTTTACGAAAATATGTCCATATTAACAAGAAGGTAGTATTTATACCCTTGAAAAAGCTCATGATACTATTAATCTATCCCACGTATGCAATAAAAATCCGTGTTTATCCGTACTAAACAGTGGTGGACCGTACTATTCCGTACCGTTTCGTGTTGCAACGCAATAAACCGTATAAGACCGTGCTAATCCCTGCCTCTCCGTAGTACAACGTATTACGATCGTAGCTTTCCGTGACAATGCCGTATTAATCCGTATTAAAACCGTACCTTATACGTAGGGTAACCGTACAAATACGTAGTTCTCCGTACCAACCCGTGGAAATCCGTAGCAGGTGGAGGCCTACGAATCAGTACGGACTAGTACGGTTTCCGTACGGACCAGTACGTATCAGAACGGTTTAATACGGAGTAGTAGGGATACGCTACGGTTGATTTTTCCGTAGCAAATTTTTGTGCATGTTCAAAAATTGTCAAGGATCGCTACGGATATACAAGGACTACTACGATTAATTACGGTTACAATACGGAGAGCTACAGACCAGTACGGGTAGCTACGGACGATGCCGGAATTAATCCGTGGCTCTTCCGTGGGCGTATTCCGTGAATATGTGACCGGGGTATTACATAATATGTTATATTACCGGCGCTACTTGGTCAGATTTAACTTGTAAAGGAAAGTTTAATATGGCCATTAAACCTGTCAAGACTCTTTGTAAAAAAATCACAGCCAAGATATTTTATCAAAATGTTTCAGGGTGTACGAACCTATTTCAATTTGGTTAATGTGTAAATAAATGTAGGAGTAATCAACTCATATATACATTTATGTATCTAATATACAACACAAACATGCAGTAGAAAGTGCAAATTATGCTCGGCTTCCGTAATATGATGTTATTTAAAAATAAGCTTTTATTAGATTTATAGTATTTATTTTCAGTTAAAAAAAGTTGTTTTAAAATTAAACAAAGATTTGTAAACACATTTTACATAGATAAGATAAGATACTTTACAGATTAAGTACAAAGATTACAATTACAATAAGACATTCTGTTACAACTGTGTTGGTTTGATTAAATCTTGACACGCAACGAAATGACATGTTACAATTGTCTATTATTGTCTTATGGTTTATTGTATGAATTACAGTCAGGTTTTAGAAATTCCTATTCCACTGACACTTGTCTTATCCATCTTATGGATCATATCAGAAACAATAATTCCAAAGGTTTATACACAGGCATGATAATGTTAGATCTACAAAAAGCATTTGATACTGTTGACCATGATATTTTATGTGGAAAATTGAAATTGATGGGTATCTCTAATACTGACTGGTTTATGTCTTATCTTAAAGGTAGAAAACAAACTGGTAGTGTTGATAATATTTTATCAGATTACATGCCTGTTACATGTGGGGTTCCCCAGGGCAGCATCTTGGGTCCTCTTTTATTTTTATGCTATGTAAATGACATGAGAATTAGTATAGATCAAGAATGTAAACTTATTCTATATGCCGATGACAGTGCAATTCTTTTTGCTCACAAAAATCCAAGTATTATTTCTCAAAAACTTGGACAAACACTAGAGTCTTGTTCGTCTTTGCTTGTAGATAACAAATTGTCACTTCATCTAGGAAAGACTGAATGTCTTATTTTTGGTTCCAAACGTAAACTGAAACAAGTTAAAGAGTTTAAAATTGTTTGTAATGGACATACTATTGAATCCATAAAATCTGTTAAATATCTAGGTTTAAATATTGATGATTCTTTGTCAGGTGAATCTATTGTTAATTGTATTCTTACAAAGGTGAATTCACGTCTTGAGTTTTTGAATAGGCAAGCAAATGTTATAGATTTCAAAACTAGAAAATATTTATGCTCAGATCGGATACTGTGTCACCTTGATTATGTATGTTCTTCTTGGTACACGAGTCTGAAGAAATGTTTTAAAAATAAGCTTCAAATTTGTCAAATAAAATTGTTAGATTTATACACGGTATGGGACCTAGAGATAGTGTCAATAATGTTATTCTTGCTAATATGTCTTTACTAAATGTAGAAAACAGAAATAAGCAATTACGTCTTAATCATGTTTTTAAAATTGTTAATAACCAGTGCCCTTCATATATGATAGAAAATTTTATACCTGTTAGAGACATTCATTCTTATTCAACTCGGTCGAATCAGTACAATTTAAGGGCCCCAAGAAGTTATGGGAAAGATAATGTAACTTTTTTTCAAAAAGCAATTAATGATTGGAATTCCATGCCAACATGCATCAAAAAAATTAATAAGATAGGAGATTTCAAAAGCTCAGTGAAGGCCCATTTACTAGAACAGTTAGGTTAGGAAATCATAATTAAATCCACTAGTATGACTAGATATTGATCTCATTTTTATTGTTTTCCTTTTAGCAAAGTTAATGGAAATACTAAAGTTTGATATTTTACGTAAATGACATCTTCCAGTTTCCAGTTTCCAAAGTTTTGTATTTTTCAATGTTTTTGTGTTTTATATTGTATATTATAGTAAGTATATGTCCAAGGACCCCATTGGAAATAAGCCTTCGGGCTTTCATGGGCAATCCGAGGTTATTGCACACTACTCTATACATGTTTCTCACATTTTATTAAACTATTAAATTGATATCTAGTCATAGGAAAGAAAGAGTTTTAGATTTTGTTTTTAGTTATAATATTTTATTATTCAATGAGCCGTCTGTGATATTTATGTTTGACAAACTTCCGAAATATTTTATTACAATTGTGTCATCAGTTTTATATAAAATGCTTAAGTGTTTGTATTATGTATACATGTATATGTGTTTTAACCTGAATAAATATCTATCTATCTATCTGCCACACTTTAAAACATTTTATCCAAGTGAACTGGACGTTTACTATGACAGGCGGCTCATTAACACGAAACACTTAAACGCTTCAAAGACAACTTGAGACAGAAATTGAGTTGACACCCATACATTATTTAGATGAAGATATTTTCTAAAAGTTCATAAACTTCCTTTCAAAGGCAATGGTATGCCAGCTAAATATAATGTAATAAGTCAAAAAAACTTTACTCCCACCATATTGTCACTCATATTTCAGATAACTGATATAATTTTGAGAGCAAAGAACAAATTACTTTGATCACACAGGAATAAAGCAATTCCAAAACATCAAAACAGTCATGGAGCAACTAAATAGAGAAAAGTCCAAGCCACAATAACAAGTCGAACTGCTGCAGTCAGATACAATAATTACAGTTTTTTTTAACGCAGCATGATATGAATAACAATACAAACAATTACAAAAAGAGTAAATCTGTCATACACAAAAAGCAACAAATGATAACGTGTACAAAAGCTGACAAATGGGTGACATATAATCAGCAATGATTCAAAAGCTAAGGATATGTTGTTTAACAATAAGGTTTATGAATAATCTTATTATTCGCTAAAATATAACTATTAACATGTTTGCATTTACCTCTTGAATATCTATTCTCTTTAAAGATCTCCTTTATAAAAGTCAGAAATTATTGTCATTAACCATATACATTTATTATATTTATTTGAATGTGAGAATTGTTATATTGATTCATGCTTATTATATTTCAATTTTGTTGTCTTGTGTTTTTTATCTTCGTTTAATTGTTAAATAATCATAAAAGTCATAATGGAAATATTTACTAATGAACTAATGGAAATATTTACAGGACCATACTTGTATATATGTTTAATGATGGCCATTTATTAAATATGTTTTAGTGATGCTTAATCATAATTTAGAAATGTAACAAAATTTAACAAGTATACTTGAAGTAACATAATTGCATGCTGGCATGCAACTTACAACATGCAAAAGTACTTTTAAAAATTACATTTGAAATGGGCAATGGATTTTTCGTGTACTTTACCGAGAAAAATAAAGTATGTTTTATGAAACTGGTGTACGAGTTCAATTAAACCCTTATTCGTTTATTGACACATCATTTGTGCAAACGCATATGCACTTGTCCCAAAAAAATTAATTATTCAACCGCTGTTAAATAAAGGCATTCTTACCGTTTATTACGTTTTGTTATATAATTTCAGGAATAACACACTGTGATACATTCTAGAGTATTGCTTTCAAACTAGTTCTCTTTCAGACTGATCAAGAAATATAATGTGCCAAACACGTGAATATTGAAACGTTCGCCAAACTGTTATAACTGTAGTGTTCTTAATTAAACAATACATTTAGCTTTTTTATCTGTTCATACTGCATTGTTATATTTACATGAAATATTACGCGAAACGGCTGTAAGCTACTTATTCGGATGACATACCAAATGTGGCAAATCCCTTTAAATAAGTGACTGATAAAATGTCTGTAAACAATTTGTTCTTATGAAGAAGAAAGCAGCAAGGTTTATTGACACTTGAAATTTAAATAAGGCTATCAGCAATCATGATGCAATAATGAAGTATTTTATTATCAACATACAAGATTATTCGCAAAATATTTGAATTATTTTTTTTATATGATTCAAAATCAACAATGAAATTTAAATTTTTTTTGTGACTTAAAAGTGAAATAAAAGTAAAAGGAACAAGATGGATTTTTACATTTAATTTACTTGATGTTCGGGAAAATAGCCAAAACTAAAATGTACATTTGTACAAAATTTTTATTAGTTTTTGTTATTTAAGAAAGAAAAATTATTTTAAGCGCTTTAAGTCCATTTTTTGTGACATAAAAGAAAACTTCACTCCAAGAAAGGAATGTGAAGTCCATGTATCCATAGCTGCTTAGAACAACAACAACACTAACAAAAAAAAGAAAAAAACTGAGCAAAGTTTTAATTAAATTTTACTCAAATTTGAAATTGCTGTCTACCACACATAAGGGCATAAAATCCTAAAAATACAAATATATCCACCATAAAGTACAAGCAACGAAAATAAAATTCTAGAATTTATAAAAAAAACATGTAAAGTACGAAAAAAAGTTAATGGCAATGATGCATATATAATAAAGCCCACCATACATCAAACGTTTGATATAGTTTTGTTTCTGTAATGACAGTTATTTTTTTAAAACGTTACAATCATAAAAAGGAATGGTGCCTAAACACTGAAATAATTATGTATACGCATAAAACCCCCAGACTTAACGTGCATCATAAAGTCAATGCCCTTCAAGAAATTCATCAACATAAGAGTTGACAATAAAATTCCACGGGACTTTAAACCAGTCATCAGAGTTTTCTTATTGACATGTTTACTGTAATTAGAAAAGACAATTCGTAGAATAGACGTTTCCGACGGAAATTGATCATCAGTAAATGCACTGATTCATGCGGTCAGTGAGGTTAGAATGTGTTGAATTGTATATATTTGACTCAAGCTGGTCTGACATTTAAAAGTCTAGTCAATCACATGCACGTGCACACACTAAGTCTAACTGCAGAAAAATGATAATATTGTTGCAATTAATGAGTTGAAACTTTTTTCCATAAATATGAAGAGTTTAATATGCTGTTGATTGAAACATAACTTTCAAATGTATCAGTAAACAAAATGTTTGATTCTTTTGAAATATCTTATATCAAATGATACGGACATATACATTCAAATTGTTTGTATGCAAAAAAAATCCGAGATAATATCTTACGGAAAACATAAACATTGATTGAACTTTATTGCCCTGAAATTTATGATTTATATCTCAAAATAACAAGTATATTGTTGTTCTACTGTATTTCTTTATTTCTTATTTCTTCTGATGTCTTCAAGTAAAAATATTACAAGTTCAAATAAACAATTTTAGTGACACCGTGTAAGTACTTTTGTAGTGTTTAGTAAATTGATTGTTTTACATCAGCGACGTTGACCTATTTGGGAATATATGCCATGTACCATTTCTTTATCAAGTATTCAGGTTATTTAAATATTTGTTATAAATGTTTCAAGCACTGCATAATATTCAAGACGTTTACGTCATTTTTCGTCTGTTGCGAGTTCTGCTTCCTGGACAAATAGGGATATATCATAACTTTTGTGACTAAATCTATGCAATGTTCAATCAAACTCTCTCTAAACAAAGCAAACTATAATTAAATAAGCTTTACCCTTATACATTCCTAAGTAAAAAGGGAACCAATTCTGAATGAAAATTTCATTAATCTTCAGTCACATTGGACATTCAGAACAAGGCATTAGACAACACAGAGCAGGATAATGCCCTAGAGAAATTATATACCGATAAATGTCACTTTTGATAAGTAAATGCAGACATGAAGGCATCACCAAACAGTACTTTGTATAGCACATGGATTATTATTGCTTGGTTTTATTTTATTGTAAGAAGAAATATTTCACGCATTTATGAATTAACAACGTTTTTGTTATGCGAGTAAACAAAAACAAACCAGTACATTGGTGAATCTTTATGTAACTTAGAATGTAGACATATATAAGCCAATCATTTGTTATTGTATTTTTTAAAATGAAAAAAAAATATCTGAAATTAATTTATATTCGATATTAGTACAGATATATGCTAGAATAAATGTGGATACTTTATAAATAACGTAGAAGGTATGTAATTAAATTCAAAGCAGCTTATTGAATCTTGATTGATCTTACAGTTCACTATGAAAAAACTTAAGGCTATACAATTGAGCAAAGATCAATTAAGCAAGGCGACGTTCACAGAACGCAGCCCCCGATATGACATAGCAACAAAGGACCACCACAACAGTACTCAACAAGGTACGAAATAAAACCGGGAAAGACTAAATGGGTGCAGAAAGGGCGGCTGATTTTAAAATAAAAGTATTTAAATGTCATTCGATTGCAATAATATCCACAACATCCACCGACAATTTCAAAGTTAAAAGGTTGTTGAAACTTTTGCGATAGAAATTAATTGTTAACTTTGATCATGAACATTTTGACTATTAACATTTTTTTTATTTGGATTTTAGAAACATGTTATCTCATCTTTGATGAGCTGCGCTTGGGCAAAGTTGTATAATGTGTTGTTTTAACATATCATATAACACCTGTCTAACACTAAAAGAATATCTCGGCTAAAAGAATCATTTGTTGAGACAAGTAAAATGCCAAAACAAATATGCTTGTTATTACGACTTTGCTAATGGCAATTAAGTTACCTAGTGGACCAAATGTTATGTAATCTTTTAATTTTTGCTACGTTTTTACAATTCACTTGGCAAATTTGTGACGAATGTAATTTAGGTTATCTTATATAATGTTGTGACATACTATGTCAATTAGATTTATATTATTTATATTAGGTTTCCTTTGTTCCAATTGATAATAAGCTCGTTAATGGATTTTGTACAAACAACATTATTACATTATTATCCGATTCCATTTTCTTTCTTTTCATATCATTACATTAATAGTCTAAAATGGACGAGAATGAAGTATTGATAGTGAAACATTCCTCTCATACACTTGTTGAATATGAAATATGAAAAAATATGAAAATACATATGACATTTATCCTAGAGCTTGGTTTTATTAGTAATAAATTATGCCGTAGCTTAGCCAATGTGTATGGCAATTTACAGAAATATTATTCGTCAACTTTCACACAACGGGAAAGCAATATTTGATTACATTAAACCTCATGAATGCAAACATGATCTAAGAACATTGTCGTTGTTTGGACATCAATGAGAATAGATATATGCAAAATTAGGTATTGGCTATATGTTGACTAAAATCTTTTATATCCTTGAGTGTGTATTTCTTTTAACAGAGCAGAAAGTGTATAACTTTTTACATAACAGAAAGTGTATAACTTACACAGAGATAAATAGAGCTTAACAATTATAGAATTAACCTCATTATGTTTCAGATATTAACAAATATTTTTAGATTAGTATTTACCATTTGTAAAAAAAGGTTGTAATTTGCATTTAAATTTGAAGATATACTGTTTCTTCCATATCAGGATAGACCATCAAAAACTTTTCCATCACTACAATTGTAATTGATATTAATTCAAAAAAATGGTGATAAATCGGAAATGACTGCGAGACGCTGACATAAAATTGGTTTAGTTAACGTGAGAGTATCAGATATGCTTATTAAATTGATTCAATGTATGTGTATGGTATGGGCAAACACGCAATCATTGACACGATTGTAACCTTACTTTTTATGTTTCTATATTGTACAAAGAAAGATAACTGTTTTAATTACAATGTGGATATGTTACCATTAATTTCCGTACCAGAAAATAGAAACATTTTGATATTTTTTCGATAAATGAGTAGAATCAGAATAACTATGCAAAAACACTCGCTTAAGAATAAAATAAGTGACTGATTATTTTTTAAAACAGACAAGCGGAAATGCATTGCCTCATGAACTTTGTAATTATTCCCGTGCATATTTCACGAGTTTGCAAGTATAGTTTAAAGAGTTTCAGCTGGGTTTACTGTATGTGTATATGTGTATACGTTAGAGCATAAAAAGTTGCTTAGTAGACAAACCATTATACACGCTTAACGCAATATCTTGTACTCCGATTTTAATTTAATTATATTTTCTGAGTTAAAACTTAAAATTTCGTGATATTTTGTACCATGGGTTTTTTATGATGTTAAGATGATTGAATAATGCGCACGAGAATATGACTGCTTAACGCAGTTTTTTTGCACGTGCAAAAAAGGACAATTTTATTTTTGTTATGTCCATGACCATAATATGCATGTACACCAATATTAAATTATAATGGTTAAGGATCTAAAATAGAGAAAATAAGAATCCCTTAAAGAATTGTCGGTAAAAGTACAGTCAAGAAGATGACAAACAAGTCATTCTTACACATATGCATAAACAATTGGAAACTGAAATAATGGAGTGTTATCATTTCAGAGAATTTGATGTATATGTGTACATTACTTATTAAAACCTTGAAACTAAACTGTATTTATCTGTTTTGCCAGAAACCTTTTACCTAACATTTATTGTGATTTTAAACTTGCAACACGATTTTCTTTTGCAACAACAACGTTTGATTAGATAAATGATGTCTCTTATATGTTACCTTTCGGATCGATATATTCGTTCCGAGTATACCCGACCATTTGGCGAAACGAGGCTCGACGAGTCATGCATGGGATACGTACAATGTATTATTAATACATTGATTGCAAGATTGCACTCAAATAATACTCTAGTGTACGACAAATAATGTTCTTATCATACATCCAGAAATGACTTGTGGCAAGAATTTCATTACAAGATCAGAACCTATGCCATAAACTTTGGATGTAGACTATGTTGTTAGATGAAATAATAAAGCAAAGACATGAAAATAAGTTTTTAAAGAATGACATGTGTGTCCGTCAAGTCTTTGCTACTTCAGTGCAGACAATTTAATTTGAATATTGTATTCCAAATAGCAAATGCATGTACATCAATATAGACATTTTGAAGTTACTGAATTTCCCGCTAAGGCATATTTGTAAGCTTGATTTAAGGTTCATACGTTCTAACAAGATTTACTGTCATCTGTCCTGTCAGGCCAGGAATGGTAAGTTTTCAAAAGAAGCAACATTTAAACCATTTAGTAGATCAAAGTGAACCATAAAAAATAGTGATAGAAATGTTTTTATGGGTTAAGACCTATCATGTGCCGGCGTTACCTGACAATTTTGATAGTGCTAGGGCATAAAGGCTTAAATTTCATTAAAGGAGAGCACGTAAAGCCTTTCTTTAACAAATTTGACCCATTGGTTCTGTTAAAGTGAGCATCGGAAGAAATTGGGAAATGTTTATGTGCTTTACGTGTTTTCTGCTTAAATTAAGCGTTTCGACAAGCTTATACCAAAAGGGACTAAGGAGACAAAAATTTTAAACCAGTGTTAAAATATTTCTAAAAGACACATAGTGATTATAATAACAGATATCTTGTGTGCAACGAATGAAACAACAAGAAAGTGAACACTGCATACTCGGGTTTAAGTGAGTACAGTCATGACTAATGGTGAAAGATACAAAATATTTGTGTAAAGTATGCATAAGCTTCTTACATTTGAACGATTAGAACTGTATTATAAAAAATACCCATCATTATAATTTAATAAATGGTTTACTAACTTTTCCTATACATGCAAAATTTTTTAAGTTATAGAACAAGCGTTGGTCATACATAGATTTAATAAATGTGTTCCTAGTCTTATTTTATGCTTGTTTCATTAGTGTCCTGTCTCACTTCTTTCTGGGCGACGCCGCAATTCAGAAATACCGAGATACTAAGGTGGCCTATCTGTGCAACCCATTGAATACCGTGTTGTATTTAGTCATTAAAACTGAAATGTAATGGAAACACCAAAGAGCACCGAAATTGGTACAATTGAAAATGATACTGGCTTAGTTTCTCAGTAAACGATTTGAAGAAACAGTTATATCGGCTAGACAAACAGCGATGCTTATATCAAATAGCACTGTTTCTCTTTTGAAATATGCTCTTAAACGTGTCCTGCTTACGAAGGCAAATTGATGAAACCTATCCGATCTGACGCAACAGAAATAGAAATATAAGCATGCAGTCTGAAGAATTAATTGCCGCGTTTCCATTGCGACAACGGAACTGGTTTTGGCGGATGGAGTTAAGAAGTTCATTGACGCATGCTACAATCTAACTGTCACAATAAAGCTTCATTCGTTATTTAGTTCCCTTCAGAGATGACTAAATAAGACAATGCTACCTTGCTTGATTCTAAACTTTGATCTGAAATATGTTAACGTCTTTGTCGGACGTCTTAATTCGCAAAGAATTCTGGCGACATAGGATTAACACATTTATGATGCATTGCCCAACATTATTGTCTTAATGTTCCTATAATTTATTTTTTTAGAAATGTCTCAAAAATATCTATCTTTATCAAGCCTGGCAAACTATCGCTGCACTTACACATTTTGGTGTACGGTAAATCGAGCGAACAGCATTACGAGATTAGGCAGAAGGCCGATTTAAACGGCTAATTGAAAGTATTGTTTATGTTTTTGTCTTCGTATTTATTTAAGTTGTATTTTTCCAATAATCGATCATTGTAGTTCTGTGTAGGATTGTTTTAGGTTTCCAATGATCTAAGCTGTTACAAAAAAAATATATTGCGGACGTGTATTTCAAGAGAACATAGGTATTTTCATGGTTTTATATTATAATGATAATAATACCGCAAAACCTATATTGTAACTTACATAGAAATACGATAAACGGATACGTGGAAAACAAAAGTGTTTTAGGTAATATGTTTCACAAGCTTCTTAATTATTATAATTAATGGTTTTCTCCGTATACCGATTGTCGTATAACAGATTAATAATCAAGAAAGCCATCGCCTGTCTCATCAACGGTCGTACCTCTGTTTTATTGTACAATCGTCGTACTCCATTCGTAGATCCAAATCGTATGATAAAATATCCAGAATCGTACTAAAGTTGTTAAGACGGGGCAAATGTGCCATAAAATAAAGAAACATTATTTCACGGGAAAATGACCATTGTACTTTGAGAAACACGAACGAAAAAACTAACTGTTCTAGTTAGCAAATGAAACGTATAAAGTCGTATAATTATTTGGAGTAAAATCAATATGTTCTTTAAAAGAGGTATCTACCAAATTTCATTATACGGTTCAAAAGCCTTAAGAGATAAAATGTCAAATTCTTACGTAAATGTATAAATGCACCTAGAACGGGAAAATATGCAAAATAAAATGGAGAAATAGATATATGCCTAGATTTAAATGTAAAATCGATGGTGTGCGATTTTTAGTTAAATCTGAATCAAAAGCCTATTTAAACGGATTTTCCTTTTTTGCATAATAGAAATACATGTATCATACTAGAAAATCAGAGTGAACAAATTATCCTGAAAGTTTGCAAAAACGTTTTTGCTTTACACCCACATGAAATGTTACACAACTTCGACAAAAAGATCCAGTGCCTTTATGTCAAAGCAATGTCAGGGTAGTGTCTTCAACATCTTTTGTCGAGAAAAATTCAAAATTCTATGTGTCGCAAAATAGAAATAATCTGGTCATTGACAAGAATATGTTTAAAAGACCAGGATGCAAAAACACCATTTCCTAATTAGCTTTAGATATAATGAGATCAGTGCCAAATAATGATGTCAGAAAATCTTGCAAAGGAAGAATGTAACTATGGCTTCAAGCAACTTGGAAAGGAAATGACAGGAAGTTATTTCATTATAATCACAAGTGTCCACATATGTAAATGTTGTATCTAATAAGGCATTAAATTAAATGAAGATGGACACAATTGGTACTCTTCCTGAGGGCATAGCATTTACTTTGTTACAAATAATGTAAACAATGGTCTTAATAAATCAGTATATCAAATTAAGTATCAAATAAAAAGCCTTACAGTTTTGTTTCTTTTACCAGAGGTCACGGTATATTTTTAGTTGAAATTAGAATATTAAAAAAACAGTGCATGACAGATAGTGAAAGATGCAAAAATATTTTTGTAAAGTATGCATAAGTCACTAACATTTAAACGAACAAATAGCCATTATGTATATGTTAGTGTTCATCCGTGCTGTTCTACAGAAATTAGAAACTTCGACGGGAGCGATAGCGACAGGACAATGTTTTTTAATTTCTGCAGAACAGCTAAGGATGAACACTAACATATTTAGTGTCAAGCTTTATTTGGCCCTTGATTACGTCACTACGCGGTACCATGAAGCACTATAAAAAAATAGAAGGCGACTATGAACGGATTTCAATATAGTATCGACTTTTTTTCTTCTATGAAAATTAGCACACATAATTTTTAAGAAATACAGGTTTTTCATTGGATGACAAATAAAGCTGGACACTAATACAATTTAGTAAATGGTTTACTAACAATTCCAATTCAATACACACAAACTTTTATATAAGTTATAAACAAGCTTTGGTCATGAATGTGTTCATTTTCTTATTATATGCTTTTTTTCTTAGTGTTCTGTCTCTCTTCTATCTGGACGACGCCGCATTTCGGATATAACGAGATACTAAGGTAGTTGGATAATATGTGCAACCAATTGAATACCGTCTTGTTTTTAGTCATTCAAACTGAAATATAATGTGAACATCAAAGAGCACCCAAATTGGTACAATTGAAAATGTTACTGGCTTACATTGATTCAGTACGTTCATGAACAGCAGTGGCAAACGCAATCTACCATCCACGCTTCAAGCATCGGCTTCTAACAGAACTCAATTTAAACAAGAACATGAATTAAATCTTAAATACATATATCAACAGATTTCTCGGTAAAAGATTTGAAGAAACAGTTATATATTTATCGACTAGACCAACGGCGATGCACTTCTTCTCTCTAAAATGTTTTCTGCTTAGGAAGGCAAATAAATGAAACCATTCAGATCTGACACAACGGAAACAAAAACATAAGCGTGCAGTCTGAAGAGTTAATTGCCGCGTTTCCGATGCGACAACCGGAATTGGTTTTGGCGGATGGAGATGAGAAGTTCATTGACGCATGTTACAATCTTACTGTCACAATGAAACTGCAGTCGTTATTTAGTTCCCTTCAGAGACGGCTATATAAGACACACGCTACCTTGCTTGATTCTAAACTTTGATCTGAAATATGTTAACTGATCATCTTTGTCTGAAGACCCAATCCACACTGAATCCTGGCGACATAATATTACGCATTTATGATTACTGTCTTAAAGTTCATATAATTTATTTTGTAAGGAATTACCCTCAGTAGTATGTATCTTTACAAAGGTGCTATGATTATTTTGTATTATTATAATAGTAATATCGCAAAACTTAGATTATAAGTTATATTAAAATACGAAAAACGTATGTGTGGCAAAATAAAAAAGAGTTTAAAGGTATATTTTGCTCACAGCTTCTAGGTTATTAAAAATATGATTAATGGTTTTCCACGTATACCGATTGTCGTAACAATAACGTATTGTTGTGATAAGAACGGGCCTAGATCTCTTAGCTCATGTGTCATAAAAAAGAAGCATTATTTCACGGGAAAATGACCATTGTACTTTTTAGCAATATGATGGAGAAAACTACAGAGCTTCTAGTTAGCAAGTGAAACCTATTAAGTCGTAAAATTATTTAGAGTTAGATTAATATGTTCTTTTACAGAGATATCTACAAATGTTTATGGTAAAGGTGCTCAACTATACGGTTCAAAAGCCTATACAGCTAAAATTGAAATTCCTAAGTTAATGAATAATGGTACCTATAACGGAAAAAAGCCAAATAAAATGGAGAAATGGAGATATATGCCTAGAATTAAATTTAAAATTGATTTTCTTGCGATTTTAAGCCGGATCTGAATCAAAAGCTAAATGAAACGGATTTTTCTTCTTTGCACAATAGAAATATTATACTAGAAAGTCAGAATGAACGAGTTATCTGAAATTATTCACACAAGTTATTGGTTCAGATCCACACCAAATGGTAAACAAATTCGAAAAGATAAATATTTACAGTGCCTTCACGTCACAACAATCTCAGGGGAGCTTCTTCAACATCTTTTGTCGACAAAATTCTATGTCGCAAAATAGAAAAATCAGGTCATTGAGAATATGTTTAAAAGACCTAAATGCAAAAACACCATTTCATAATTAGTTTTAGATATAATGAGCTCAGTGCCAGATAACAATGTCATTCAATCCCGGAAAGGAAGAGTGTAATTATGGCTTCAAAGCAACTGGGAAAGGAAATGACAGGAAGTGATTTAAATATAATCACAAGTGTCAACAGATGTAAATGTTGTATCTAATAAGACATTAAATTGAATGAAGATGGACATAATTGGTACTCTTGCTGAGGGCATCGGATGTACTTGTTAAAAATGTGAAAATGGTCCAAATAAATTGTTATTATATATAATTAAGTATCCAATAGAAAGCATGTACAGTTTTGTCTTTTAACCAGAGGTCACTGCATTAGTTAAGTTGAAATTAGCACATTAAAAATCATTTCGAGACTATTTCATATTTCACTTATCATTATCAATTTCAATGATTATTTGTAATAAATATCTCAGGCATTTTGCCTTTAGCTCATACTTAATGTTTGCATTCATGTTGTGTCCTATAAAAACGTTTTTTTTTTTAAATTCTTAGATACTCCTTAATTTAGTTCATTTAAACATTACATTATTGTCATTTATAACACTACATGTATCCTTTTAAATTAACGTGGCAAACTGGCACACAAACATATTTTCAACCACTAAGTATTGTCAGCATTAGTCCCCTGAGGTTATTTAGACTTAATTAAATTAACACTTCTAACAAACACTATTCTATACAAAGTATATCACTAATTGGTGATGTCCTTGCAAAGCCTATCAATTAAATCAGAGCAAAACCATGCACATGTCTGCAATTATTGCACATTACATAAAGGTAAAGGTATTGTGTATATGCATTGACTTTGTTGAGAACATATGCATCCATGCTTTATCAGCGGTAAATGACTGTACTTTCTTAGAAATCTCTCGAGTAAAATCACCATAATCATACCATTAATTCTCTGGTATAAACGATCAGCAGTAATTTGTTTTGGCAAAAAAGAGGCAAAATATATGCATTTTTCCACTAGTAAATGTTGCAGAAAAATACAGTGTACTAATTTAAATAATCTTGAGAATTCCCAAAATATTTAAGTAATGGTTTCCAAAAATAAGCTCAATTTTATGATGTAAGGAGGTTTTATATGTGAATAATTAATATACCATTTCATGTGTAAAGTGATGAAAAATTGAATGTTTGAATAAAATATTTATTTAAATATTCCTAAATTTTCTGATAAACATGTAGCTACTTTGCAAACATTTCAGTATTTTCAAGCCATAGGTTGTTGCAAAAAAAAAGAAAAAAAAAAGAAAATCCAGTTTAGTCCATGCATCAAAGTAAGTAATGATTTTATTCCTTTCTTCTATGACATGCTAGTTAAAATATTTTATTTTTACACCATTGATTGACATATAAATTTCTACTAACAGATAATTTTCTACTTTGATTTTCTCTAAAACAATTTGCAATTATCTGTGAATAATTCTATAAACAAACTTATAACAAGAAACAATAAAAATATTTTCCGCCATTATCATAGATATCAAGAACAACATATTTAACAATTAAATAATACATAACAATAGAATCATTTAAAATATGTACATCACTAAAAACAACCAGAAATATGTTCATTGGGTTTAACGGCATATCGTTAAATTACTGATCATGCCACAACAAACAAGAAATATTCCCTTCAATGTTCACTAAGAACTTCATTAAATTTGTATTTAATAAATTACAGCACTCGGAAGAAATTTGTTGAAATAATGAAATAATTTAAATATATGTTTATTTTATCATAATTATAAGAAGATTATGCAATAATTGTTTATCAAAAAACCCAATAACGAAGGTGATTATTTCTGAAAATCGTTATATTTATGTTTACCAAAGGAAACATATGTCATGATAACTTCACACACATAAAAACATAGTTTTGATACTGCATTAAGTATACTAGCCGATAATGTGAGTGTTGATTACGGTTTACTTTATAATATCATTTGACTACATAATGACATAGTTTTGACTAAGGTTTACATTTTAGCATAACTTTGACTACGGTTAACATTATACAGTAGAATCCCTCCTTAAGACCACCCCGGAATTAAGACCACCCCGCTATTCAGCCCATTTTTTAGAAAAACGGAATTTTCTGTTCTTTATGTCAATGGTTACGTTATCCAGAATTAAGACCACCTCGCTTATCCACTTTTAAGACCACCAGATTTAGTCCCAATTCTATATTTTGTTCTTCATTTGACCCCACTATTAAGACCACTGATTTAAAGTCAACACCTACCTAGATCTCAATTTGTTGTTATGTTGTTATTTTCTGCTTAAAGGCATGACACTTCATTTCACAAGGTGTCAAAAACTCCTTTTATTATTGGGATATTGTATGAAATAAGGTGAGAAAGTAAATTTTAGAGTGGTTTAATGTTGCTGTAAGCACATTGATTTTGCTATGAATTTATTTCTTTTTGTTGGGTGTTCTATGTACATCATATAATAATTAATATTGAAATCATATCAAATATAATTTGATATTAAATGTCTTCAGAAATATATTTTCTTCCCATCAGATGTAACATTAATACATACTTTAATATTTGCAGGTTAAGATACATATTGTTTATTTGCACAAAATGACTAAAATAGACCATGGTCATAAAGTGTGTAAGCAATAAGAATCTCACAATAAAGACCACCCCGCAATTAAGACCACTTTGGTCCAGTCCCGATGGTGGTCTTAATTGAGGGTTTTTACTGTATAACATAGTTTTGACAACAGTTTACATGATAACAAAATGTTAACTACGGTTTACATTATATCATAATCTTGACAACGATTTATATTATAACATAACTTTGACCAAGGTTTTCACTATAACTTAATTTGATATAGTTTTGACATAACTATGACAACGGTTAACATTATATAACATAACTTTGACTACGGTTTACATGATAACATAAGTTTTTACTACGGTTTACTTAATAACATAATTTTCAAATCGCTTAACATTATAACATAACTTTGACTTCGGTTTTACTGTAACATAATTTTAACCTCGATTTACATTATACTATAATTTTGATAACATTTTACATTATAACATAATTTTGACTACGGTTTGCATTATAATATAACTTTGACTTCGGTTTACATTATAATATAATTTAAACACCGATTTACATTATATCATAACTTTGACAACGGTATGCATTATATCATAACCCTGACTACGGTTTACATTATAACATAATCTTAACAACAGTTTACATTATAGCATAATTTTAAGTACGACTTACATTCAACATAATTTAAACAATGGTTTACAATGAAAAAATTTTGGCAACGGAATACATTATAACATAATTTTAAATACGTTTGACATTAAAACATAACTTTGACAACGGTTTACATATTAACAAAATTCCATTATAACATGAATTATACTATTAATAATAAACGATTCTACAGGTTAACATCTATGTTGGGTTTATCATACATTCTTGTTGCATATTTATGCAAATCAAAATTTGAAATGATATTTAGTAGTCATCGGGGGTGGCCCTTTATCTGTTCGGCTAAGTCATGTAAGTTACCAGACCTTCCTTGAATGTCCATGGATATATGGTAGTGGCTATTCGAAATAGTCTCGATGTTCGGCAAAAATAAAAAAAAACGGAGTCATGTGGCTGTGATTTTATTTTAACGTACAAAAAACTTACATTTGAAAAATTATATTTTGATAAATGCAGTAATACCTAGACACGTATAATGTATTATTTATCAGCTGATTAACTGACATTAATTGTTTAATTTATTTACAGAAACTAGCCAATAGCATCGATATAAATTACATGTAAATTTGATCCCCCTGTTACCTTTTCAATGTTACAATTGTGACTAGATACAAGTAAACAAAATGAAATGCCTTCTTAAAGTTCTGTCTTCTGTCTATAAAAATATTAGACGATGACGAACATTTTTTAAGTCAAAATGTAGCAATATACAGTTCGAAGACATAATAAGAGTTTTTCAGATCGGATTACAACTTATTGTTGGAAATTAAAACAAAATAAAGAGCAAACATGCACTCGGCGGAATATATATATAGCAAAATTTAATGTTGTTAGTTTGAAATAAACAATAGGATGACAAGTGTATATAATTCAAATTGCATACAATATAACTACGTTATAATATTGTTATATCTTTATTCATTTTCTCATCAATATTCATTTCATAAAACTAACAATGTGTATTTACAATCATTGTAAAAATGTAAACTATATGTAAAGTATTCATATCAAAATGTAATAGAAATTTTATTTCACATTACGGAATAATGTTGACAGATTATACTCTCATTTCGTTGTAGACAAAAACAAAGTGTGTTCAAATAATACTCCAGGGTACGATAAATTATGTTCTAATCAGACATCCAGAAATGTCTTGTGGCAAAAATTTATAAGTTCAGAACCTAAGACAGAAACTTTTTATGCAGAGAATATAATTTGAAGAAAAAATAAAACGAAGACATCAAAATAAGTACTTTTAGAATAAAATGTGTTTCCGGCAAGTCCTTTCTATTTTAGTGCAGGCAATTTAATTTGAGTATTGTATTCCAAATAGAAAGTACATGTACATCTATATAGTCATTTTGAATTTAATGAATTTCCCAGAAGGCATTGCAAAAGTGTCTTAAAATATATTTGTAAGGACAATGCCGCTGGATTTAAGGTTCGTACATGAAAAGTCCTGAAACCCTAACCCAAGTAATATGTCCAGGAGATTTCCGCGTGGCTTGGTCATTTTTTTGCACCGGCGATTTGTTCTTTCTCTATGTAAATTTCGGGAAGAAACATCATATTCACGAGCCTACCATTCAAAAACCAGTCGATCAATTCCGTTGCAAATTTGATTTTGTACAACTTGAGAGGGTCCTCTTTCCACATGATAAGGCTTAAAGCCCTAACCAACCCAAGAAACATGTCCAGGAGATTTCCGCACGGCTAGGTCATTATCCAGCGACTTGCTTTTTTCTGTATTTAATTTAGGAAAAAAACATCAATTTTACGAGCCTACCGTTCAAAAGCCATTTGACCAATTCCAATGCAAATTCGATTTTGTACAACTTGAGAGGGTCTTATTTGCACATGAAAAGTTCTGAAACCCTTACCCAAGTAATATGTCCAGGAGATTTCCGCGTGGCTTGGTCATTTTTGCACCGGGAATTTGTTCTTTCTCTATGTAAATTTCGGGAAGAAACATCATATTCACGAGCCTACCATTCAAAAACCAGTTGATCAATTCCGTTGCAAATTTGATTTTGTACAACTTGAGAGGGTCCTCTTTCCACATGATAAGGCTTAAAGCCCTAACCCAAGAAACATGTCCAGGAGATTTCCGCATGGCTAGGTCATTATCCAGCAACTTGCTTTTTCTGTATTTAATTTAGGAAAAAAAACATCAATTTTACGAGCCTACCGTTCAAAAGCCATTTGACCAATTCCAATGCAAATTCGATTTTGTACAACTTGAGAGGGTCTTCTTTGCACATGAAAAGTCCTGAAACCCTAACCCAAGTAATATGTCCAGGAGATTTCCGCGTGGCTTGGTCATTTTTTGCACCGGCGATTTGTTCTTTCTCTATGTAAATTTCGGGAAGAAACATCATATTCACGAGCCTACCATTCAAAAACCAGTTGATCAATTCCGTTGCAAATTTGATTTTGTACAACTTGAGAGGGTCCTCTTTCCACATGATAAGGCTTAAAGCCCTAACCCAAGAAACATGTCCAGGAGATTTCCGCATGGCTAGGTCATTATCCAGCGACTTGCTTTTTCTGTATTTAATTAAGAAAAAAAAACATCAAGTTTACGAGCCTACCTTCCAAAGCCATTTGACCAATTCCAATGCAAATTCGATTTTCTACAACTTGAGAGGGTCTTCTTTGCACATAAAACGTCCTGAAACCCTAACCCAAGTAATATGTCCAGGAGATTTCCGCGTGGCTTGGTAATTTTTTGCACCGGCGATTTGTTCTTTCTCTATGTAAATTTCGGGAAGAAACATCATATTCACGAGCCTACCATTCAAAAACCAGTTGATCAATTCCATTGCAAATTTGATTTTGTACAACTTGAGAGGGTCCTCTTTCCACATGATAAGGCTTAAAGCTCTAACCCAAGAAACATGTCCAGGAGATTTCCGCACGGCTAGGTCATTATCCAGCGACTTGCTTTTTCTGTATTTAATTTAGGAAAAAAACATCAATTTTACGAGCCTACCGTTCAAAAGCCATTTGACCAATTCCAATGCAAATTCGATTTTGTACAACTTGAGAGGGTCTTCTTTGCACATGAAAAGTCCTGAAACCCTAACCCAAGTAATATGTCCAGGAGATTTCCGCGTGGCTTGGTCATTTTTTGCACCGGCGATTTGTTCTTTCTCTATGTAAATTTCGGGAAGAAACATCATATTCACGAGCCTACCATTCAAAAACCAGTTGATCAATTCCGTTGCAAATTTGATTTTGTACAACTTGAGAGGGTCCTCTTTCCACATGATAAGGCTTAAAGCCCTAACCCAAGAAATATGACCAGGAGATGTCCGCGTAGCTTGGTCATTTTTTGCACCGGCGATTTGTTCTTTCTCTATGTAAATTTCGGGAAGAAACATCATATTCACGAGCCTACCATTCAAAAACCAGTTGATCAATTCCGTTGCAAATTCGATTTTGTACAACTTGAGAGGGTCCTCTTTCCACATGATAAGGCTTAAAGCCCTAACCCAAGAAACATGACCAGGAGATTTCCGCATGGCTAGGTCATTATCCAGCGACTTGCTTTTTCTGTATTTAATTTAGGAAAAAAACATCAATTTTACGAGTCTACCGTTCAAAAGCCATTTGACCAATTCCAATGCAAATTCGATTTTGTACAACTTGAGAGGGTCTTCTTTGCACATGAAAAGTTCTGAAACCCTTACCCAAGTAATATGTCCAGGAGATTTCCGCATGGCTTGGTCATTTTTGCACCGGGAATTTGTTCTTTCTCTATGTAAATTTCGGGAAGAAACATCATATTCACGAGCCTACCATTCAAAAACCAGTTGATCAATTCCGTTGCAAATTTGATTTTGTACAACTTGAGAGGGTCCTCTTTCCACATGATAAGGCTTAAAGCCCTAACCCAAGAAACATGTCCAGGAGATTTCCGCACGGCTAGGTCATTATCCAGCGACTTGCTTTTTTCTGTATTTAATTTAGGAAAAAAACATCAATTTTACGAGCCTACCCTTCCAAAGCCATTTGACCAATTCCAATGCAAATTCGATTTTCTACAACTTGAGAGGGTCTTCTTTGCACATGAAACGTCGTGAAACCCTAACCCAAGTAATATGTCCAGGAGATTTCCGCGTGGCTTGGTCATTTTTTGCACCGGCGATTTGTTCTTTCTCTATGTAAATTTCGGGAAGAAACATCATATTGACGAGCCTACCATTCAAAAACCAGTTGATCAATACCGTTGCAAATTTAATTTTGTACAATTTGAGTGGGTCCTCTTTCCACATGATAAGGCTTAAAGCCCTAACCCAAGAAACATGTCCAGCAGATTTCCGCATGGCTAGGTCATTATCCAGCAACTTGCTTTTTCTGTATTTAATTTAGGAAAAAAACATCAATTTTACGAGCCTACCGTTCAAAAGCCATTTGACCAATTCCAATGCAAATTCGATTTTGTACAACTTGAGAGGGTCTTATTTGCACATGAAAAGTCCTGAAACCCTAACCCAAGTAATATGTCCAGGAGATTTCCGCATGGCTTGGTCATTTTTTGCACCGGCGATTTGTTCTTTCTCTATGTAAATTTCGGGAAAGAACATCATATTCACGAGCCTACCATTCAAAAACCAGTTGATCAATTCCGTTGCAAATTTGATTTTGTACAACTTGAGAGGGTCCTCTTTCCACATGATAAGGCTTAAAACCCTAACCCAAGAAACATGTCCAGGAGATTTCCGCATGGCTAGGTCATTATCCAGCGACTTGCTTTTTTCTGTATTTAATTTAGGAAATGAACATCAATTTTACGAGCCTACCGTTCAAAAGCCATTTGACCAATTCCAATGCAAATTCGATTTTGTACAACTTGAGAGGGTCTTCTTTGCACATGAAAAGTCCTGAAACGCTAACCCAAGTAATATGTCCAGGAGATTTCCGCATGGCTTGGTCATTTTTTGCACCGGCGATTTGTTCTTTCTCTATGTAAATTTCGGGAAAAAACATCATATTCACGAGCCTACCATTCAAAAACCAGTTGATCAATTCCGTTGCAAATTTGATTTTGTACAACTTGAGAGGGTCCTCTTTCCACATGATAAGGCTTAAAGCCCTAACCCAAGAAACATGTCCAGCAGATTTCCGCATGGCTAGGTCATTATCCAGCAACTTGCTTTTTCTGTATTTAATTTAGGAAAAAAACATCAATTTTACGAGCCTACCGTTCAAAAGCCATTTGACCAATTCCAATGCAAATTCGATTTTGTACAACTTGAGAGGGTCTTATTTGCACATGAAAAGTCCTGAAACCCTAACCCAAGTAATATGTCCAGGAGATTTCCGCATGGCTTGGTCATTTTTTGCACCGGCGATTTGTTCTTTCTCTATGTAAATTTCGGGCAATAACATCATATTCACGAGCCTACCATTCAAAAACCAGTTGATCAATTCCGTTGCAAATTCGATTTTGTACAACTTGAGAGGGTCCTCTTTCCACATGATAAGGCTTAAAGCCCTAACCCAAGAAACATGTCCAGGAGATTTCCGCATGGCTAGGTCATTATCCAGCGACTTGCTTTTTCTGTATTTAATTTAGGAAAACAACATCAATTTTACGAGCCTACCGTTCAAAGGCCATTTGACCAATTCCAATGCAAATTCGATTTTGTACATCTTGAGAGGGTCTTCTTTGCACATGAAAAGTCCTGAACCGCTAACCCAAGTAATATGTCCAGGAGATTTCCGCATGGCTTGGTCATTTTTTGCACCGGCGATTTGTTCTTTCTCTATGTAAATTTCGGGAAAGAACATCATATTCACGAGCCTACCATTCAAAAACCAGTTGATCAATTCCGTTGCAAATTTGATTTTGTACAACTTGAGAGGGTCCTCTTTCCACATGATAAGGCTTAAAGCCCTAACCCAAGAAACATGTCCAGGAGATTTCCGCATGGCTAGGTCATTATCCAGCGACTTGCTTTTTCTGTATTTAATTTAGGAAAAAACATCAATTTTACGAGCCTACCGTTCAAAGGCCATTCGACCAATTCCAATGCAAATTCGATTTTGTACATCTTGAGAGGGTCTTCTTTGCACATGAAAAGTCCTGAACCGCTAACCCAAGTAATATGTCCAGGAGATTTCCGCATGGCTTGGTCATTTTTTGCACCGGCGATTTGTTCTTTCTCTATGTAAATTTCGGGAAAGAACATCATATTCACGAGCCTACCATTCAAAAACCAGTTGATCAATTCCGTTGCAAATTTGATTTTGTACAACTTGAGAGGGTCCTCTTTCCACATGATAAGGCTTAAAACCCTAACCCAAGAAACATGTCCAGGAGATTTCCGCATGGCTAGGTCATTATCCAGCGACTTGCTTTTTTCTGTATTTAATTTAGGAAAAAAACATCAATTTTACGAGCCTACCGTTCAAAAGCCATTTGACCAATTCCAATGCAAATTCGATTTTGTACAACTTGAGAGGGTCTTATTTGCACATGAAAAGTCCTGAAACCCTAACCCAAGTAATATGTCCAGGAGATTTCCGCATGGCTTGGTCATTTTTTGCACCGGCGATTTGTTCTTTCTCTATGTAAATTTCGGGCAATAACATCATATTCACGAGCCTACCATTCAAAAACCAGTTGATCAATTCCGTTGCAAATTCGATTTTGTACAACTTGAGAGGGTCCTCTTTCCACATGATAAGGCTTAAAGCCCTAACCCAAGAAACATGTCCAGCAGATTTCCGCATGGCTAGGTCATTATCCAGCAACTTGCTTTTTCTGTATTTAATTTAGGAAAAAAACATCAATTTTACGAGCCTACCGTTCAAAAGCCATTTGACCAATTCCAATGCAAATTCGATTTTGTACAACTTGAGAGGGTCTTATTTGCACATGAAAAGTCCTGAAACCCTAACCCAAGTAATATGTCCAGGAGATTTCCGCATGGCTTGGTCATTTTTTGCACCGGCGATTTGTTCTTTCTCTATGTAAATTTCGGGAAGAAACATCATATTCACGAGCCTACCATTCAAAAACCATTTGATCAATTCCGTTGCAAATTTGATTTTGTACAACTTGAGAGGGTCCTCTTTCCACATGATAAGGCTTAAAGCCCTAACCCAAGAAACATGTCCAGGAGATTTCCGCATGGCTAGGTCATTATCCAGCGACTTGCTTTTTTCTGTATTTAATTTAGGAAAAAAACATCAATTTTACGAGCCTACCGTTCAAAAGCCATTTGACCAATTCCAATGCAAATTCGATTTTGTACAACTTGAGAGGGTCTTCTTTGCACATGAAAAGTCCTGAAAGGCTAACCCAAGAAACATGTCCAGGAGATTTCCGCATGGCTTGGTCATTTTTTGCACCGGCGATTTGTTCTTTCTCTATGTAAATTTCGGAAATAAACATCATATTCACGAGCCTACCATTCAAAAACCAGTTGATCAATTCCATTGCAAATTTGATTTTGTACAACTTGAGAGGGTCCTCTTTCCACATGATAAGGCTTAAAACCCTAACCCAAGAAACATGTCCAGGAGATTTCCGCATGGCTAGGTCATTATCCAGCGACTTGCTTTTTTCTGTATTTAATTTAGGAAAAAAACATCAATTTTACGAGCCTACCGTTCAAAAGCCATTTGACCAATTCCAATGCAAATTCGATTTTGTACAACTTGAGAGGGTCTTCTTTGCACATGAAAAGTCCTGAAACGCTAACCCAAGTAATATGTCCAGGAGATTTCCGCATGGCTTGGTCATTTTTTGCACCGGCGATTTGTTCTTTCTCTATGTAAATTTCGGGAAAAAACATCATATTCACGAGCCTACCATTCAAAAACCAGTTGATCAATTCCGTTGCAAATTTGATTTTGTACAACTTGAGAGGGTCCTCTTTCCACATGATAAGGCTTAAAACCCTAACCCAAGAAACATGTCCAGGAGATTTCCGCATGGCTAGGTCATTATCCAGCGACTTGCTTTTTTCTGTATTTAATTTAGGAAATGAACATCAATTTTACGAGCCTACCGTTCAAAAGCCATTTGACCAATTCCAATGCAAATTCGATTTTGTACAACTTGAGAGGGTCTTCTTTGCACATGAAAAGTCCTGAAACGCTAACCCAAGTAATATGTCCAGGAGATTTCCGCATGGCTTGGTCATTTTTTGCACCGGCGATTTGTTCTTTCTCTATGTAAATTTCGGGAAAAACATCATATTCACGAGCCTACCATTCAAAAACCAGTTGATCAATTCCGTTGCAAATTTGATTTTGTACAACTTGAGAGGGTCCTCTTTCCACATGATAAGGCTTAAAGCTCTAACCCAAGAAACATGTCCAGGAGATTTCCGCACGGCTAGGTCATTATCCAGCGACTTGCTTTTTTCTGTATTTAATTTAGGAAAAAACATCAATTTTACGAGCCTACCGTTCAAAAGCCATTTGACCAATTCCAATGCAAATTCGATTTTGTACAACTTGAGAGGGTCTTCTTTGCACATGAAAAGTCCTGAAACGCTAACCCAAGTAATATGTCCAGGAGATTTCCGCATGGCTTGGTCATTTTTTGCACCGGCGATTTGTTCTTTCTCTATGTAAATTTCGGGAAAAAAACATCATATTCACGAGCCTACCATTCAAAAACCAGTTGATCAATTCCATTGCAAATTTGATTTTGTACAACTTGAGAGGGTCCTCTTTGCACATGATAAGGCTTAAAGCTCTAACCCAAGAAACATGTCCAGGAGATTTCCGCACGGCTAGGTCATTATCCAGCGACTTGCTTTTTTCTGTATTTAATTTAGGAAAAAAACATCAATTTTACGAGCCTACCGTTCAAAAGCCATTTGACCAATTCCAATGCAAATTCGATTTTGTACAACTTGAGAGGGTCTTCTTTGCACATGAAAAGTCCTGAAAGGCTAACCCAAGTAATATGTCCAGGAGATTTCCGCATGGCTTGGTCATTTTTTGCACCGGCGATTTGTTCTTTCTCTATGTAAATTTCGGGAAAAACATCATATTCACGAGCCTACCATTCAAAAACCAGTTGATCAATTCCATTGCAAATTTGATTTTGTACAACTTGAGAGGGTCCTCTTTGCACATGATAAGGCTTAAAGCTCTAACCCAAGAAACATGTCCAGGAGATTTCCGCACGGCTAGGTCATTATCCAGCGACTTGCTTTTTTCTGTATTTAATTTAGGAAAAAAACATCAATTTTACGAGCCTACCGTTCAAAAGCCATTTGACCAATTCCAATGCAAATTCGATTTTGTACAACTTGAGAGGGTCTTATTTGCACATGAAAAGTCCTGAAAGGCTAACCCAAGTAATATGTCCAGGAGATTTCCGCATGGCTTGGTCATTTTTTGCACCGGCGATTTGTTCTTTTCTCTATGTAAATTTCGGGACAAAACATCATATTCACGAGCCTACCATTCAAAAACCAGTTGATCAATTCCGTTGCAAATTTGATTTTGTACAACTTGAGAGGGTCCTCTTTCCACATGATAAGGCTTAAAGCTCTAACCCAAGAAACATGTCCAGGAGATTTCCGCACGGCTAGGTCATTATCCAGCGACTTGCTTTTTTCTGTATTTAATTTAGGAAAAAAACATCAATTTTACGAGCCTACCGTTCAAAAGCCATTTGACCAATTCCAATGCAAATTCGATTTTGTACAACTTGAGAGGGTCTTCTTTGCACATGAAAAGTCCTGAAAGGCTAACCCAAGTAATATGTCCAGGAGATTTCCGCATGGCTTGGTCATTTTTTGCACCGGCGATTTGTTCTTTCTCTATGTAAATTTCGGGAAAAAACATCATATTCACGAGCCTACCATTCAAAAACCAGTTGATCAATTCCATTGCAAATTTGATTTTGTACAACTTGAGAGGGTCCTCTTTCCACATGATAAGGCTTAAAGCTCTAACCCAAGAAACATGTCCAGGAGATTTCCGCACGGCTAGGTCATTATCCAGCGACTTGCTTTTTTCTGTATTTAATTTAGGAAAAAAAACATCAATTTTACGAGCCTACCGTTCAAAAGCCATTTGACCAATTCCAATGCAAATTCGATTTTGTACAACTTGAGAGGGTCTTCTTTGCACATGAAAAGTCCTGAAAGGCTAACCCAAGTAATATGTCCAGGAGATTTCCGCATGGCTTGGTCATTTTTTGCACCGGCGATTTGTTCTTTCTCTATGTAAATTTCGGGAAAAACATCATATTCACGAGCCTACCATTCAAAAACCAGTTGATCAATTCCATTGCAAATTTGATTTTGTACAACTTGAGAGGGTCCTCTTTGCACATGATAAGGCTTAAAGCTCTAACCCAAGAAACATGTCCAGGAGATTTCCGCACGGCTAGGTCATTATCCAGCGACTTGCTTTTTTCTGTATTTAATTTAGGAAAAAAACATCAATTTTACGAGCCTACCGTTCAAAAGCCATTTGACCAATTCCAATGCAAATTCGATTTTGTACAACTTGAGAGGGTCTTCTTTGCACATGAAAAGTCCTGAAAGGCTAACCCAAGTAATATGTCCAGGAGATTTCCGCATGGCTTGGTCATTTTTTGCACCGGCGATTTGTTCTTTCTCTATGTAAATTTCGGGAAGGAACATCATATTCACGAGCCTACCATTCAAAAACCAGTTGATCAATTCCATTGCAAATTTGATTTTGTACAACTTGAGAGGGTCCTCTTTCCACATGATAAGGCTTAAAGCTCTAACCCAAGAAACATGTCCAGGAGATTTCCGCACGGCTAGGTCATTATCCAGCGACTTGCTTTTTTCTGTATTTAATTTAGGAAAAAAACATCAATTTTACGAGCCTACCGTTCAAAAGCCATTTGACCAATTCCAATGCAAATTCGATTTTGTACAACTTGAGAGGGTCTTCTTTGCACATGAAAAGTCCTGAAAGGCTAACCCAAGTAATATGTCCAGGAGATTTCCGCATGGCTTGGTCATTTTTTGCACCGGCGATTTGTTCTTTCTCTATGTAAATTTCGGGAAGGAACATCATATTCACGAGCCTACCATTCAAAAACCAGTTGATCAATTCCGTTGCAAATTCGATTTTGTACAACTTGAGAGGGTCCTCTTTCCACATGATAAGGCTTAAAGCCCTAACCCAAGTAATATGTCCAGGAGATTTCCGCACGGCTAGGTCATTATCCAGCGACTTGCTTTTTTCTGTATTTAATTTAGGAAACAAACATCAATTTTACGAGCCTACCGTTCAAAAGCCATTTGACCAATTCCAATGCAAATTCGATTTTGTACAACTTGAGAGGGTCTTCTTTGCACATGAAAAGTCCTGAAAGGCTAACCCAAGTAATATGTCCAGGAGATTTCCGCATGGCTTGGTCATTTTTTGCACCGGCGATTTGTTCTTTCTCTATGTAAATTTCGGGAAAAAACATCATATTCACGAGCCTACCATTCAAAAACCAGTTGATCAATTCCATTGCAAATTTGATTTTGTACAACTTGAGAGGGTCCTCTTTCCACATGATAAGGCTTAAAGCTCTAACCCAAGAAACATGTCCAGGAGATTTCCGCACGGCTAGGTCATTATCAAGCGACTTGCTTTTTTCTGTATTTAATTTAGAAAAAAAAACATCAATTTTACGAGCCTACCGTTCAAAAGCCATTTGACCAATTCCAATGCAAATTCGATTTTGTACAACTTGAGAGGGTCTTCTTTGCACATGAAAAGTCCTGAAAGGCTAACCCAAGTAATATGTCCAGGAGATTTCCGCGTGGCTTGGTCATTTTTTGCACCGGCGATTTGTTCTTTCTCTATGTAAATTTCGGGGAAAAACATCATATTCACGAGCCTACCATTCAAAAACCAGTTGATCAATTCCATTGCAAATTTGATTTTGTACAACTTGAGAGGGTCCTCTTTCCACATGATAAGGCTTAAAGCTCTAACCCAAGAAACATGTCCAGGAGATTTCCGCACGGCTAGGTCATTATCCAGCGACTTGCTTTTTTCTGTATTTAATTTAGGAAAACAAACATCAATTTCACGAGCCTACCATTCAAAAGCCAGTTGATCAATTCCATTGCAAATTCGATTTTGTACAACTTGAGAGGGTCTTCTTTGCACATGAAAAGTCCTGAAAGGCTAACCCAAGTAATATGTCCAGGAGATTTCCGCATGGCTTGGTCATTTTTTGCACCGGCGATTTGTTCTTTCTCTATGTAAATTTCGGGACAAAACATCATATTCACGAGCCTACCATTCAAAAACCAGTTGATCAATTCCATTGCAAATTTGATTTTGTACAACTTGAGAGGGTCCTCTTTCCACATGATAAGGCTTAAAGCTCTAACCCAAGAAACATGTCCAGGAGATTTCCGCACGGCTAGGTCATTATCCAGCGACTTGCTTTTTTCTGTATTTAATTTAGGAAACAAACATCAATTTTACGAGCCTACCGTTCAAAAGCCATTTGACCAATTCCAATGCAAATTCGATTTTGTACAACTTGAGAGGGTCTTCTTTGCACATGAAAAGTCCTGAAAGGCTAACCCAAGTAATATGTCCAGGAGATTTCCGCATGGCTTGGTCATTTTTTGCACCGGCGATTTGTTCTTTCTCTATGTAAATTTCGGGAAGGAACATCATATTCACGAGCCTACCATTCAAAAACCAGTTGATCAATTCCATTGCAAATTTGATTTTGTACAACTTGAGAGGGTCCTCTTTCCACATGATAAGGCTTAAAGCTCTAACCCAAGAAACATGTCCAGGAGATTTCCGCACGGCTAGGTCATTATCCAGCGACTTGCTTTTTTCTGTATTTAATTTAGGAAACAAACATCAATTTTACGAGCCTACCGTTCAAAAGCCATTTGACCAATTCCAATGCAAATTCGATTTTGTACAACTTGAGAGGGTCTTCTTTGCACATGAAAAGTCCTGAAAGGCTAACCCAAGTAATATGTCCAGGAGATTTCCGCATGGCTTGGTCATTTTTTGCACCGGCGATTTGTTCTTTCTCTATGTAAATTTCGGGACAAAACATCATATTCACGAGCCTACCATTCAAAAACCAGTTGATCAATTCCATTGCAAATTTGATTTTGTACAACTTGAGAGGGTCCTCTTTCCACATGATAAGGCTTAAAGCTCTAACCCAAGAAACATGTCCAGGAGATTTCCGCACGGCTAGGTCATTATCCAGCGACTTGCTTTTTTCTGTATTTAATTTAGGAAACAAACATCAATTTTACGAGCCTACCGTTCAAAAGCCATTTGACCAATTCCAATGCAAATTCGATTTTGTACAACTTGAGAGGGTCACTTTGCACATGAAAAGTCCTGAAAGGCTAACCCAAGTAATATGTCCAGGAGATTTCCGCATGGCTTGGTCATTTTTTGCACCGGCGATTTGTTCTTTCTCTATGTAAATTTCGGGACAAAACATCATATTCACGAGCCTACCATTCAAAAACCAGTTGATCAATTCCATTGCAAATTTGATTTTGTACAACTTGAGAGGGTCCTCTTTCCACATGATAAGGCTTAAAGCTCTAACCCAAGAAACATGTCCAGGAGATTTCCGCACGGCTAGGTCATTATCCAGCGACTTGCTTTTTTCTGTATTTAATTTAGGAAAAAAACATCAATTTTACGAGCCTACCGTTCAAAAGCCATTTGCAATTCCAATGCAAATTCGATTTTGTACAACTTGAGAGGGTCAACTTTGCACATGAAAAGTCCTGAAAGGCTAACCCAAGTAATATGTCCAGGAGATTTCCGCATGGCTTGGTCATTTTTTGCACCGGCGATTTGTTCTTTCTCTATGTAAATTTCGGGAAGGAACATCATATTCACGAGCCTACCATTCAAAAACCAGTTGATCAATTCCATTGCAAATTTGATTTTGTACAACTTGAGAGGGTCCTCTTTCCACATGATAAGGCTTAAAGCTCTAACCCAAGAAACATGTCCAGGAGATTTCCGCACGGCTAGGTCATTATCCAGCGACTTGCTTTTTTCTGTATTTAATTTAGGAAACAAACATCAATTTTACGAGCCTACCGTTCAAAAGCCATTTGACCAATTCCAATGCAAATTCGATTTTGTACAACTTGAGAGGGTCTTCTTTGCACATGAAAAGTCCTGAAAGGCTAACCCAAGTAATATGTCCAGGAGATTTCCGCATGGCTTGGTCATTTTTTGCACCGGCGATTTGTTCTTTCTCTATGTAAATTTCGGGAAGGAACATCATATTCACGAGCCTACCATTCAAAAACCAGTTGATCAATTCCATTGCAAATTTGATTTTGTACAACTTGAGAGGGTCCTCTTTCCACATGATAAGGCTTAAAGCTCTAACCCAAGAAACATGTCCAGGAGATTTCCGCACGGCTAGGTCATTATCCAGCGACTTGCTTTTTTCTGTATTTAATTTAGGAAAAGAACATCAATTTTACGAGCCTACCGTTCAAAAGCCATTTGACCAATTCCAATGCAAATTCGATTTTGTACAACTTAAGAGGGTCAACTTTGCACATGAAAAGTCCTGAAAGGCTAACCCAAGTAATATGTCCAGGAGATTTCCGCATGGCTTGGTCATTTTTGCACCGGCGATTTGTTCTTTCTCTATGTAAATTTCGGGACAATACATCATATTCACGAGCCTACCATTCAAAAACCAGTGGATCAATTCCATTGCAAATTTGATTTTGTACAACTTGAGAGGGTCTTCTTTCCACATGATAAGACTTAAAGCTCTAACCCAAGAAACATTTCCAGGAGATTTCCGCACGGCTAGGGACTTGCTTTTTTCTGTATTTAATTTAGGAAAAGAACATCAATTTTACGAGCCTACCGTTCAAAAGCCATTTGACCAATTCCAATGCAAATTCGATTTTGTACAACTTAAGAGGGTCAACTTTGCACATGAAAAGTCCTGAAAGGCTAACCCAAGTAATATGTCCAGGAGATTTCCGCATGGCTTGGTCATTTTTGCACCGGCGATTTGTTCTTTCTCTATGTAAATTTCGGGACAATACATCATATTCACGAGCCTACCATTCAAAAACCAGTGGATCAATTCCATTGCAAATTTGATTTTGTACAACTTGAGAGGGTCTTCTTTCCACATGATAAGACTTAAAGCTCTAACCCAAGAAACATGTCCAGGAGATTTCCGCACGGCTAGGTCGTTATCCAGCGACTTGCTTTTTTCTGTATTTAATTTAGGAAACAAACATCAATTTTACGAGCCTACCGTTCAAAAGCCATTTGACCAATTCCAATGCAAATTCGATTTTGTACAACTTGAGAGGGTCTTCTTTGCACATGAAAAGTCCTGAAACCCTAACCCAAGTAATATGTCCAGGAGATTTCCGTGTGGCTTGGTCATTTTTTTGCACCGGCGATTTGTTCTTTCTCTATGTAAATTTCGGGACAAAACATCCTATTCACGAGCCTACCATTCAAAAACCAGTTGATCAATTCCATTGCAAATTTGATTTTGTACAACTTGAGAGGGTCTTCTTTCCACATGTTAAGGCTTAAAGCTCTAACCCAAGAAACATGTCCAGGAGATTTCCGCACGGCTAGGTCGTTATCCAGCGACTTGCTTTTTTCTGTATTTAATTTAGGAAACAAACATCAATTTTACGAGCCTACCGTTCAAAAGCCATTTGACCAATTCCAATGCAAATTCGATTTTGTACAACTTGAGAGGGTCAACTTTGCACATGAAAAGTCCAGAAAGGCTAACCCAAGTAATATGTCCAGGAGATTTCCGCATGGCTTGGTCATTTTTTGCACCGGCGATTTGTTCTTTCTCTATGTAAATTTCGGGACAAAACATCCTATTCACGAGCCTACCATTCAAAAACCAGTTGATCAATTCCATTGCAAATTTGATTTTGTACAACTTGAGAGGGTCTTCTTTCCACATGTTAAGGCTTAAAGCTCTAACCCAAGAAACATGTCCAGGAGATTTCCGCACGGCTAGGTCGTTATCCAGCGACTTGCTTTTTTCTGTATTTAATTTAGGAAACAAACATCAATTTTACGAGCCTACCGTTCAAAAGCCATTTGACCAATTCCAATGCAAATTCGATTTTGTACAACTTGAGAGGGTCAACTTTGCACATGAAAAGTCCAGAAAGGCTAACCCAAGTAATATGTCCAGGAGATTTCCGCATGGCTTGGTCATTTTTTGCACCGGCGATTTGTTCTTTCTCTATGTAAATTTCGGACAAAAACATCCTATTCACGAGCCTACCATTCAAAAACCAGTTGATCAATTCCATTGCAAATTTGATTTTGTACAACTTGAGAGGGTCTTCTTTCCACATGTTAAGGCTTAAAGCTCTAACCCAAGAAACATGTCCAGGAGATTTCCGCACGGCTAGGTCGTTATCCAGCGACTTGCTTTTTTCTGTATTTAATTTAGGAAACAAACATCAATTTTACGAGCCTACCGTTCAAAAGCCATTTGACCAATTCCAATGCAAATTCGATTTTGTACAACTTGAGAGGGTCAACTTTGCACATGAAAAGTCCAGAAAGGCTAACCCAAGTAATATGTCCAGGAGATTTCCGCATGGCTTGGTCATTTTTTGCACCGGCGATTTGTTCTTTCTCTATGTAAATTTCGGGACAAAACATCCTATTCACGAGCCTACCATTCAAAAACCAGTTGATCAATTCCATTGCAAATTTGATTTTGTACAACTTGAGAGGGTCTTCTTTCCACATGTTAAGGCTTAAAGCTCTAACCCAAGAAACATGTCCAGGAGATTTCCGCACGGCTAGGTCGTTATCCAGCGACTTGCTTTTTTCTGTATTTAATTTAGGAAACAAACATCAATTTTACGAGCCTACCGTTCAAAAGCCATTTGACCAATTCCAATGCAAATTCGATTTTGTACAACTTGAGAGGGTCAACTTTGCACATGAAAAGTCCAGAAAGGCTAACCCAAGTAATATGTCCAGGAGATTTCCGCATGGCTTGGTCATTTTTTGCACCGGCGATTTGTTCTTTCTCTATGTAAATTTCGGGACAAAACATCCTATTCACGAGCCTACCATTCAAAAACCAGTTGATCAATTCCATTGCAAATTTGATTTTGTACAACTTGAGAGGGTCTTCTTTCCACATGTTAAGGCTTAAAGCTCTAACCCAAGAAACATGTCCAGGAGATTTCCGCACGGCTAGGTCGTTATCCAGCGACTTGCTTTTTTCTGTATTTAATTTAGGAAAAAAACATCAATTTTACGAGCCTACCGTTCAAAAGCCATTTGACCAATTCCAATGCAAATTCGATTTTGTACAACTTGAGAGGGTCTTATTTGCACATGAAAAGTCCTGAAAGGCTAACCCAAGTAATATGTCCAGGAGATTTCCGCATGGCTTGGTCATTTTTTGCACCGGCGATTTGTTCTTTCTCTATGTAAATTTCGGAAATAAACATCATATTCACGAGCCTACCATTCAAAAACCAGTTGATCAATTCCATTGCAAATTTGATTTTGTACAACTTGAGAGGGTCCTCTTTCCACATGGTAAGGCTTAAAGCTCTAACCCAAGAAACATGTCCAGGAGATTTCCGCACGGCTAGGTCATCATCCAGCGACTTGCTTTTTTCTGTATTTAATTTAGGAAAAAAACATCAATTTTACGAGCCTACCGTTCAAAAGCCATTTGACCAATTCCAATGCAAATTCGATTTTGTACAACTTGAGAGGGTCTTATTTGCACATGAAAAGTCCTGAAAGGCTAACCCAAGTAATATGTCCAGGAGATTTCCGCATGGCTTGGTCATTTTTTGCACCGGCGATTTGTTCTTTCTCTATGTAAATTTCGGAAATAAACATCATATTCACGAGCCTACCATTCAAAAACCAGTTGATCAATTCCATTGCAAATTTGATTTTGTACAACTTGAGAGGGTCCTCTTTCCACATGATAAGGCTTAAAGCTCTAACCCAAGAAACATTTCCAGGAGATTTCCGCACGGCTAGGTATCCAGCGACTTGCTTTTTTCTGTATTTAATTTAGGAAAAAAAACATCAATTTTACGAGCCTACCGTTCAAAAGCCATTTGACCAATTCCAATGCAAATTCGATTTTGTACAACTTGAGAGGGTCTTATTTGCACATGAAAAGTCCTGAAAGGCTAACCCAAGTAATATGTCCAGGAGATTTCCGCATGGCTTGGTCATTTTTTGCACCGGCGATTTGTTCTTTCTCTATGTAAATTTCGGGACAAAACATCCTATTCACGAGCCTACCATTCAAAAACCAGTTGATCAATTCCATTGCAAATTTGATTTTGTACAACTTGAGAGGGTCTTCTTTCCACATGTTAAGGCTTAAAGCTCTAACCCAAGAAACATGTCCAGGAGATTTCCGCACGGCTAGGTCGTTATCCAGCGACTTGCTTTTTTCTGTATTTAATTTAGGAAACAAACATCAATTTTACGAGCCTACCGTTCAAAAGCCATTTGACCAATTCCAATGCAAATTCGATTTTGTACAACTTGAGAGGGTCAACTTTGCACATGAAAAGTCCAGAAAGGCTAACCCAAGTAATATGTCCAGGAGATTTCCGCATGGCTTGGTCATTTTTTGCACCGGCGATTTGTTCTTTCTCTATGTAAATTTCGGGAAAAACATCATATTCACGAGCCTACCATTCAAAAACCAGTTGATCAATTCCATTGCAAATTTGATTTTGTACAACTTGAGAGGGTCCTCTTTCCACATGATAAGGCTTAAAGCTCTAACCCAAGAAACATGTCCAGGAGATTTCCGCACGGCTAGGTCATTATCCAGCGACTTGCTTTTTTCTGTATTTAATTTAGGAAACAAACATCAATTTTACGAGCCTACCGTTCAAAAGCCATTTGACCAATTCCAATGCAAATTCGATTTTGTACAACTTGAGAGGGTCAACTTTGCACATGAAAAGTCCTGAAAGGCTAACCCAAGTAATATGTCCAGGAGATTTCCGCATGGCTTGGTCATTTTTTGCACCGGCGATTTGTTCTTTCTCTATGTAAATTTCGGGACAAAACATCATATTCACGAGCCTACCATTCAAAAACCAGTTGATCAATTCCATTGCAAATTTGATTTTGTACAACTTGAGAGGGTCCTCTTTCCACATGATAAGGCTTAAAGCTCTAACCCAAGAAACATGTCCAGGAGATTTCCGCACGGCTAGGTCATTATCCAGCGACTTGCTTTTTTCTGTATTTAATTTAGGAAACAAACATCAATTTTACGAGCCTACCGTTCAAAAGCCATTTGACCAATTCCAATGCAAATTCGATTTTGTACAACTTGAGAGGGTCAACTTTGCACATGAAAAGTCCTGAAAGGCTAACCCAAGTAATATGTCCAGGAGATTTCCGCATGGCTTGGTCATTTTTTGCACCGGCGATTTGTTCTTTCTCTATGTAAATTTCGGGACAAAACATCATATTCACGAGCCTACCATTCAAAAACCAGTTGATCAATTCCATTGCAAATTTGATTTTGTACAACTTGAGAGGGTCCTCTTTCCACATGATAAGGCTTAAAGCTCTAACCCAAGAAACATGTCCAGGAGATTTCCGCACGGCTAGGTCATTATCCAGCGACTTGCTTTTTTCTGTATTTAATTTAGGAAACAAACATCAATTTTACGAGCCTACCGTTCAAAAGCCATTTGACCAATTCCAATGCAAATTCGATTTTGTACAACTTGAGAGGGTCTTATTTGCACATGAAAAGTCCTGAAAGGCTAACCCAAGTAATATGTCCAGGAGATTTCCGCATGGCTTGGTCATTTTTTGCACCGGCGATTTGTTCTTTCTCTATGTAAATTTCGGAAATAAACATCATATTCACGAGCCTACCATTCAAAAACCAGTTGATCAATTCCATTGCAAATTTGATTTTGTACAACTTGAGAGGGTCCTCTTTCCACATGATAAGGCTTAAAGCTCTAACCCAAGAAACATGTCCAGGAGATTTCCGCACGGCTAGGTCATTATCCAGCGACTTGCTTTTTTCTGTATTTAATTTAGGAAAAAAAACATCAATTTTACGAGCCTACCGTTCAAAAGCCATTTGACCAATTCCAATGCAAATTCGATTTTGTACAACTTGAGAGGGTCCTAATGCACATGAAAAGTCCTGAAAGGCTAACCCAAGTAATATGTCCAGGAGATTTCCGCATGGCTTGGTCATTTTTTGCACCGGCGATTTGTTCTTTCTCTATGTAAATTTCGGAACAAAACATCATATTCACGAGCCTACCATTCAAAAACCAGTTGATCAATTCCATTGCAAATTTGATTTTGTACAACTTGAGAGGGTCCTCTTTCCACATGATAAGGCTTAAAGCTCTAACCCAAGAAACATGTCCAGGAGATTTCCGCACGGCTAGGTCATTATCCAGCGACTTGCTTTTTTCTGTATTTAATTTAGGAAAAAAACATCAATTTTACGAGCCTACCGTTCAAAAGCCATTTGACCAATTCCAATGCAAATTCGATTTTGTACAACTTGAGAGGGTCACTTTGCACATGAAAAGTCCTGAAAGGCTAACCCAAGTAATATGTCCAGGAGATTTCCGCATGGCTTGGTCATTTTTTGCACCGGCGATTTGTTCTTTCTCTATGTAAATTTCGGAACAAAACATCATATTCACGAGCCTACCATTCAAAAACCAGTTGATCAATTCCATTGCAAATTTGATTTTGTACAACTTGAGAGGGTCCTCTTTCCACATGATAAGGCTTAAAGCTCTAACCCAAGAAACATGTCCAGGAGATTTCCGCACGGCTAGGTCATTATCCAGCGACTTGCTTTTTTCTGTATTTAATTTAGGAAACAAACATCAATTTTACGAGCCTACCGTTCAAAAGCCATTTGACCAATTCCAATGCAAATTCGATTTTGTACAACTTGAGAGGGTCTTAATTTGCACATGAAAAGTCCTGAAACGCTAACCCAAGTAATATGTCCAGGAGATTTCCGCATGGCTTGGTCATTTTTTGCACCGGCGATTTGTTCTTTCTCTATGTAAATTTCGGGACAAAACATCATATTCACGAGCCTACCATTCAAAAACCAGTTGATCAATTCCATTGCAAATTTGATTTTGTACAACTTGAGAGGGTCCTCTTTCCACATGATAAGGCTTAAAGCTCTAACTCAAGAAACATGTCCAGGAGATTTCCGCACGGCTAGGTCATTATCCAGCGACTTGCTTTTTTCTGTATTTAATTTAGGAAACAAACATCAATTTTACGAGCCTACCGTTCAAAAGCCATTTGACCAATTCCAATGCAAATTCGATTTTGTACAACTTGAGAGGGTCTTCTTTGCACATGAAAAGTCCTGAAACGCTAACCCAAGTAATATGTCCAGGAGATTTCCGCATGGCTTGGTCATTTTTTGCACCGGCGATTTGTTCTTTCTCTATGTAAATTTCGGGACAATACATCATATTCACGAGCCTACCATTCAAAAACCAGTGGATCAATTCCATTGCAAATTTGATTTTGTACAACTTGAGAGGGTCTTCTTTCCACATGATAAGACTTAAAGCTCTAACCCAAGAAACATTTCCAGGAGATTTCCGCACGGCTAGGTCATTATCCAGCGACTTGCTTTTTTCTGTATTTAATTTAGGAAATGAACATCAATTTTACGAGCCTACCGTTCAAAAGCCATTTGACCAATTCCAATGCAAATTCGATTTTGTACAACTTGAGAGGGTCTTATTTGCACATGAAAAGTCCTGAAAGGCTAACCCAAGTAATATGTCCAGGAGATTTCCGCATGGCTTGGTCATTTTTTGCACCGGCGATTTGTTCTTTCTCTATGTAAATTTCGGGACAATACATCATATTCACGAGCCTACCATTCAAAAACCAGTTGATCAATTCCATTGCAAATTTGATTTTGTACAACTTGAGAGGGTCCTCTTTCCACATGATAAGGCTTAAAGCTCTAACCCAAGAAACATGTCCAGGAGATTTCCGCACGGCTAGGTCATTATCCAGCGACTTGCTTTTTTCTGTATTTAATTTAGGAAAAAAACATCAATTTTACGAGCCTACCGTTCAAAAGCCATTTGACCAATTCCAATGCAAATTCGATTTTGTACAACTTGAGAGGGTCTTAATTGCACATGAAAAGTCCTGAAAGGCTAACCCAAGTAATATGTCCAGGAGATTTCCGCATGGCTTGGTCATTTTTTGCACCGGCGATTTGTTCTTTCTCTATGTAAATTTCGGAACTAAACATCATATTCACGAGCCTACCATTCAAAAACCAGTTGATCAATTCCATTGCAAATTTGATTTTGTACAACTTGAGAGGGTCCTCTTTCCACATGATAAGGCTTAAAGCTCTAACCCAAGAAACATGTCCAGGAGATTTCCGCACGGCTAGGTCATTATCCAGCGACTTGCTTTTTTCTGTATTTAATTTAGGAAAAAAACATCAATTTTACGAGCCTACCGTTCAAAAGCCATTTGACCAATTCCAATGCAAATTCGATTTTGTACAACTTGAGAGGGTCTTATTTGCACATGAAAAGTCCTGAAAGGCTAACCCAAGTAATATGTCCAGGAGATTTCCGCATGGCTTGGTCATTTTTTGCACCGGCGATTTGTTCTTTCTCTATGTAAATTTCGGGAAGGAACATCATATTCACGAGCCTACCATTCAAAAACCAGTTGATCAATTCCATTGCAAATTTGATTTTGTACAACTTGAGAGGGTCCTCTTTCCACATGATAAGGCTTAAAGCTCTAACCCAAGAAACATGTCCAGGAGATTTCCGCACGGCTAGGTCATTATCCAGCGACTTGCTTTTTTCTGTATTTAATTTAGGAAAAAAACATCAATTTTACGAGCCTACCGTTCAAAAGCCATTTGACCAATTCCAATGCAAATTCGATTTTGTACAACTTGAGAGGGTCTTAATTGCACATGAAAAGTCCTGAAAGGCTAACCCAAGTAATATGTCCAGGAGATTTCCGCATGGCTTGGTCATTTTTTGCACCGGCGATTTGTTCTTTCTCTATGTAAATTTCGGAACTAAACATCATATTCACGAGCCTACCATTCAAAAACCAGTTGATCAATTCCATTGCAAATTTGATTTTGTACAACTTGAGAGGGTCCTCTTTCCACATGATAAGGCTTAAAGCTCTAACCCAAGAAACATGTCCAGGAGATTTCCGCACGGCTAGGTCATTATCCAGCGACTTGCTTTTTTCTGTATTTAATTTAGGAAAAAAACATCAATTTCACGAGCCTACCGTTCAAAAGCCATTTGACCAATTCCAATGCAAATTCGATTTTGTACAACTTGAGAGGGTCTTAATTGCACATGAAAAGTCCTGAAAGGCTAACCCAAGTAATATGTCCAGGAGATTTCCGCATGGCTTGGTCATTTTTTGCACCGGCGATTTGTTCTTTCTCTATGTAAATTTCGGAACTAAACATCATATTCACGAGCCTACCATTCAAAAACCAGTTGATCAATTCCATTGCAAATTTGATTTTGTACAACTTGAGAGGTCCTCTTTCCACATGATAAGGCTTAAAGCTCTAACCCAAGAAACATGTCCAGGAGATTTCCGCACGGCTAGGTCATTATCCAGCGACTTGCTTTTTTCTGTATTTAATTTAGGAAAAAAACATCAATTTTACGAGCCTACCGTTCAAAAGCCATTTGACCAATTCCAATGCAAATTCGATTTTGTTACAACTTGAGAGGGTCTTAATTGCACATGAAAAGTCCTGAAAGGCTAACCCAAGTAATATGTCCAGGAGATTTCCGCATGGCTTGGTCATTTTTTGCACCGGCGATTTGTTCTTTCTCTATGTAAATTTCGGAACTAAACATCATATTCACGAGCCTACCATTCAAAAACCGTTGATCAATTCCATTGCAAATTTGATTTTGTACAACTTGAGAGGGTCCTCTTTCCACATGATAAGGCTTAAAGCTCTAACCCAAGAAACATGTCCAGGAGATTTCCGCACGGCTAGGTCATTATCCAGCGACTTGCTTTTTTCTGTATTTAATTTAGGAAAAAAACATCAATTTTACGAGCCTACCGTTCAAAAGCCATTTGACCAATTCCAATGCAAATTCGATTTTGTACAACTTGAGAGGGTCTTATTTGCACATGAAAAGTCCTGAAAGGCTAACCCAAGTAATATGTCCAGGAGATTTCCGCATGGCTTGGTCATTTTTTTGCACCGGCGATTTGTTCTTTCTCTATGTAAATTTCGGAACTAAACATCATATTCACGAGCCTACCATTCAAAAACCAGTTGATCAATTCCATTGCAAATTTGATTTTGTACAACTTGAGAGGGTCCTCTTTCCACATGGTAAGGCTTAAAGCTCTAACCCAAGAAACATGTCCAGGAGATTTCCGCACGGCTAGGTCATTATCCAGCGACTTGCTTTTTTCTGTATTTAATTTAGGAAAAAAACATCAATTTTACGAGCCTACCGTTCAAAAGCCATTTGACCAATTCCAATGCAAATTCGATTTTGTACAACTTGAGAGGGTCTTATTTGCACATGAAAAGTCCTGAAAGGCTAACCCAAGTAATATGTCCAGGAGATTTCCGCATGGCTTGGTCATTTTTTGCACCGGCGATTTGTTCTTTCTCTATGTAAATTTCGGAACTAAACATCATATTCACGAGCCTACCATTCAAAAACCAGTTGATCAATTCCATTGCAAATTTGATTTTGTACAACTTGAGAGGGTCCTCTTTCCACATGATAAGGCTTAAAGCTCTAACCCAAGAAACATGTCCAGGAGATTTCCGCACGGCTAGGTCATTATCCAGCGACTTGCTTTTTTCTGTATTTAATTTAGGAAAAAAACATCAATTTTACGAGCCTACCGTTCAAAAGCCATTTGACCAATTCCAATGCAAATTCGATTTTGTACAACTTGAGAGGGTCTTAATTTGCACATGAAAAGTCCTGAAAGGCTAACCCAAGTAATATGTCCAGGAGATTTCCGCATGGCTTGGTCATTTTTTGCACCGGCGATTTGTTCTTTCTCTATGTAAATTTCGGAACTAAACATCATATTCACGAGCCTACCATTCAAAAACCAGTTGATCAATTCCATTGCAAATTTGATTTTGTACAACTTGAGAGGGTCCTCTTTCCACATGATAAGGCTTAAAGCTCTAACCCAAGAAACATGTCCAGGAGATTTCCGCACGGCTAGGTCATTATCCAGCGACTTGCTTTTTTCTGTATTTAATTTAGGAAAAAAACATCAATTTTACGAGCCTACCGTTCAAAAGCCATTTGACCAATTCCAATGCAAATTCGATTTTGTACAACTTGAGAGGGTCTTAATTGCACATGAAAAGTCCTGAAAGGCTAACCCAAGTAATATGTCCAGGAGATTTCCGCATGGCTTGGTCATTTTTTGCACCGGCGATTTGTTCTTTCTCTATGTAAATTTCGGAACTAAACATCATATTCACGAGCCTACCATTCAAAAACCAGTTGATCAATTCCATTGCAAATTTGATTTTGTACAACTTGAGAGGGTCCTCTTTCCACATGATAAGGCTTAAAGCTCTAACCCAAGAAACATGTCCAGGAGATTTCCGCACGGCTAGGTCATTATCCAGCGACTTGCTTTTTTCTGTATTTAATTTAGGAAAAAAACATCAATTTTACGAGCCTACCGTTCAAAAGCCATTTGACCAATTCCAATGCAAATTCGATTTTGTACAACTTGAGAGGGTCTTAATTGCACATGAAAAGTCCTGAAAGGCTAACCCAAGTAATATGTCCAGGAGATTTCCGCATGGCTTGGTCATTTTTTGCACCGGCGATTTGTTCTTTCTCTATGTAAATTTCGGAAATAAACATCATATTCACGAGCCTACCATTCAAAAACCAGTTGATCAATTCCATTGCAAATTTGATTTTGTACAACTTGAGAGGGTCCTCTTTCCACATGATAAGGCTTAAAGCTCTAACCCAAGAAACATGTCCAGGAGATTTCCGCACGGCTAGGTCATTATCCAGCGACTTGCTTTTTTCTGTATTTAATTTAGGAAAAAAACATCAATTTCACGAGCCTACCGTTCAAAAGCCATTTGACCAATTCCAATGCAAATTCGATTTTGTACAACTTGAGAGGGTCTTATTTGCACATGAAAAGTCCTGAAAGGCTAACCCAAGTAATATGTCCAGGAGATTTCCGCATGGCTTGGTCATTTTTTGCACCGGCGATTTGTTCTTTCTCTATGTAAATTTCGGAACTAAACATCATATTCACGAGCCTACCATTCAAAAACCAGTTGATCAATTCCATTGCAAATTTGATTTTGTACAACTTGAGAGGGTCCTCTTTCCACATGGTAAGGCTTAAAGCTCTAACCCAAGAAACATGTCCAGGAGATTTCCGCACGGCTATGTCATCATCCAGCGACTTGCTTTTTTCTGTATTTAATTTAGGAAAAAAACATCAATTTCACGAGCCTACCGTTCAAAAGCCATTTGACCAATTCCAATGCAAATTCGATTTTGTACAACTTGAGAGGGTCTTATTTGCACATGAAAAGTCCTGAAAGGCTAACCCAAGTAATATGTCCAGGAGATTTCCGCATGGCTTGGTCATTTTTTGCACCGGCGATTTGTTCTTTCTCTATGTAAATTTCGGAACTAAACATCATATTCACGAGCCTACCATTCAAAAACCAGTTGATCAATTCCATTGCAAATTTGATTTTGTACAACTTGAGAGGGTCCTCTTTCCACATGGTAAGGCTTAAAGCTCTAACCCAAGAAACATGTCCAGGAGATTTCCGCACGGCTATGTCATCATCCAGCGACTTGCTTTTTTCTGTATTTAATTTAGGAAAAAAACATCAATTTCACGAGCCTACCGTTCAAAAGCCATTTGACCAATTCCAATGCAAATTCGATTTTGTACAACTTGAGAGGGTCTTATTTGCACATGAAAAGTCCTGAAAGGCTAACCCAAGTAATATGTCCAGGAGATTTCCGCATGGCTTGGTCATTTTTTGCACCGGCGATTTGTTCTTTCTCTATGTAAATTTCGGAACTAAACATCATATTCACGAGCCTACCATTCAAAAACCAGTTGATCAATTCCATTGCAAATTTGATTTTGTACAACTTGAGAGGGTCCTCTTTCCACATGGTAAGGCTTAAAGCTCTAACCCAAGAAACATGTCCAGGAGATTTCCGCACGGCTATGTCATCATCCAGCGACTTGCTTTTTTCTGTATTTAATTTAGGAAAAAAACATCAATTTCACGAGCCTACCGTTCAAAAGCCATTTGACCAATTCCAATGCAAATTCGATTTTGTACAACTTGAGAGGGTCTTATTTGCACATGAAAAGTCCTGAAAGGCTAACCCAAGTAATATGTCCAGGAGATTTCCGCATGGCTTGGTCATTTTTTGCACCGGCGATTTGTTCTTTCTCTATGTAAATTTCGGAACTAAACATCATATTCACGAGCCTACCATTCAAAAACCAGTTGATCAATTCCATTGCAAATTTGATTTTGTACAACTTGAGAGGGTCCTCTTTCCACATGATAAGGCTTAAAGCTCTAACCCAAGAAACATGTCCAGGAGATTTCCGCACGGCTAGGTCATTATCCAGCGACTTGCTTTTTTCTGTATTTAATTTAGGAAAAAAACATCAATTTTACGAGCCTACCGTTCAAAAGCCATTTGACCAATTCCAATGCAAATTCGATTTTGTACAACTTGAGAGGGTCTTATTTGCACATGAAAAGTCCTGAAAGGCTAACCCAAGTAATATGTCCAGGAGATTTCCGCATGGCTTGGTCATTTTTTGCACCGGCGATTTGTTCTTTCTCTATGTAAATTTCGGAACTAAACATCCTATTCACGAGCCTACCATTCAAAAACCAGTTGATCAATTCCATTGCAAATTTGATTTTGTACAACTTGAGAGGGTCCTCTTTCCACATGATAAGGCTTAAAGCTCTAACCCAAGAAACATGTCCAGGAGATTTCCGCACGGCTAGGTCATTATCCAGCGACTTGCTTTTTTCTGTATTTAATTTAGGAAAAAAACATCAATTTTACGAGCCTACCGTTCAAAAGCCATTTGACCAATTCCAATGCAAATTCGATTTTGTACAACTTGAGAGGGTCTTATTTGCACATGAAAAGTCCTGAAAGGCTAACCCAAGTAATATGTCCAGGAGATTTCCGCATGGCTTGGTCATTTTTTGCACCGGCGATTTGTTCTTTCTCTATGTAAATTTCGGGACAAAACATCCTATTCACGAGCCTACCATTCAAAAACCAGTTGATCAATTCCAATGCAAATTCGATTTTGTACAACTTGAGAGGGTCTTCTTTCCACATGATAAGGCTTAAAGCTCTAACCCAAGAAACATGTCCAGGAGATTTCCGCACGGCTAGGTCATTATCCAGCGACTTGCTTTTTTCTGTATTTAATTTAGGAAAAAAACATCAATTTTACGAGCCTACCGTTCAAAAGCCATTTGACCAATTCCAATGCAAATTCGATTTTGTACAACTTGAGAGGGTCTTATTTGCACATGAAAAGTCCTGAAAGGCTAACCCAAGTAATATGTCCAGGAGATTTCCGCATGGCTTGGTCATTTTTTGCACCGGCGATTTGTTCTTTCTCTATGTAAATTTCGGAAATAAACATCATATTCACGAGCCTACCATTCAAAAACCAGTTGATCAATTCCATTGCAAATTTGATTTTGTACAACTTGAGAGGGTCCTCTTTCCACATGATAAGGCTTAAAGCTCTAACCCAAGAAACATGTCCAGGAGATTTCCGCACGGCTAGGTCATTATCCAGCGACTTGCTTTTTTCTGTATTTAGTTTAGAAAAAAAACATCAATTTTACGAGCCTACCGTTCAAAAGCCATTTGACCAATTCCAATGCAAATTCGATTTTGTACAACTTGAGAGGGTCTTATTTGCACATGAAAAGTCCTGAAAGGCTAACCCAAGTAATATGTCCAGGAGATTTCCGCATGGCTTGGTCATTTTTTGCACCGGCGATTTGTTCTTTCTCTATGTAAATTTCGGAAATAAACATCATATTCACGAGCCTACCATTCAAAAACCAGTTGATCAATTCCATTGCAAATTTGATTTTGTACAACTTGAGAGGGTCCTCTTTCCACATGATAAGGCTTAAAGCTCTAACCCAAGAAACATGTCCAGGAGATTTCCGCACGGCTAGGTCATTATCCAGCGACTTGCTTTTTTCTGTATTTAATTTAGGAAAAAAACATCAATTTTACGAGCCTACCGTTCAAAAGCCATTTGACCAATTCCAATGCAAATTCGATTTTGTACAACTTGAGAGGGTCTTAATTGCACATGAAAAGTCCTGAAAGGCTAACCCAAGTAATATGTCCAGGAGATTTCCGCATGGCTTGGTCATTTTTTGCACCGGCGATTTGTTCTTTCTCTATGTAAATTTCGGAACTAAACATCATATTCACGAGCCTACCATTCAAAAACCAGTTGATCAATTCCATTGCAAATTTGATTTTGTACAACTTGAGAGGGTCCTCTTTCCACATGATAAGGCTTAAAGCTCTAACCCAAGAAACATGTCCAGGAGATTTCCGCACGGCTAGGTCATTATCCAGCGACTTGCTTTTTTCTGTATTTAATTTAGGAAAAAAACATCAATTTTACGAGCCTACCGTTCAAAAGCCATTTGACCAATTCCAATGCAAATTCGATTTTGTACAACTTGAGAGGGTCTTATTTGCACATGAAAAGTCCTGAAAGGCTAACCCAAGTAATATGTCCAGGAGATTTCCGCATGGCTTGGTCATTTTTTGCACCGGCGATTTGTTCTTTCTCTATGTAAATTTCGGAATAAACATCATATTCACGAGCCTACCATTCAAAAACCAGTTGATCAATTCCATTGCAAATTTGATTTTGTACAACTTGAGAGGGTCCTCTTTCCACATGATAAGGCTTAAAGCTCTAACCCAAGAAACATGTCCAGGAGATTTCCGCACGGCTAGGTCATTATCCAGCGACTTGCTTTTTTCTGTATTTAATTTAGGAAAAAAACATCAATTTTACGAGCCTACCGTTCAAAAGCCATTTGACCAATTCCAATGCAAATTCGATTTTGTACAACTTGAGAGGGTCTTAATTTGCACATGAAAAGTCCTGAAAGGCTAACCCAAGTAATATGTCCAGGAGATTTCCGCATGGCTTGGTCATTTTTTGCACCGGCGATTTGTTCTTTCTCTATGTAAATTTCGGAACTAAACATCATATTCACGAGCCTACCATTCAAAAACCAGTTGATCAATTCCATTGCAAATTTGATTTTGTACAACTTGAGAGGGTCCTCTTTCCACATGATAAGGCTTAAAGCTCTAACCCAAGAAACATGTCCAGGAGATTTCCGCACGGCTAGGTCATTATCCAGCGACTTGCTTTTTTCTGTATTTAATTTAGGAAAAAAACATCAATTTTACGAGCCTACCGTTCAAAAGCCATTTGACCAATTCCAATGCAAATTCGATTTTGTACAACTTGAGAGGGTCTTATTTTGCACATGAAAAGTCCTGAAAACTCCTAACCAAGTAATATGTCCAGGAGATTTCCGCATGGCTTGGTCATTTTTTGCACCGCGATTTGTTCTTTCTCTATGTAAATTTTCGGAACTAAAACATCATATTCACGAGCCTACCATTCAAACAACCAGTTGATCATTCCATTGCAAATTGGATTTGTACAACTTGAGAGGTCCCTTCCACATGAGTAGGCTTAAAGCGCTAACCAAGATAACATGTCCAGGAGATTTCCGCACTGGCTAGTCATTATCCAGCGACTTGCTTTTCTGTATTTAATTAGGCAAAAAACATCAATTACGAGCCTACCGTTCAAAAGGCCATTTGACCAATCCAATGCAAATTCGATTTGTACAACTTGAAGAGAGAGGGTCTTAATTGCACATGAAAAAGTCCTGAAAGGGAACCCAGAAAATGTCAGAGCATTCCGCATGGCTTTGGTCATTTTTTGCACGGCGATTTGTCTTTTCTCTATTGTTAACTTTTTTCGGAACTAAAAACATATATTCCACGAGCCTACATTCAAACCAGTTGATCAATCCATGCAAAATTGATTTTTGTACAACTTGAGAGGAGTCCATCTTATCACAATAGAAGGCTTAAAGCTCGAACCAAAAAATCGCAGAGAGATTTCCGCACGGCTAGGTCATTATCCCAGCGAACTGCTTTTGTCTGTATTATAATAGGAAAAAAACAGTCAATTACAGCCTTACGCGTTCAAAAAGCCATTTGACCAAGTCCAAGCAGAATTCGGATGACAAACTTATGAAGGGTCTTAATGCACATGAAAAGTCCTGAAAAGGCTAACCCAAATTAATATTGTCCAGGAGATTATCCGCATGCTTGGTCTTTTTTGCCACCGGCGATTTTCTTTCTCTATGTAAATTCGGAACTACAACACATATTTCACGAGGCCTACCATTCAAAAACCAGTTGATCAATTCCATTGCAAATTTGATTTGTTACAACTTGAGAGGGTCCTCTTTCCACATGATAAGGCTTAAAGCTCTAACCAAGAAACATGTCCAGGAGATCTTCCGACGGCTAGGTCATTACCAGCGACTTGCGTTTTTCTGTATTTAATTGTAGGAAAAAAAACATCAATTTTACGAGTCCTACCGTTCAAAAGGCATTTGACCCAATCCCAATGCAATTCGATATTTGTACAACTTGAGAGGGTTCTATTTGCACATGAAAAAGTCCTGATAAGCTAAACCCAAGTAATATGTCCAGGAGATTTCCGCATTGGCTTGTTCATTTTTTGCACCGGCGATTTGTTCTTTCTCTATGTAAATTTCGGAACTAAACATCATATTCCACGAGCCTACCATTCAAAAACCAGTTGATCAATTCCATTGCAAATTTGATTTTGTACAACTTGAGAGGGTCCTCTTTCCACATGATAAGCTTAAAGCTCTAAACCCAAGAAACATGTCCAGGAGATTTCCGCACGGCTAGGTCATTATCCAGCGACTTGCTTTTTTTCTGTATTTAATTTAGGAAAAAAACATCAATTTTACGAGCCTACCGTTCAAAACCATTTGACCAATTCAATGCAAATTTCGATTTTGTACAACTTGAGAGGGTTACTTTGCCACATGAAAAGTCCTGAAAGGCATAACCCAAGTAATATGTCCAGGAGATTTCCGCATGGCTTGGTCCATTTTTTGCACCGGCGATTTGTTCTTTCTCTATGCTAAATTTCGGAACTAAACATCATATTCACGAGCCTACCATTCAAAAAACCAGTTGATCAAATTCCATTGCAAATTTGATTTTGTACAACTTGAGAGGGTCCTCTTTCCACGATGATTAAGGCTTAAAGCTCTAACCCAAGAAACATGTCCAGGAGATTTTTCCGCACGGGCTAGGTCATTATTCCAGCGACTTGCTTTTTTCTGTATTTAATTTTAGGAAAAAAACATTCAATTTACGACCTACCGTTTCAAAAAAGCCATTTGACCAATTCCAATGCAAATTCGATTTTTGTAACAACTTGAGAGGGTCTTAATTGCACATGAAAAGTCCTGAAACGGCTAACCAAGTAATATGTCCAGGAGATTTCCGCATGCTTGGTCATTTTTTGCAGCCGGCGAATTTGTTCTTTCTCTATGTAAATTTCGGGAACTAAACATTGCATATTCACGGAGCCTACCATTCAAAAACCAGTTGATCAATCCATTGCAAATTTGATTTTGTACAAACTTGAGAGGGTCCTCTTTCCACATGATAAGGTCTTAAAGCTCGAAACCAAGAAACATGTCCAGGAGATTTCCGCACGGCTTAGGTCATTATCCAGCGACTTGCTTTTTTCTGTATTTAATTTAGGAAAAAAACATCAATTTTTACGAGCCTACCGTTCAAAAGCCATTTGACCAATTCCAATGCAAATTCGATTTGTACAACTTGAGAGGTCTTAATTGCACATGAAAAGTCCCCTGGAAAGGCTAACCCAAGTAAATATGTCCAGGAGATTTCCAGCATGGCTTGGTCATTTTTTGCACCGGCGATTTGTTCTTTCTCTAGTGTAAATTTCGGAACGTAAAACATCATATTCACGAGCCTACCATTCAAAAACCAGTTGATCAATTCCATTGCAAATTTGATTTTGATACAACTTGAGAGGGTCTCTTTCCACATTTATAGGGCTTAAAGCTCTAACCCAAGAAACATGTCCAGAATTCCGCAGGCTAGGTCATTATCCAGCGACTTGCTTTTTTTCTGTATTTAATTTAGGAAAAAAACATCAATTTTTACGAGCCTACCGTTCAAAAGCCATTTGAGCCATTCCAATGCAAATTCGATTTTGTACAACTTGATGAGGGTCTAACTTTGCACATGAAAAGTCCTGAAAGGCTAAACCAAGTAATATGTCAGGAGATTCCGCATGGCTTGGTCATTTTTTTGCATCCGGCGATTTGTTTCTTTCTCTATGTAAAATTTCGGAACTAAACATCATATTCACGAGCCTACCATTCAAAACCAGTTTGATCAATTTCATTGCAAATTGATTTTGTACAACTTGAGAGGGCCTCTTTCCACATGAATAAGGCTTAAAGCTCTAACCCAAGAAACATGTCCAGGAGATTTCCGCACGGCTAGGTTCATTATCCAGCACTTGCTTTTTTTCTGTATTTAATTTAGAAAAAGAACACAATTTTACGAGCCTACCGTTCAAAAGCCATTTGACCAATTCCAATGCAAATTCGATTTTGTACAACTTGAGAAGGTCCTTAATTGCACATAAAAGCTCCTGAAAAGGGCTAACCCAAGTAATATGTCCAGGAAGATTTTCCGCATGGCTTGGTCATTTTTTGCACCGGCGATTTGTTCTTTCTCTATGCTAAATTTCGGAATAAACATCATATTCACGAGCCTACCATTCAAAAACCAGTTTGATCAATTCCATGCCAAATGTTGATTGTACAACTTGAGAGTGTCTCTTTCCACATGATAAGGCTGAAAGCTCTACCAAGAAACATTGCCAGGAAGATTCCCAACGGCTAGGTCATATCCAGCGACTGGCTTTTTTCGTATTAATGTAGGAAAAACATCAAGTGTACGAGCTACCTTTCAAAACCATTTGACCAATCTCAATCAAATCGATTTTGTACAAAATTTAAGGTCTTAATTGCCATGAAAAGTTCCCTAAAGGCTAACCCAAGTAATACTGTCCAGAGATTTCCGCATGGCGTTGTCATTTTGTGCACCGGCATTTGTTCTTTCTCATGTAATCGGA